>NC_138202.1:126628722-127086222 GCF_964194415.1 Vipera berus | reverse complement strand
TTTGTATGTTCCATAAATGTGAGGTAATGGTTATCGTGGAAAGCAAAATGTAATCAAGATCTCTCCTTTCCTGAAAACCAAAACTCAAAGACTTCTAAGACATAGAGATCATTCCAGATTTCAGAAATAGAAACAGAACCCCAGCTTATCAATGGTTTATTGCTTTTTTTTTTCTTCTACTCCTACATTACACTTGTAATAGAAGTGAGCTATGAGGAGAATGGATGCATGATATAGGATGTCATGGAATAATGATTCCAGACTCAATGGACAGAGGAGACCAATCAGTAAAGGGAAAAATTATCAGCTATGTTATCATGGGATTTACCCCATAAAACAGATGACATAGCTAAAAGGGTTACTGTTTTTATAGGTTCAGTGATAAGCCTGTTGTTGTTAGTTGTGAAGTTGTGTCCAACCCATCGCGACCCCATGGACAACGTTTCTCCAGGCCTTCCTGTCCTCTACCATCTTTTGGAGTCCATTTAGGCTCATGATAAGCCTAACATAATACATAAATTTCATGGGCTGTATATATGCTACTACATCATATGGCAAAACCCACGTTTCCTAAATAATCATTTTGATCATTAATGTTGACAACTAAATTTTATAGGGGTAATGTGGCTGTTGCAGGAGTAATCAGAGTTGCTTCACATGTGTATTTTAGGCAAAACACTTATACTTGATGTTCACATGTACTGTAACTTCCTGCTTAAATGCACTTTGTGGTATTGGCTGGATGCTGAAATTAAATTTCAGTATGTCTTGTGTTTTTTCCTTTCCTCAGAAAGAGAGAGAGAGGGGGAGAGATCTTAAATCTGATCATATTTTGTTTCATCAAGATGTTATCATATTTGACTCAAAGCATAGTTGGGAGGATCCCTTTGATCCCTCCTTATAATGAGACATCAGTCTATTTGTGGTGATCATTGATGGATTAGCACGAAGCTCTGGGAATTGTGGTACAGTGTACATTTTTAATATTGCCTAAAATCTGTTTTCTTGATAATCTGTCTATTAGAACAGAAACGAACAGTCAAACTATCCTAACTTAGAATTAAGTATAGAAAAGACATGTATGCAAAGTTAGATTTCTAATATAAACATAAAAGGCAATCTGTATGAGTTTAGTCAAGCTTCCTTTGGATTTTCTATGCTGTATATGAAATGTGTGCCCTTTTGTGCTTCATAATTATGACATTCCAATAATAGCATTACAGTAATGATACTGTAGAGTCTGATGATTGATCAGAAGATCCATTGTGGAACAATGTTGGAATTGATCTATTTCTCAACTACCTGATTGGTCCATCTGTTCATGCATAAGCTTGTTCCATCCAGCTCAAGATACATTTAAAGAAAATTTTTTAAAAAATATCTTGTGTTTTGATCAAGTACATTCTTACAACAGAATGGGTTTGTTGATTTCTAGATTGTGCAATATAGGAATGCTATTTAGGGAAATATTATGGAGAGAACAATAAGTGATATACATTAGGATGATCTAATGTAAAGAAATAAGGTGTAATTAAAGAAACAAGGTAAAAATTAATATGAAAAACACGTTTTAAAGTTACTGTTTTTATGAAAGAGGATGGAGAACAGCTTGTAAGTGTTGACTATAATATGTTGATTGAAGGTATGTTAAAACTATTTCAGAAATGTCACTCTGTTTTCATAGCCTCTGTCAGATTATTTTTCACGTCAGAAAGAAACAGCCTGAAATCAGATTAGTTCTTTACATACTAGGTGATCTTCAGGAAAGCCCTTTTAACTCACCAACAATGAATAGCAAAAAACCAAGATGCTATGTCTAATTATGCATTCATCTCTCTTTCTTAGAGAGAGGACATTCTACAGATCTGTCAGGACCACTAGCCAGCTGGATATTTGGAATATTTATTCCATGACTTTGATAGCCTCATATCTGAAAAGTAATTAAAGATTATTTTTTTTGGTCACACCTGCTGCCATGTCAACTCACTAACCATCAAGCCAGCCAGCCTGTTACATCCACAATTTTCCTGTCCTGTCTCAGGCCTGATTCCCTACATACATGCACAAAGGAGCATAATTCAAGGTTTTACTTTGGTTGGACAGTTACAGCAACAGCAGGCAGGGCAGATATACGGGTGGTGTTCAACTTTTCCAAGTCCCTTGGATATGTATAGACAAAATCCTAGTAAGCAAAGTTCCAAGCAGCAAGCAGAAGCATCATCAGTCCAGAAGTCATCATTGGTCAGCCGGTCTGAGTCGAAGAAAATGATATTGTAGATCAATGTTCTAACAGCAAGCCTGGCTGTGGTTATTCTGTTTTTGAAAATGACATTTTTTTAATCTCCTGTTTCAGCCCTCCCTCTTCTGGAGATGGCCTGCCTATTCATTCACCAACTTTTTAGACATCCAGCCATGCTTTCTCAATCTGATTTCAATTCATGTCTCCTTTGCCCATTGTTTTGTCCTCGCTCCACGTTACTCTGTGTGCAGCTTAACATTTAGCTAAACCCACCAATCCTCCAATGAAACAGACCTGTGCATAGATCTGGATGCTTTATTAAAGGAACAGGATGGTGAAACTGGGAAAAATAGAAATACATACAATAAGAACCCAAATACAAAATGAACAGTGTTGAGTTGCTGGTGAGCATAACAATTAACAAATACAGATAAATCAAAATCCCACCAGCGATGCTGGGTGTAGGGGATGCGGATTTTTATCCTCAGATGGATATGTGCTACGGATTAGGCTGGATTCTTCCTGGTGCTTCTGTTTCCTCCAAGTGCTAAAGGAAATGGAGTCTGGCTCCCAAGGATGCACTTGTTTTTTTGGAATGAGGGATGCTGGAAAGATGACCCTTAAAGGCTGGGTCTCAATAAAGATTTGTGTTTGGTCATGAGATGGAGCTCAAGATATATTAAAGAATAACAGTAGCAATAAAAATATATAATTACATACACAAACTTTATGCTGGAGGCATGACACCCATCATTCCCAATACAATGGAAGAATAGAGAAATCAAATGATACCTTTGAGTAATATTGTGATTATGATGTAAACCAGAGGTCCCCAAGCTATGAGCCGTGGCCTACTACCAGGCCACGGCCTCTTGGCCACTGGGCCATGTGAGTAACTAGCATGCTCACACCCCTCATGCCTCTGTTGCTAGTATTGCGCAAGCGGCCGTCTTGCCACGAACCTTGTGCGGGTGGCAGCAGTGCCATAAGCGGCAGGTGGCCCATGGTGCGAATCTCGTGCTAGTGGCGGCAGTGGGCCACAGCACGAGCCTCATGCAGGGGCAGCGGCGTGATCTTTGCGCCAGTGGTAGCATCACCGCAAGCCTGGTGGCAGCGATATCACAAGCCTCACACAGGTCCTAGTGTTGCTGAGACCCTCACACGCATGCTTGCAGCCCCGTTTGCGTGCTGCACATACTCACAGCCTGTTTATGCACACACATGCACGTGTAGCCACATTCATCTTTGCACACGCGCAGGTAAGGTGCCTGCCTCTCCCTCTCCCACCAGGCTGCCAACCCAGAAAGGTTGGAGACCCTTGATGTAAACTATCAAGAAGACAACTGGTCTCATCTTTTGCCTATGGCCAAATTTGTATGCAATAAATCAGTTCATTCTTTTATTCTCAACTCACCTATTTTAGTTTTGATAGATAAAAACCATACCTGAACTTCAAGTAATTTACCAGCTTCTCAAGAAACAACTGGATTTTCCCAAGGCTTCTTACAAGAGATCTGACACCAACCACAGCAGAAAGCCCCCTTTCCAACTCACCTCTGGCTGTCCGTTAGACAGCCTGTTTTTTGGACAACCTGTTTACATGACCATCTAAGAATCTTGTCATTCAATTGTTTGTCTCTTTTCTCATAATTTCTGTGGAGATTCTCAATCATCCAGGTCATGGTTGTCCCAAACGTGCTTTTTCATGTGGTCATTAGGTCAGTCATCTTGCAGTCATCTGACTGCAAAGAATATAAATCCTTCCATCCTCCACCATTCAGTCTGAACTGAAGAAGCTCCTTGGATGAGAAGCGAAACATCTTCAAGGAAAAACAAAGTCCCGTTGCCTTTTTAAAAAGTACCTTTGGGACTCTTTTCTCATACTTGTGCACATCAGCTCCATTATCTCTTTCCAGCATAATGAAGATACCGTGGATTTTCCACTATTTTCTCATCTGGCTCCACCATCCTCCTTGCATTTCTCTGCTTCCCTTCCAACTTGGTATAGATACAGGGGGAGTATTTTGGCCTCAATGTTCAGAGGACAAAGACCTGACTACTGAGGCCCAGAGATACAAATAGAAGCAGGGGGAGAGTCACATATCCTTCTAGGACAGACATGTCAAACACAAGGCCCGGGGGCCGGATCCGGCCCGCGAAGTGGTTTCATGTGGCCCGTGAAGCCATCCTGGAAACAGTGAGGGAACGGCCCCCGCTGCCTTGACCCTGGCCCAGAGACCGTCCTTCTGCCAGAGACCCTCAGATCTGTCCCACTCCTGCCCAGACCCCCATAGGCACCCTTGATGTGAACAATGTAGAGCTGGCCATGCCCACCCAGTAGGCCATATGCACTTTAGCCACGCCACCCAGTAGGCCACGCCCACCCTGGCTACCCCCACCCGGCCCCCTGAGGGCAACCGCAATGCTGATGCAGCCCTCAATGAAATTGAGTTTGACACCCCTGTTCTAGGACTACACATCTTGAGAGAGGAAGGGAGGAAAGGAGAAGGAAAAAGAAGGGCACCTCTTTCATAAAAGCTCAAGAGGGAAAATAACAAAATGAAGTTGATGTGGTGTGAGACTGTTTCTGAGAAGGTGAAAAGCAAACATCCAGAGAGCAGGCTATTTATTGTAATAGGAAGAGATGGGTAGCAACCATTTCTGCCACCATGAAATCTTCAGCCCATTATTCTATGTGGATAGGAAAGAGGTGCAAAAATTGGATTTTGCTTCTATAATTAAAATAAGGTTTGCATCTTACGGCAATTGCTGGATTTTTTTTCTTTCCCCATAACAGCTTCCTTGTTCTTGCAGTAGATTTATATATCAAAAGGTTGTATCCTTGAATCGCTGCCTGTAGGTGATTCACTCCCATTCTAGCATCTGCAAAGAAAAGCAGTAAAATTAGAATGCAATCTAAATTAAAAAGAATCCTGAGTAATATAAAGAACAAAATAAACTATCTCCCCTGTGCAAGTACTGCCTCATCTATTATCTGAAATATCAGACTTTGAAATGTTCAGGGGTTTGTTTTTTTTGAGAGAGAGAGCTTAAAATTGTGGGCGAGAAGGTATAGGATACTTACTCTTCCTATCTTTACCTGCCATAAGACAGTGTATGAATCTAGCGGCACTCCCACAGAGCAGAAGAAAAGCCCAGTATCCATACGTGAATATGCACATAAATGTATGCCATGATGATGTGTGTATGTTCACATAAATGGACATATCCAGATTGTCTTCTAGTCCTTTCTAGTTTAATCAGTCAAGCAATACAGCATAGAAGTTAATGTCCTTGATGGAGCTTGAAGAGGAAAATGATAAACCCATTACCCTCTTTAGCGAGTGAATATCATACTCTGCTTTGCGCCAAGTTTACTGTAACTGTGCAGAGGGAGATGACAAGGTTATGTTTATTTGGCAAGGGTGGGGAAGAAACCTCTACAGTAATGCTGCAAATTTGGTTAGATAATGATGTCCCATAGCAACAGAATCCCTCGCTTGGCAACCTAAAATCCCTTTTAACTTACCTCGTTAGAGCAGATCGTATCAGCAAACGTTAGCATTTCTACAGCCTGATTCTGTGTTCTCACAACTCTTTCTTGATGTTTCACTTCTGCTTTATCCAGCTGCACAAATTTTCCTGTTTTTGTGCTTCTTCACATCAGGTCCATGCTTTTTAGCAACTGCAGCCATTTTACTAGACCCAGCTAACTCTCAGGTTACATTTCTCCTTCCAGGTCAAGAGAAATGTGAATGAGAAGTGAAGAAATCCTTTTTGTCCTGGGGATGACCCTGGGAAATGGACTTTGGGAAATTGCATCATGCCTTGTGGAGTTCTTGTCATGTTTTCATGACATCCATAAAAACCTAGATCAAGTGTTCCATGTATACCCTATGTATCTAATAAACTTTTCAAAGGCAACAAAGGCATATAGAAACAGTTATGCATGTGTCTTTAATTAATAAGTGAGCTAACCCTATCATAAGATGGTCAGGATCATTATGAGAAAATTCTGCCCACAAACTATATTCAGGCTATATTGCTTATTGGTTATTAAATTACAATTATATCCCAAAGAATGTAAAAAAAAAGAAGTCTCCATGCCCACAAGGGGACTCTGCTGTCATCCCAGTATCTGAACTATTTTTGGTTACCAAACCCCAAATTGGTGTATTGTTATATTTCCCCAAGTGTTGCAGTTTTGTTGTACTTGGAGCCTGGGCTAAGAAATCAATAACACTTAGAACTTGGTATGACAAGATCAATGCTTCATTTTAACTTGGCCAGATATTTATCCATTAGTGAAAAAAAGTTATTGTCTTTGAGGTCTTTTTCTTGAAATAGCCAATAGTAGTGCCAAAAAAGAAAGACGAAAGAAAAACCAAGGTGAATGCCATAAAAAATAAGAACTAATTCCTACCCAAATATCCTTTCTTTTACATTGTGAAGCCTGATCATTCTATACATTGGGCCATAGTGTGAATGGCAACTCATTTTTGCTTAATTCTCAAGAGGGAAGGAAATTATGCACATAATTTTATCATATGAAAAATATTAATGCTGCTCCAAAGGTGCTTTTTCAAAAGGTAGCTGGACTTCCTTTGTTTTTTTTCCTTGAAAACATTTCACTTCTCATCCAAAAAGCTTCTTCAGTTCTGAAGCAGCTTCTTGAATGAGAAGTGAAATGTCTTCAAGGAAAAATAAAGAAAGTCCAGTTGCCTTTTGAAAAAGCACCTTTGGAACAAACATGACCTGGATGATTGAGAATCTCCACAGACATTTATAAGTGCTTCTCAAAGACATGACTGGGCAATAATAGCATGTGCTTAAAGCATCATTATCACATTTCAAATTTTGTATTAGGCCAAGTGAAAGTTTGAACACTGTTGATTTCTCCAAAATTTCCAAGAAGTAGGAACAGAGGGGTGGGTGAGCTTATGCCAGTTGACATTTTTTTAATCTTATTTTACCAAAAAAGCTTTATGTTAAAATATGCCCCATTCATTTATTTCTTGACCAAGAAACCTAGAAATAAGTATACTTGGACGTAATTTGCCAAAATGAGTCCTCTAAAATGATTAGGGTGTTTTAGGAGGTGGAAGAAGAGGAAGTATAATATTTAATGCATCAGAGAAAGAAGGTATTTAAATATTTCTGGCCCACATTTAGGTAGAGCTGGAAAAGATAAGATGCAATGAGAACTTGACGAAGAGAAGTGGATGTTGGCAATGATTCTGCCATTCAGCTTTCTTTATGGCATTTTCTTGCTTTCTACAGATATCTGGATATCTTTAACAGATATCTTCAACAAAAACTATGAACTCTAGAAAATAATAAACACTCCAATAACAATAAAGAAATGTAAATAATAGGAAAGGAAGGGCGTAATGGGAAAGGAATGAAAATAAAGGAGTCCCAAGGATTTTACCCCACTAGCCATTGCCACTATAGGGGGTAGCAGTCAATTCAAGGACCTGAGTGATGTTTCCATGGTCATGTTACCTGCATGATGTCACAGAACACTGTTTCCTCCCCACCAAAGTGGTACCTATTATCTACTCTCATTTTCCTGCTTTTAAACTGCTAGGTGGGCAGGAGCTAGGCAAAAATGGGCACTCACCCCATCATGCAACACTTGGGTCTAGAACCCAAGCTGAGGCTTTCCAGCTGACACCTTCAGTGCCTTAATTGCTGAGCGATCATGTATACCAGAGGCCCCCAACCTTTTGGGCACCAGGGACTGGTTCCATGGAGAAAGGTTTTTCCACGGACCAGAGAGTGCGTGGTTTTGTGTGCTGTCTGCATCCCAGGGATGGGGCTTTGCTTGTTCATGTGGACCAGTTGCTGGCATGCCACGGACCGGTACTGGTCCATGGACCGGGGGTTGGGGACCCCTGATGTATACAATATTGTATTAAACAGATTTTTGTCCACATGCTATCATATCCTACTTCATCTCCTGACTTCCCAGAGAAAATGTGGCATTGTTCATTGAAATAAAGATAAGTTGATAGATGATAAACTCTGTTTTATTTTATTTGTGCAGTGTGTTTTTTCCCCTTCCATCACCAGTTCATCTTAATAATTTACGGGATATGTTGGACTGACAAGTAATGATTGACTCTGGTCACTAAGTGATTTTTATGTTGAATAAAGTTTGAACCCATGTTTTGCCACTTCTAGTAGAAAATTATTGTAACATATATGCAGAAAGAATAATTTAGGGAAGCCAAAGTTAATATTTTGCCATTTGCTATTTTTCTATCTTGTTCCCTATTGCTGTAATATATTAAAACAGAGTTTAAAGCAGGAATGTGAAACTGCCGGCCCACAGGCCGGATGCATCACGCTGAAACCGTGCCCTCCCCATTGCCGGCAATGGGGAAAAAGTTGTGATACGTCTTGCGACGTCACATGACGTCACGAGTTTGACATGCCTGGTTTAAAGAATTGTTTTGATGGCATGCTGTGGATCGGAATCAATTGTTTTATTGTGTTTTAATCTATAGCAGAAGACAACAAAGGATGAACTGAATAATAATATATGACAATACAGAAAGCAAAATAAAGTAACAATAAAAGGGAGGGAGGGAGGGAGGAAGGAGTTGATTCACATTAATTAACTAATTAAATATATTATATTTTTCCAAATTTTAATTAACAAATTAAATCTTTACCACAATCCTACTGATTTCAGACATTTTGAATAGTAAGTCAATTCATAGATAATGTAAACTTGTTTCCCACAGAGGATTTTAAGAGAGGCTTTTAAGTTTTTATGAGCTTCCTATTAATAAACTTATGAATAGTAAACTAAAGCACTGCTAATGTGAAACAGACTCCAGGCATATGAATCAGAATAATTTCTACTGTATTTCATTTCCAATATTAATATCAGTATTAAAATCAAATCCGTGATACTCCTTTTGGGTTGTCCAGTACATACAAACAGGAATTATTTATTCAATTAATCTCGGGGAAGGTAATGAATGCTCATTTAACATTCTTTAAGATCCTAACCCATTCATTTGGGTTAATATTCTGACTCATTATTCAAAATTATATGCAAATTACCCCTATTCATCTTGATATAATTTATGAACTGTAAATAAAAATTAATTCTTAGTTTAGGAGCTCTAGGAACTTTATCTAAAGATAGTAATAGTGCAGGCGCTCCAACACAGCTTTTATATAATGCCAAAATTGTAGAGCTTAGAGCTGTTTTAATTATATATATTACCACTAAGCAGTCTTAGTAGTACAAATTGTTTTACAAAAGATCAGGTATTTTGAAGAACTAATTGGCAGTAAGTTGGTCTAAAATATTTCTCCTCGTTGTCATCCTTTTTCTTTTCACAAACTCTGGAAAATGATTTTCCAGCAGTCTTAAAGTATAGATTACCCATAATGCTAATTTCTTGTGAAATTATTTCAAACTCTGGGCAGCTCCCAGTTAAGAATTAAAACAATATCAATAACAAAACAACATTAAAACCTAAAACAGGGATCTTCAAACTTGGCCCTTTTATGACTTGTGGACTTCAACTCCCAGACTTCCTCAGCCAGCCTGCCTGGCTAAGGAATTCTGGGAGTTGAAGTCCATAAGTCAGAAAAGGGCCAGGTTTGAAGACGCCTGACCTAAAACTACCAAAACAATAAACATTAGAAACAAAAAACCAAGTTAAGCTTCTGAAATGCAGTCACCTCACCTGAATTCCAAGAAGCAGCAGAGATAAAAACATCAACCTGCTGGTAGAATTAGCTCCCACCCTCCATCACTATGTATTTATATTTCCAGCTTTACAGCCTATCATGCAACCTTGGGATTTCTTGGTAGTCTCCCAATGCTAATCATAATCCAAACTACTAGCAGTTACAGACCTTTCTTATCATCTGTTTGTTGTAGTTATCATTTAATTGATCTAAATAATTGTATTCATTGTAAATCGTAAGAAAATCGTATTTATTTCTATAATAACTTTCTTAAACTATTAAAAGATAAAAACTAATACGAGGTAAAGGAATAAAAAGAAAAACAATAGAAAAGAAAGAAAAGAAAGAAAACATAGAAAAGAAATAAAAAATAAGAATAAAGTATAGTAAAAGAAAGATATAATTACTTCCGTCTTCATCACAAGTACAAACCCTTTTAGTAGTTTAGTTTAGTTTAGTTTATTAGACTTATATACCACCCATCTCCCATAGGACTCAGGGTGGTTCACAAGGTTTTTAAAAAAAACAATACCACGATTACAAAATTTAAAACAATTAAAATGATTATATTAAACCTTGAATATAAAAATCTTAGTTAAAAACCAATTAACACCCCAATTAATACCCTCAGTCCAGGCCAGAGAGCTCAAAGAGCCAGGTCTTCAGGTCCCGGCGGAATGAACGGAGGTCAGGGGCAGTCCTAAGCTCTACAGGCAGCTGGTTCCAAAGGGCCGGCGCACCCACTGAGAAGGCTCTCCCCCTGGGTGTTATCCGCCAGCAATCTTTTACCGGCGGTACCCTGAGAAGACCCTCCCTGTGGGAGCGCACAGGACGAAGGGAACTTGATGCCGGCAGCAGGTGCTCCCTCAGATAGTAGCTTATCACTTCTTAAAATACAGCATATCTTTTCCATATTTTATCTCCTATCTATAACAAATAATTAGACTCATTATTCAGTCCAGATCAGCAAAAGTCCATTAAAGGCTACCAGAGATAATCCTTTTGTTTTAAACAATCTTGATTTTTAATCCCTTCAAACAATGTCATAGAATTCTATTTCTTTTCTTCTTTGCCCATTTTCACAAGATTCATCAAAGGTTTAACAACTCTCTTTTCTAAGTCCAATGTAGAAAAATTATCTCTCAATTTATTGTTTTTATGTCCCTTTTAATTATTCAAACATCAGGTAGTTTCATTTGCATATCCAGTGTAACATCTTTTTCCATGTCATTTTTATACTACGCTTTCAACTCACTATCTTTTCAGCCAAAACTTGTTCCTCTTCTGCAACAACGTTTAGATACAGTACAGTCTATCCATAAAGGCAGATATAGCTATTGACATTGCTAATATTATGTTTTTCTCCATTTTTTGAAAGTATCCTTTATGTAATCACAATGAGGTGGTCACTGACCTCGAGCCAGACATCCTAGAATGTGAAGTGAAGTGGGCCTTAGAAAAGCTGAGCAACAACAAAGCTAGTGGAGGTGACAGTATTCCAGCTGAGCTATTCAAAATCTTAAAAGACGATGCAGTAAAAGTGCTACACTCAATTTGCCAGCAAATTTGGAAAACTCAACAGTGGCCACAGGATTGGAAAAGATCAGTTTACATTCCAATTCCAAAGAAAGGCAGTGCCAAAGAATGTTCAAACTATCGCACCATTGCACTCATTTCTCATGCTAGTAAAGTTATGCTTAAAATCCTACAAGCTAGACTCCAGCAGTATGTGGATCGAGAACTACCAGAAGTACAGGCAGGATTTCGAAGAGGCAGAGGAACTAGAGATCAAATTGCTAACATACGCTGGATCATGGAGAAAGCTAGAGAGTTCCAGAAAAACATCTACTTCTGCTTCATTGACTATGCTAAAGCCTTTGATTGTGTGGATCATAACAAACTCTGGCAAGTTCTTAAAGAGATGGGCATACCAGACCATCTTATTTGTCTCTTGAGAAACCTATATGTAGGCCAAGAAGCAACAGTGAGAACTGGACACGGAACCACTAATTGGTTCAAAATTGGGAAAGGAGTCCGGCAAGGCTGCATACTGTCGCCTTGCCTATTTAACTTATATGCAGAGCACATCATGAGAAAGGCAGGGCTAGATGAATCAAAAGTTGGAATTAAGATTGCCGGAAGAAACATCAACAACCTAAGATATGCAGATGATACCACTCTAATGGCAGAAAGTGAAGAGGAACTAAAGAGCCTCTTGTTGCGAGTGAAGAAGGAGAGTGCAAAATGTGGGTTGAAACTAAACATTAAGAAAACCAAGATCATGGCATCTGGCCCTCTCAATTCCTGGCAAATAGATGGGGAAGAAATGGAGGTAGTGACAGATTTTATTTTCCTGGGCTCCAAGATCACTGCAGATGGGGACTGTAGCCAAGAAATTAAAAGACGCTTGCTCCTGGGGAGGAAAGCCATGGCAAATCTAGACAGCACACTAAAAAGCAGAGACATCACCCTGTCAACAAAAGTGCGTATAGTCAAGGCTATGGTCTTCCCAGTTGCAATGTATGGCTGTGAAAGCTGGACCATAAGAAAGGCTGAGCGCCAAAGAATTGAAGCCTTTGAACTATGGTGCTGGAGAAGACTCCTGCGAGTCCCTTGGACTGCAAGGCGATCAAACTGGTCAGTCCTAGAGGAGATCAACCCTGACTGCTCTTTAGAAGGCCAGATCCTGAAGCTAAAACTCAAATACTTTGGCCATCTAATGAGAAGGAAGGACTCACTGGAGAAGAGCCTAATGCTGGGAAAGATTGAGGGCAATAGAAGAAGGGGACGACAGAGAATGAGGTGGCTGGATGGAGTCACTGAAGCAGTAGGCGTGAGCTTAAATGGACTCCAGAAGATGGTAGAGGACAGGAAGGCCTGGAGGAACATTGTCCATAGGGTCGCGATGGGTCGGACACGACTTCGCAACTAACAACAACAACAACAATCCTTTATGTAACTGTTAGACAAATTTATGTATTCTTTTTTCTGAAATCTGTAGTTCGCTCTAGCGTCCAATTTTTAAAATTGCATTATATATTTTTTTAAAAAAAGTCAAAACAAAAACATTTTCCCACAGAAAGGATTCGTTATAATTAATTGCAAAAACTTATTGCAAATTTATCAGGATCCTGAGTCTGCTTTTAGCTTTTGCTTTGTCTTCACTTTCCCTGATTTTTATATTTTATCTGATTTTTCACAGACTTATTAGTAGCTGTGCCAAGACTTGAGCAATACAGTAAATATAAAGTTGATGGACCTTTAATACAGCTTTGAATCTAAAATAGATTCATAATTGCAAACATTATATGCACAGCAAACCATCCAAAGTTGGCAATCATGTGCTAAGCTGGATAAAATTATTTATTGCTCTTACATGTGGGCTGCATAAATCTGGATAACCACTAGATGACAGCAAAGACACACAGAGAACTGTAACTCCCCTACTGCACCCCATTTCCATAACAGATTATGTGAAATAGAAGGAAAACAGTTAACTTGTTTTGCAGTACAGCAATTCAGCAAAGTTCATGAGTGATTTGTTCTCCAGTTAATGAGAAATCTCACCTTACTTCATCCCTAAACTCCTTTACAGGACTTTTAACAGATCAGATAGCTTGGCACCTCTCCTGATGGTAATTATTATGATTTGTTGACCTATGACAAGACAATAAGATGGAAGGTGCTACCAATTAATTTTCTTTTCCTTTTGTATGGAACCAGAGAGAGGGATTTTTGTTCCCCTTGGACCAAAGTAGCTTGGGATGGAACACTTATTTAATTAAATTTCTTTGTGCTCTTTGTCATGTTTTTTTTTTAAATGTAATGGAAGTGAATATGACAATAGACTGATTTCTGTCTGCTTTTGAGGAGTTAGGACCATAAACAATGGAAAATTGGAAGTGCCCCTAAACAAGCGGATGCAAGGATCCAAACTGGAATTGTAAAAAAAACAAAAAAAAACCAGCTTACATTGCTTCTGGAAATGTGGACTGATTTAAGAACCCAGAGAAGTCAGTGACAGTACTACAACAATAATTTGTTATTTAATAGTTGCATCCATGTGTACTCCAAGTGCTATGTGAATTTATTCATAAGAGTAGCATTCTTATTTCTAAAGGATAACAATTGCTTCTATGTCATACTTGTCTGGAATGCAGAAAGCCACCAGTTTGAGGAAAAATGTATCAGCTGAGATTGCAATAAAGACGGGAAGCTCAGCCTGAAGTGGGAAAAGTGCACTGGGACAGGCAAAGAAAATATGAGGATTACCGTGTCCCTATTTCATCCCAGCAGCATGTAGTATAAGAAATAGACTTGGAAAATCTAAAAATTACCCAATACACCATTTTTCGAAAAGCCTCTGGGCTTCTGCACACTCCTTAATAATTGGGTCATTAAATAGCTGCTAACACATAAAGCTGTAGCATTAGCTCAGATTTTGTATTGTGAGCTGTGCATTACAAAATGGTTTAACAAGCACTTACAATATTTGGCTTTTGCTAGCTTAATTTAACTTTTCCAGGTTAATGTCATGCAAAGAGCATTACATGTCCTTCAGCTACTTTACCTGAACCTGGTTTGAAATTTATCCAAGAGTGTAATGAAATAATAAAGGGAGAATGTTGAGAGAGGGAGACATGGAGAGCTGCTTCCCCATTCTCTTCACACACATGTAAATCCAGGAAGACTTAATTAATTTAAGTCAATGGAGGGAATAAAAAGAGGACATAAATGTGTTAATGCTCTACTGTGTTTACTGAAATGAGAAAGCAAGCAACGCTTGTTGACACAGCCTCTGAACTGCAGCCTCCTTGGTGGTCCCTTTGGACTTCTGTTTCTGAGAAAGGGATGCAGTTGAAAAAAGCATCCTGTGAACTCAGGTAGCGTCTGAAATTCTGCTTGTTATCAGAAAGAAATATTCAATAGCTGCTGGGGTTTGGAATTGTTTCTCAAAGCCAAGGAGGCAATAATGGTGGCAATAAAGTTTCAAAACTTTATTGAAACCTCCCACTGCTTTTTTCAAACAATTTTGATCAGTGTTTGTGCAGGTATCAGACTTTCAGGGTTTGGAATTCTCTTCTGCAGCTTGATAATCAGAATGTCTTGTTGCTTAAAAAGATGCATAGCCTTCACCCTTTCCTGCGTCATTGACTTTGCTCTATGGGTGCATGTTGTTCTTTCTGTGAACCGGTGTCTCTGTTCCCAACAATAATTACATTTCTAATATAAAAATGAAAGCTACCGAACTCTGAAAGTTTTACTTCTAAGTAGGCCTGAATAGGTTTGCATAGATAGACTGCAACACCACTCAATTCATTATTCAGATAGTTATTGAAAGTTTACTGAGGTTAATATATATCGTTATTGTGTTGTTCCTTCCCCTTCCGTCTGGGTTTTCTGGGTATAAGTTGACATCTATAATGGGAAATCTCAGGAGGTGGCAAATGACTAGCAAATATGAAGCAGATTGTTAAAAACTAGACAATCGATGCCCTGTTGGGTCATCATTTCAGAGATATTTCCTTACCGAAACAGAATCTCCTTGGTGGACAAAAAAAGCAGCGGGAGCAAGAGGGACTTCCAAATTCCTGCTGGCTTCCCATTGGATTCCTTTCTGGGCAAGGAGCTTCAGAACCCTTCCTTCCTTCCTTCCTTCCTTCCTTCCTTCCTTCCTTCCTTCCTTCCTTCCTTCCTTCCTTCTTCCTTCCCTAGAATGCCACCTTCTCCATTTACTTTGCTTGTGGGAAGCTTGCAGGGAGAAAGCCACTGGGGAAGTCAGCAGGAAGTTGCCACAAAGACCAGCAGGCAGGTAAGTAGCTACTGCTGGGTGGGGGAAGGTGTGGAGGATGCAGGTCTGGAATGCCAAATAGGGGTCCATGAGAGGTGCTGTATGGATTGGGAAGAGGGTGTGGGTGTGTGCTAGAGATGCCTTGCGCATCAGGGAAGCTGTGGGGTGGGTAGTATAGATCAGATGAGTGTCCTGGAGTATGTGAGATATGCTGTAAGGTTGGGTAGGACATGTGGGAGTATGGGAAGAGTCAAGAAAGGTATGGGGGGTCATGGAATATATAAGTGCCATGCATGTCAAGTAGAACATGTGGGCAGCATGAGTCAAGAAGAATGTGCAGACATCACAAAAGTGCTGTCCTGATCATAGGTTCTTAAACCTATTTAGGGTTATTAAAGGTTTCGTTACCCTCTTTCTTTATCAGTTTATACATTCATGTTTCTTTCTCCTAAGAGGCACTGTTTTAATACAGTACATATTTTAAAAACCCAAATTTCTTAAACATAGCCTATTTTGGGATGTTATTTGCACCAACATATAAATATGTATGTAAATTTCTCCTTAATATATGTATTTCTTGATCAGAGAATTTACACTGCAGCCTGTTGATAGGTATAAGCATGAAAGATAGCTACAGTATATCTTACATCTGCATATTGATTAAAAAAGTGTTCACCTTAAAATATAAATCAAACAAATTTCCTTCTGTTTGTGTATGAGATATTTGAGAGTTATTCCAGCAGTAGATATGTAAAGGAAATTTGTAATGGATTTATTTTGCCTCAGATGGTATGATCTACCAAATGAAATGTTATGAGGTCATGGATGACAGTGGTAAGTGCGACAAATTATTGATCATGACAGTTAGAATATACTTGGTAAATTTGCCAAAATTAATATTAATGTATATTTAGAAAAGTTACATAAAACATCCTATATTTGAGGAAATTGATAGAAAACCAAGTGGAATAGAGAAAAGAGCTTTCATAAAGATTAGTATTAAGGTAAATGTACAGAGAAGTGGTGCCTTTATTTTAGTTGCATGCAAAAAGTATGAATCTAAGGAATAGGAAGGCCATATACACTCCATAACAGCTGCAGATTTCAGATCAAGTCAACTTGAGGCAGTGAGACTCGATCTGCCGAACTGCTGGCAGTCAGCAGTCAGCACAATTAGCCTGCAAAACTGGATTCTAACCTCTGTGTCACCGCAACTGATATGGGGGAGTGCTGTTCCAGAGGGCAGGAGGAAAAGACTAGTCTCCAAAGTCCCATAAGACAATGCTATATGGAGCCTTTTGACCCTACAAGATTTTATTAGAAGGACAGAAATAATCAAAGAGAAGCAATCCTGCAGGTATTTAGACTCTAAGCTATGAAGAGTTTCATAGATGACAACCGTCTCCTTAATTTGCACCCGTAAGTAAAGATGTCTCAGGGTCTAAGCAAGGGGTAACCCTTTCATTTGAGAACAGCTGTAGGTCTGAATGGTCTTCAAAGATACCCCCTCACAGTATGTCCTTGTGCATCACAGTAGTCCAAATAATAGGCAACCTGAAAATTAACGATCATTTCAAGGGCCTCCTAATCGAGGTATGATCAGCATGCAAGATGATATGAATCTGTGTTAAAGTCATGTTATACTTAAAAAAAAACCTGCTGCTTGGCATTGTGTGAATGTGATACCACAAAAAAATAATTAAATTTTGCCAACCTTATCACTAAATTTAGGCCTTAATGTGGGCTTGTGCACATTTTTCATTGGGACTCTGTCTTAGCTATGATTCTGACGGTCCCTTCTTGAACCTTCTCAACTGCCCTCCAATCTCCACAAATCTAATCTCTCCCAATCTCTAAGGAGTCACCCTAGGCTCTGAGAACCACTCATCCAGTTCACATCACCCTAATCAACCAGTGTGTGTCCCAAGGAGCTGCATTTGATTAACATTCAGCTTCTTAGGCGCCAAACATAAGCCCCTGTACCAATTATCTACTCATTGGTGCTCAGTCTGCCCCTGCCACCACTGCTCATGATTCTCCAAACCAACAAACTACAATTGTACTTCACCAGCATTCCCAACCTGCCAGCCTCACCATAGCTGCTCTTTAGTAAGTGAATAAGAGCCTCACCAGCTTTGGCCATCATATCCATCACATCTACTAGGATCCCAGCCTGCCATCAACTGAGTATCCAGGTCTTATTGGTCACTTCAGATCAAAGCTTGCTTTGTCTGGCCATAAGCACATTGATTTTCATCAGCCTCTCTCTTCAATTCCAGTGCTGCCACCATTATGGCTCAGAACTTCACCCAGACAAATTTCATGCTTGTAACCATATTCCTTGTTCTGATCATAATCATTGAAACATTTTAAAAACTACTCTATTTTGTTTCCCACTTGAGGTTTGTTTGTTTTGTATTGGCCAAATATGTGGTGACGACTTTAAGAAGACTTGGATGCTTTTGAGATGTTGTGAGAGGATGGAAAAGACTTTATGCAGGGAATTTTCATCCTTACTTTTCTCCTTTCTCAAAAGAGCTCACATCTGCCTACCCATATTGGAAACAATCATTGAAACACATTTCAGCAAACTAAAGGTACTCATAAAATCCAACAAAATTCAAATAACAGTATTCCAAAAGTTTTTTTGGGGGAATTTGAAGTTCCCAGGTTACTTTGAGGTTCCAGGAAGAATACATTGTAATGGTCTATCTGAGATATCTGATATGCAGATATGAGCGCAGCCAAGCCTGACCATATAAAGAAGTGATGCATCTCATTTCTTATGAGTGAGTTGCCTGAAAGCCCAGAATGGTTTTGAATAACAGTTACTTGGGAACAATTAAGGTAAAGGGAGTTTTGTATTGGGAAATGGGCAATTATTGCCAATCTTAAAATCCTTGTGGAAATGAACACTATTTTTATTTCATCTTTGCTATATTTCTATATTCCTTCATTCCTCCCCTCTTTCCTTCCCTCCCTCTTCTTTATTATGGTAAAGAAGCCAGTATCAAAGGGAAAATCAATTCTATTTTACTCTTAAAATTTAAGGACAGAATATATTTTCCACTGCACTAAAACTCAAGTGCAGTGTTGTCTTGCCATCAGCTGAGGGTTCTTGAGGTCACCACTTAATAGCATAGGTTGGCAAAGCTTTCTGTTTCCATCTGAAAGACAGCCAGAACAATGGTCTGATCCAGGAATCTCAATTATCTCACTGTACAATCTCCTTGTGGGGAGTATGGCACAGTAAAATTATCCCTGTCTGTCTGTCATCATTATTTTTCACCACATCTTTGCTGTACATGGTTTTTGGAAACCAATGGCTTTGTGTTTTTTTTTTTCATTGCCAAAATACATGCTGGCAAATCCTGATTACTATTAATGTTTCTACTATAGTAGCATCTCTTTTGTTGACTCTTGAAAAATCCATGGATTTTTCTTCCCTTTCTTCCATATAATGTGTTGATCCATACTGACCCAGAAAATCAAAAAAAAGTGCAATGTAAGCTGTAAAATCATAAAGTGATGGGCTTCTAAAATTACTCGCAAGATTCCCAGTTTACATATTCATAAAAATTGTTTTTCAGCCTGATTCAGCTGAGCAGAACAATTGGTGGTTACTTGTAAATCTCTTTGGACTGCAGTGTGTTCCAATTTGTTGGATATCTTGGTTTAAAAATGGAAAGATTAAATTATTCCTTCTTCTGAATTAACACTTTGTCAAGGATACCTATTTTCATATTCTATGCCCCAATATATGTAGTAGAAATGTCAAGCTTCAGATTAAACAAGCAAACAAATAAACAAAAAAGAACCACTCACTTTCTTATCTCTTTTTCCTTTCATTTCATCACAGAAGACAAGATATGGACAGTGATGCAGCACAATAACACAGAATTGACTCATGTCCACGGATCTGATCCTAGGAAGCCATACGCCATGAACTTCAGTTACAATAGCAGCGGGGATCAGCTGGAGGCAATAACAAATAATGCTGAATATTGTGAACAGGAGACAATTTACCATTGCAAAAAGTCACGTCTGCTGAATTCCCCAAGTAAGTGCCATCAAGTGAAATTCTGGCTTTTATTTTTGTTTTTATTTTCATTGTTTTAGTGTCTGTAATACAGCAATATGAATATTCTCAAATAAGGTTGAATAATTGAAATGAGAGTATGGCTAGTATTTATTTATTTATATTCTGCCTTTGGTTATTTTTATAAATAATTCAAGGTGGTGAACCTACATAATATTCCTTCCTTCCTCCCATTTTCTCCACTACAATAACCCTGTGAATGGGTGTTGGACTGAGATAGAGTGACTGGCCCAAAGTCAATAATACAGAATGATAGGAAGTATAAAATAGTAGAAAACATTTTAAAAAGCAATGTCTTAATAGCAAATACTACTTTATGTTAGCGATACATAATAGTGTTATCTTTTAAAAGCAACTTCTATATGGTCAGCTTGTTCCATTTACTTAAGACAAATTAAGAGGATGTGAAAATCTTATAATTATATCAAATAATTATAAGATTAATCAAAATCTTATAATTATAAATAACACCTATTGATTTTACCATACATACAGTAAATCAAAACTGTTCTTATACAGGGCTAGCACATCCATGTTGAAAAATCCAGGTGACCCACTAAAAGGGAGCAAAGAGATACAGAAACACTAGTTCTTTTATGACTACTTATATTCTTCATTTAAGTAAATACAGTTTTCTCAATATTTGGAGTAGACAGAATTAAAACTCTTTCTAAGTAATCAATAGGGCAGAATAGCTAATAATTATGGGGAGTAACAGAACTTTAATCATTAACGGAGAAGTACTCTGGTTATAAGCACTATTCATACTTACAACTAATTAGCATGTAATTAGCATTTGGGAGAGCTCATAAAGAGATAAAGATTTTTTTTTTTTCAAAATGAAGCCAGACATGTTTATGAAAAATGCTTTATTATACATTTGCAATTTAATACTTGGCAGCTGAAATTAGGAACTCTTGAGATGGTTTTAACTGAAATATTAATATCTCACAAAGGGATTTGATATTGGTTTAACAAAATCAATCTTTTGTTCTTTATTTATTTTTATCTCACATTTTTGATTATTATTATTTTTATAAGTAACTCAAGAACATAGCTAATACTCCTCCTTCTTCTATTTTTTTTTTCACAAGAACAACACTGTAAAGTGGGTTGGACTGAGAGAGAGTGAGTGAGTGGCCCAAAGTTATACAACCGGTTTTCATGCCTAAGGAGAGACTAGAACTCACAGTCTCCTAGTTTCAAGCCTGGTGCCTTAACTTCTAGACCAAAGCGGCTGAACATTTATTAGATCTAATAGGGCTCTTCTTCCTTAACTAGTTAATTAGCTCTATATATTGAAGAAGAAGGTGAATCTATGCTCTCCGGCTTAATTACAAAACCAAGCTAAAGTGATTAATAATAAAATAACAAACAAATAATGATTTGTCAAAAGTGCTTTTATCTGTACTTCAAATGATCATTTTCATGCCACCATCCCAAACAGTATTTGTCAGTTGTCTATATCAGGTGTTGTTGTATGAAACAGTAGGGAACATAGCCTTCTGTCTACTGAGAATATTTAATGGTTCTCAGATGCATCTTCTACAACAGGGGTGTCAAACTGCCAGCCCATGGGCCAGATGCGTCATGCAGAAGCCACACCCACCCAGCTCCAGCAAGGGGAAAAAAGTCGCAATATGTCGCGGCACATCACATGTTGCAGCGAGTTTGACACCCCTGTTCTACAATGTAATTATCACTTGACTAATTAAAATTTTCAGTTTGAGAATGATTGCCTACAACCTATTCATGATAGTGACTTGTTTCTTTCTGGCAAAGCTGACGCTTGTTTTTTTTGCATATATGTATATATTTTAAAGTCATTCTACATGGAAGGAATCAAGAAATGTGTAATGCAAATATATAATTGTCATCAAAGAAGAAATGTTAAATGGCTTGCAGTATGTTATTACCAGAAAGTGCTTGAACTGGTATGCATAAGTGGTTCTTCAGAAAATGAGAGTGATATTTTCAAAGTTCAAAGGGATGGATTAATAGCCACCTCTCCAGCCTTTATTTATGCAATCAAAGTTCTATGTATCTTACGCTGGAGCAAGATGCTCAGATTGTTTATGAGGTACACCATAAACAAGCTATTTTGGGGGAGGAACAAATGTGATCATTAAAAACATACTGTTTACAGGTAGTTCTTGACGTAAAACCACAATTGAGCCCCAAAGTAAGACAGTTAAGTGAGTTGTGCCCCATTTTATGACCTTTATTGCCATGGTTGTTAAGTGAATCACTACAATTGTTAAGTTAGTAACAGATTTGTTAAGTAAACCTGGACTCCCCATTGACTTTGCTTGTCAGAAGGTTGTAATGACCCTGGAACACTGCAACTGTCATAAATACATAGCAGTTGCCAAGCATCCAAAATTTGATCATGGGACCTGGGATGCTGCAGTGATAATTACTGTGAAAAATAGTCATAAGTCCCTTTTTTCACTGCTACTGTAACTTTGAATGGCCACTAAACAAATGATTGTAAGTCAAGGATTACCTTTATTATATATATATTCTTTCTTTTATTCATCTCCTTGTTTGTTTAACTTAGTAGATAATATTAACTCTTTGCTCTTAGTTTGCTTTCATCTTGCTCTAATTCCCCAAATTTGATGTTTTTTTTATCTTATTAGGTTTCAAAAGCTACACAGAAAACCAAGATAAGGAAAACTGTTCTAATTTATGGGTTATAATAGCTTTCAGGGTCCCCCCCCCTTTGCAGTAGGAAGGAAGGAAGATGGGGTTTGGAATCAAGTTTTCTTACTATTTGTCTGACCATGAAAATAAAACATGTTGTTGACACCATAAGAATTTTGACATTCAAACCAAAATCTCTTTCCCCCCCCCCCATAAAATAGTAGTAGCAGTATGGAATGATTAAAAAAAAAGAAAATCCATATTCTTTATTCTGTTGATTGATGGGTGTTATACTCTGAGTTTGCTTTTCATGAAAAAGAGATTTAAATTCATGTTCTCCAAAGTAGCTGCGACATGTTTTGTTGAAGATTGTATGTCAAAGTGCAAAAAAGAAAAGTTTGGATTAGAGAAAAAGATAGTCAGAATGAAACTGTTGAGAGAAATGGAGATCATTTTTGTGATGACTTGTTTTTCTTTTAAAATCTCAAAATCAACGAAGATACACTAAATATTAGGTAAATAAAATAATTATTTTTTTAAAAAAACACACAACATAAAAATGGTTTTGAACTAAACCAAATTAAAATAGGCAGATTCCCTCTTCTGTAATGAAAACTGTTGGGGACATTGCTTTTCACAGAGTGAAAGTTTTGTTAGCATTAATGGGGTGCTGAATGTGGACATATTTTTCCACAGTGTTTTGATCATAGGGTTCTTTTTTATATAAATATTTTATTTGTTTTCTAATTTTACAATCATGAGTACTTAATAAACAATGTGTTTTCTGGGTCCATTAGTAATTCAGTGGTACATATTAACTGGGCACATACAATTCTTGTTATGTTAATACATATACAATTAAATATATGTCACATTTTTCTGGTATTATACATAATCTAGATAGTGTCAGTTTATAATATCTTTTCTAGCCTCTATCTCAATTGCATTTGCACTTAAAATCCATTTGTTCAATCAATATCCTGTTTTTCCCACTGTTTTTCCCATGAGTGTTCAAAATATCTCTATCACTTTTAATTTTCTTATAATAAACTATATTTGGGTAACCAAAAACTTCCCTTTTTAAAAACCTTTTAGAATTTTCATATTTCCCATATCATAACAAAGTATATTCTAGTTACAAATCCTATCCTTCTAATTATAATAATACTTTTATTTCTAACAGTTATCTATTTTCTTAATCATATTCAAACATCTGTTTAATAGTATAATCTCCCATCTAATAGGTCAAAACCTCTATTATCTTCTGTCTTACTCTAGCTTTATTCCTTTGACAAATAACTTTCCAAGTCATTGCATTTGAATCATCAAATAATTCTTCCTCTGTTTTTGTATATATTGTTTGGAATAAGGAAGATAATTTAATTGAAGTATTTTGGGAAGAATGCTCAACCCATTTACATTCATTAAACAGCCTCCATCCTTTTCCTTCAGTTTTTCTTTTCATTTCTTGTTTGTCAATATTCAGCATTTCTCCTAACAGCTTTATCATCCATTCAATCAGCTCTTCTTCCTTATCCTCAAATGTGTTCTGAGATCTTGACAATATATCTTTTCCATTTCCAGTGTTATCACTGCATCTTCTAATTTTTCATTTATCTGTATCTGTCTGTAATTCCTTCCTTTTGGTCCTCCATCTTTGGATGTGTTTCTTCTAATTTTCCTTCTGTTTTCTAGGTTACTAGTTCCTTCTTTGTAGGATTTCTAAGTTTAGGTTAGAAAATTGTTATTTTATCTCATTTGCATTATTTTTAGTCTCATCATGAAACAAATCAATTGTCTCTTGGATTAATTTCAACATAGAAAGAATTTCTTTCTGAGATAACATTTTCTTGTTGGTATATCAAGCTGGGGGCTTCAGAGACAAGTGTTAAAGATGGTTTTTTAACCATTTAAGGCTAAGTATAGAATGCCCATTTTGTTTTTGTATGTAGTCTTTATAGTGCAATAGAGTCCCTAACACAGATAAGCAGCCCAATAGTTTTTTTTCCCCTTTTCCCAGCTGCAGTCTGCAAAAGTTAAAGTCTTATCTAAGTCTGGGCTTCAAGCCAAGTTTTCTTTAAGCATAATAAATATTAGTACCATAATTCGCCACTAGATGTCGTTGACACCATCTCCCAGCTTTCCAAATCCAAGCCTATTTTACAAACTTTCACATATCTTTTCTAAGAAAAAGTCTCAAAGGTACTTTTAGTCCCCAAATTTCAAAGCTATATATCTGTATTAATTCCAAATTGATCTTGTACTTTTCTCTATTTTTCCCCAAAGCAATTTGCTGCTTTTCTTCTCCTGAGGGAGCGGGGCAAAAACTTCCCTTCCCTCTCTCATTGGGGAGGATTCTTTGCTTTGGGCATTCTTTTTTCCAGGAAAGTAGTATTAAGGTTATAAAAAGACGATAAAGTCTCACCCAGTTCCATCCACGTTACTCAAAGATTGCTAGTTAGTACTTATCTTTGGTTGTCAGCTGCCAGTCTTTCCCCTGCCAGTTTGGAGGGCTTCCTCAGATCCAGCAGAAGGGCCACCACCCCTTCACAATTGACGAGTGTCCACTCCTTCGTCGCCTCTCTAAGGCTACTTTTGACCCTTTTTAGGGTCCCCAGCGGGGCAAAATCAAGCATGGAAGCATCTTTCTGCATCTGTTACGCTGCAATGCCTAACCAGAAATCCATCATAGGATTCTTATGATATATCATTCAGATCAATACTTTCTGTATATTGTATGTCCATAGGAAAAAACATATTACAGTTAAACACATGATTGAAAAAGTGAAATCTTCTTCAAATCAGATTTGACTCTTTTGACTTTATGGACCTATCCATTAAATTTTCTTGATAACTATTTTCACTGTATTTTCCTCCTTCAAATATGCCTACTTAATGCTTCCCCTAAAACCCCATTCTCTAAATATAGTTTAATCTCAATATACATCCTTTTGAGTGAGTGATTTTTAACACAAGAAATACAATACATTATAAACCTAAAAAGCAGCAATTAAGTCCCAATCCACAGGAACATACTAACAAATTTAGGCTACACTGAAATTCCCAGAGTAAGTCCCTCAAGCATATTTAGTGTTAACATTATCCATTTGCAAGAGCATCAGCCAAGGAACATGTTACCACTTCTTAAACTGATTAACAACTTGCAAGATGTACGGTAATTTAGCAACAAGATAATTTGGAGAAAGATTCTTGAAAAAATCTTTTTTATCATCTTGCAGTGGCTAAATATTTGCTGTAGTGTTCTCATGCTTTTATGCTTGTATGATATTTTAATCTGGTTTATGTAGATTGATGAAGTTTTTCAGTAAGAAATGGGTAGATTCAGCTAATTGTTGGGGTTTTGTTGCTCAAATGCAATATTGGTCTATGATATGTCCCTGTGTTTAAATGAAAGATTCACTAGTTTTTGCAGAAGGTCACATTTCTTTTAATTATAGGATATAGAAATTAATAGGACAAGAAAACGGATATTACATGCATTATGAAAGATAGCCTTTTCATTAATTATGCATCAGTCACATGCCTCTTTCTGCATATTAGTTTGGAATATATTAGTTCATATATTTAATTTAATTTCCCATCTGATTTCCCATTTTAAGGAATTTTTGGTTAATATAAGAGAACTGTAGTAATTGTAGGTAGGGTTTCCCCCCCTCTTTCTCTTTTGTACTTTTAGACAAGTAAAATAAAAGTATATATTTAAAAAAAAACTGGAAAGAGTGACTTGATAATCATTGACAATATTTATTTATTGTAATTTTTACTATATATATGGAGCCTCATAACAAAGTAAAAAAAACAGTTAATATGTAATAAAATATGATGATGATAAAAAATTCAAAACCTACAAAAATGAAGCTGAAAAAGAAGAAATATTAGGTGAGAAGATGTTAATAATACAGGAGCCACCTCAATACAGGTGAAACTCGAAAAATTAGAATATCGTGCAAAAGTTCATTTATTTCAGTAATGCAACTTAAAAGGGGAAACTAATATATGAGATAGACTCATTACATGCAAAGCAAGATAGTTCAAGCCATGATTTGTCATAATTGTGATGATTATGGCTTACAGCTCATGAAAACCCCAAATCCACAATCTCAGTAAATTAGAATATTGTGAAAAGGTGCAATATTCTAGGCTCAAAGTGTCCCACTCTAATCAGCTAATTAAGCCATAACACCTGCAAAGGGTTCCTGAACCCTTAAATGGTCTCTCAGTCTGGTTCAGTAGGAATCACAATCATGGGGAAGACTGCTGACCTGACAGTTGTGCAGAAAACCATCATTGACACCCTCCATAAGGAGGGAAAGCCTCAAAAGGTAATTGCAGAAGAAGTTGGATGTTCCCAAAGTGCAGTATCAAAGCACATTAATAGAACGTTATGTGGCAGGGAAAACTGTGGAAGAAAAAGGTGCACAAGCAGCAGGGATGACTGCAGCCTGGAGATGATTGTAAGGAAAAGGCCATTCAAAAGTGTTGGGGACTTTCACAAGGAATGGACTGAGGTTGGAGTCAGTGCATCAAGAGCCACCACACACAGACGGATCCTGGACATGGGCTTCAAATGTTGTATTCCTCTTGTCAAGCCACTCCTGAACAACAAACAACATCAGAAGCGTCTTACCTGGGCTAAAGAAAAACAGACCTGGTCTGTTGCTCAGTGGTCCAAAGTCCTCTTTTCTGATGAGAGCAACTTTTGCATCTCATTTGGAAACCAAGGACCCAGAGTCTGGAGGAAGAATGGAGAGGCACACACTGCAAGATACTTGAAGTCCAGTGTGAAGTTTCCACAGTCTGTGTTGATTTGAGGAGCCATGTCATCTGCTTGTGTTGGTCCACTGTGCTTCATTAAGTCCAGGGTCAACGCAGCCGTCTACCAGGAGATTTTGGATCACTTCATGCTTCCTTCCGCAGACGAGCTTTATGGGGATGCTGACTTCATTTTCCGGCAGGACCTGGCACCGGCCCACACTGCCAAAAGCACCAAAACCTGGTTCAATGACCGTGGGATTACTGTGCTTGATTGGCCAGCAAACTCACCTGACCTGAACCCCATAGAGAATCTATGGGGCATTGCCAAGAGAAAGATGAGAGACATGAGACCAAACAATGCAGAAGAGGTGAAGGCTGCTGTTGAAGCATCCTGGTCTTCCATAACACCTCAGCAGTGCCACAGGCTGATAGCTTCCATGCCACGCCGCATTGAGGCAGTAATTGCTGCAAAAGGGGCCCAAACCAAGTACTGAGTGCATGCTTATACTTTTCAGAGGTCCGATATTGTTCTATGTACACTCCTTGTTTAATTGATTGCATGTAATATTCTAATTTTCTGAGATTGTGGATGTCACAATTATGACAAATCACAGCTTGAACTATCTCGCTTTGCATGTAATGAGTCTATCTCATATATTAGTTTCCCCTTTTAAGTTGCATTACTGAAATAAATGAACTTTTGCACGATATTCTGATTTTTCGAGTTTCACCTGTATTTCCTTGGTGCACTGGAATATGAATGTCTGATAGAACAGATTTTGAAGACCTTCCCAAAGGTCAAATGTGAAGAAGCCAATCTTACTTTGGGGCACAGCAGAAAAGGCCCACTGCTTAGGACCTGGCAAATGTAGCTCTCTAGCTGAATGGACCCATAACATGCCTTCTCTGCTGGATCTGTTGGGATGAGCAGATGTCATCAGGAGAGGTAACCCCTCAGATAATCCA
Source organism: Vipera berus (assembly GCF_964194415.1). Classification (NCBI taxonomy): domain Eukaryota; kingdom Metazoa; phylum Chordata; class Lepidosauria; order Squamata; family Viperidae; genus Vipera; species Vipera berus. The sequence goes on along the minus strand of NC_138202.1, from coordinate 127,057,989 downwards.
TTCTCATCGCAAGTAGGGCTTTAACAATCAAAACTAGCACCTTGGATTAGACCTGGAAACAAACTGGTAACCAATGAAGTTTGTAGAGCAGAGATGTAACATGTGTCCTGCTAGGAACATGTGGTCAACACCATCAAAAGCTGCCAAGAGGTTAAGTATGGCAAAGATGGATATATCATCCCCATCCTTCCCATGCCAGAGATCATCAAATTTAAATCCTGTGCTTCTCAGTCCCCTTCCCCCAAAAGGGTAGGTTAAAACTGAATGAACATTATCTAGTATAGTAGGGTCCAGCAATGGCTTCTCGAGGAGAGGGCAAACCAAGTCCTGCTTAAGAGATGAAGGAAGAACACCCTCACTCAAGGAAGAATTCACCACCACTAGAATCCCACAAATTAGGAGGGGCATGGATCTAAAGAGCAGGTGGCTGAGCTCACAGTCTGGAAGTTCCTGTCCACTTCCTCAGTATAGAAACTCTGTAGTGAACAACTGTCGACAGGAATGGTTAGTATGTGGTTAACACTATAAAGCAGTGTTTCTCAATCTTGGGAATTTTTAAGATAAATAGAATGCTGGTTGGGGAATTCTGGAAGTTGAAATCCACAGATGTTAAAGTTCCCAAGAGTTAGAAACATTGCTATAAAGTAATGGATCCTGTGATACTAATGCCTTCCACTGGTTATGTTCTCTGGTGCAAGTGCTATCTGCCTGTATGCCCATTCATCCATCTTTTTTTATCATCTTATCAATTAAAATGGTAACTCAAGCTATTCTGTCTTCCTGAAAGATTTTAGTCTTTATCGCCAAAACCTCACGTGATTTGGTTTAAATCATGTAATTTTGTTTTAAAATATAAATATTTTTAATTGAGTTTGTAGGTTTTATAGGCCTGTTTTGAAGGAACCATGCACATTATGGTGCCTGCAAGGCACCATAAAAGAAAAGGAACATTGCCACTGAATGTGAACAGTCCAACAGAGAAGATGATCTTCACAGGATATTTTAGTGTAAGGAGAAACTCAAGTTGACCAAGCAGATGGAAGGAGATAGAGCAAATCTTTACAACTAGAGTAAGCTGGCAAGCAGACATACATAATTGGATCTGGCTGTTGTCCAAACAAAGACAATCTTTTACAGGCTGTCCAAGTCAAAAGATGCAACTAAAGTGCTTGCATAGACAGTCATTTTGTGACCTTGAAAGGACATCATAGGCCAAGGAACCTTGCAACTTGTAGCTCCCCGCTAGCTTCTCAGATGAGAACAGCACAGAAGAGCACAGATTTAAAATTAAAGGACTCTAGCATTAGTGGCTGTTGAGCTATAATAACTTTTACTGAAAAAGATAGGTTAGTGCAGAAACAAGTTTTTGTGTGGTGATTCTAAAAATTGAAGAAAAGGAAAGTTTATTGCAGCTTCCTCAGATTTATTGACATGTTGAGTATATAGTAAGAAAGTTGACCATATGCAGGGATGTGCTGAAGCCAGGTTGTATGTTTCATAAGAGCCAATTGTTGATTTGGTTTGGAATTTTGTGAACTGGCTGATTAGAGCTGAGTGTTTGCCCACAATAAAGCCAGCAGAAGCAGTTCTCACACATTTATTTAGCACACATTTACACATGTCTTTAAAGTAAAGTGATTTAGAATCTTTGAGTTTGAAACCAAACAAGTGGAAAGATTACCGTATATACTTGAGTATAAGCCGAATTTTTCAGCCCACTTTTTGGGCTGAAAAAATCCACTTCGGCTTATACTCCAGTGAACAAAAAAAAAAGAACTTACCGAGGACTTGCGCGCGGCCGAGGCTTCGGTGCTTCCGGGATCGCGCGCACCTCTCCCAAGCCGCCGCCGTCCGGAGACCTGCCAAAGTTTGGGGAGGTTTCGGGAGGTGCGCGCGCACCTCCCCAAACCTCCCCAAACGTCGGCAGGTCTCCGGACCTCTGCGCCCTGCCTGCCTGCTTCTTTCCGCTGCCTGGCTGCCCTACGATGTAACCCGCTTCATGATAGAGTGCGACGCCTGCAAGGACTGGTTTCATGGCAGGTAACACAAAGCGGGTGGATCCGCAAGCCTCTGCCGGCGGCAGGGCGCGGATCCAGCCGGCGGCACAGGCTTGCGGAGCGCGGATCCAGTGGGGGGGAAAAGCCCTTTAGCAGGATTTGCCTGCATGCCGGCAGAGGGTGGATCCGCGCTCCGCAAGCCTCTGCCGGCGGCAGGGCGCGGATCCAGCCGGCGGCAGAGGCTTGCGGAGCGCGGATCCAGTGGGGGGGAAAAGCCCTTTAGGAGGATTTGCCTGCATGCCGGCGGAGGGTGGATCCGCGCTCCGCAAGCCTCTGCCGCCAGCTGGATCCGCGCCCTGCCGCCGGCAGAGGCTTGCGGAGCGCGGATCCACCCTCCGCCGGCGGCAGAGGCTTGCGGAGCGCGGATCCAGTGGGGGGGAAAAGCCCTTTAGCAGGATTTGCCTGCATGCCGGCGGAGGGTGGATCCGCGCTCCGCAAGCCTCTGCCGCCGGCTGGATCCGCGCCCTGCCGGCGGCAGAGGCTTGCGGAGCGCGGATCCACCCTCCGCCGGCGGCAGAGGCTTGCGGAGCGCGGATCCAGTGGGGGGGAAAAGCCCTTTAGCAGGATTTGCCTGCATGCCGGCGGAGGGTGGATCCGTGCTCCGCAAGCCTCTGCCGCCGGCTGGATCCGCGCCCTGCCGCCGGCAGAGGCTTGCGGAGCGCGGATCCACCCTCCGCCGGCGGCAGAGGCTTGCGGAGCGCGGATCCAGTGGGGGGGAAAAGCCCTTTAGCAGGATTTGCCTGCATGCCGGCGGAGGGTGGATCCGCGCTCCGCAAGCCTCTGCCGCCGGCTGGATCCGCGCCCTGCCGGCGGCAGAGGCTTGCGGAGCGCGGATCCACCCTCCGCCGGCATGCAGGCAAATCCTGCTAAAGGGCTTTTCCCCCCCACTGGATCCGCGCTCCGCAAGCCTCTGCCGGCGGCAGGGCGCGGATCCAGCCGGCGGCAGAGGCTTGCGGAGCGCGGATCCACCCTCCGCCGGCATGGGTCTGACCTGCTACCACTAGGGGTCCAGGTGCTTTCTTAGGGGGAGGTCTTAAAGTGGAGTTTCAAAAAGTTTTCAGCAAGCTACAATGGAACACTGGGTGATTTTTCCCCAAAAGTCTGAGTAGTTTCAATTTTACTGTGACCGGGTTGATGATTTTCACAATGGGGAAAGGCCCCAAGAATTTTGGTCCCAATTTCTTATTGGGTAGTTTAAGGCGTAAGTATTTGGTCAACAAATAGACCTTTTCCCCAACTTGAAATGTTCTTTGGGGAGCTCTCTTTTTGTCAGCTTGCTTTTTGTAGGTCTCAAAAGTCCTTTTTAAGGCCACCTTTGTATTTTTCAAAACTTCTTCCCAACCTCTCACCCAATGATCAAGAGTCTGGGAAGCAGAGGGTAACTGAGGGTATTCCGGTATGGGGTTGAATTCTTTCCCTGTGGCTACACGGAAAGGAGTGTAGCTGGTGCTGCTATGTACTGAATTATTGTAAGCTACCTCTGCAAAAGGGAGGAGTCAGTCCAGTTTGTTTGTTTGTAAGAGACATAGCATCTAAGGTATTGTTCCACCATTTTGTTGGCAGATTCTGCAGCTCCGTTAGTAACTGGGTGAAAAGCAGTTGATAGGCCTTGAGATGATCCAATTAATTTAAGAAAGTTTCTCCAAAATTTCGCTGTGAACTGCACCCCTTTGTCTGAAATTATTCACTTAAGGGCGCCATGTAGTTGATAGATATGTTTTAGGAACAACTTAATGAGCCGGTGGAAGTCCTTTGCAGGCGATAAAGTGAGCCTGTTTTGAAAATAGGTCTATCACAGTCCAAATGACAGTATTTCCTCTACTGTCGGGTAGGTCTACTATAAAGTCCATAGCTATTTCTTCCCATGGTTGAGAAGGTTCGGCCACCGGTTGCAGTAACCCAGGGGTCTTGACATAGTTTTCTATGTCTTGTTTTAGTCCCGGCCACCAAAATTGCCGACAAGTGAGATATCCAAAATGTTCAGCCTTTTTGACATCATGGATGTGTTTGAGGGCATTAAGATGAAGAGCTCCAGGCAAGAACAATTTTTCCCCCTTGTAAGCCAGACCATCCCTACATGTTAGGGATGTCTGATTGTCTTTAAACCATTGATCAGTGAGGAGTTCTTGCTTTATTTTCTTTACCCCGGGGTCATCAGTATTAGGGGTCCTACGAGGTGTGAGTTGGGCTGCAGTTTGTGGACTGGGATAATTGCCTCGTGAACTTCTTCACATTTGCTTTTGTACTGTGGCAATCGGGAGAGCGCATCAGCTAGGAAGTTTTTTTTCTTCCTGATGTGTATGTTAGAGTAAAGTTAAAACGGTTGAAGTACTGTGCCCATTGTACTTGTTTTGGGGACAATTTGCAGGGAGTTTTTAGTGCCTCTAAATTTTTGTGATCTGTCCATACTTCAAAAGGCACCTTGCTCCCTTCTAAGTAGTGCTGCCAGTTGCTGCTGGCCCCCTCTTGGTTGTTGATTCACTGGCTGCCAGCCTCCCCCCCCCGTGCTGTTGTTGTGTCTCCAGTTACTGCTGGCCCCACTCTGGTTGCTGATTTAATGGCTGCCAGGGCGCCCCCTGCTGCTGGCCCCACTGGTCCTGCTGTACATTCAGGGGTTACATGTTTGGGTCCTGCTGCTGCTACCCTTACTATTGTCCTCCCACCAGCTCCTGATCTCTAGGCTTCTGCACCACCCCCAGCTGTTGCAAGGCTTCTATTAGCTGGGGCAAGCTCAGAGGTTTTTGGCCTTTCACTTGTGGGGGCTTCCCAACCTCCTATTGCTGCAGAGGCCCCAGGCTGGGGTACTCTGTTTCTGTGGGTCTGGAGGGCTCGGCAGGGGACTCCTGGGTCTGGCAGGCAGTCTGATCTGCAGACAGGATTTTCCACTCACTCTCAGCTGGCCTGGCTGCTCCGAGGCGCCTGGAGTCTCTGCTGGGCTTAATCCACTCTGAGGACCAGACCAATCCTCCTGGTTGTTTGGGTCTAGCTCCCAGCTGGGAGGATTGCTGAAACTCTTTTCCTGCCAGCTTCTTTGCTGGCCCTTCCCCCACTGGGGTGGCTGCTGGTGCCGGGGAGCTGGCTTCAGGCAATTTTTCTTCCTCCATGGTGGGATCGTCCCCAACTCTTTGCCAGACTGCCTCCCAAACTTAGAGACAGCGACAGGAGGTCAGGACTCCCTAATTAGTTTTAAAAGTAGGTAGATTCCAGCTTGATGTCAAGTTTCCAACGTATGGGCTTTTCAAATGACTCTGAGGCATTGTTTACCTTAAAAGTCCTTTATTAGCCTAATACACCGGCAAATGCTTGTTCGAAGGAAGCTGGAATCTGAAATCTCCGCCCCTTGCACAATATATTAAAGCACAATTCTCCACCTTTCTAATTTTGTCATTAATCATATTCTCCAATTAATTTAAAGAATCAGTTTCCCTTTGGTTAGAAAACCCACCAAGGTCTTATCTTCTCTAGTTAGAGATGGCCTTGAAAGGTGTAATCCTACTCATCCACCCTCCCAACCTTAAACTAAATTTCTTAAAGCAATACACAAGTTTAACATATGAAATGGCTAATGTTTCATCTCTTGTCAAGCAATAACATTCGATGTTAGCAGCGTTGACAGCTTGCTCATTCCTTCTGTGTTCCCAAGGTCAGATCTAATCTTTCATGCTGACAAATTAGGGCTTTCTAGTTGCTACTGAGGTTTTCTGCTTAAGACAGGGATGTCAAACTGCCGGCTTGCGGGCCGGATGCATCATGAAGAAATTGCACCTACCCCATTGCTGGCAATGGCGAAAAAGCTCTGATACATTGCACAACATCACATGACCGTTGCAAGTTTGACATGTCTGGCTTAAGGCAAAGACAGCTGCAATACAAGGATCAAGTCCAGGGAGTGAGACATGAAAATATGGATACTTCTTGACCAAAATTTCCATTACTAAGCAAAGCAGTTTTTAAGTGAGTCTCTCCTCAGATTATCATCCTTTTGTTGCCACAGTTGTTAAACTAATCATGCAGTATTTAGCTAATCTAGCTTCTCCATTAACTTTGCTTGGCAGGAAATTGGCTGAGAAGGTCATATATGGTGGTCACATGATCCTAGGATGCTGCAACCATGATAAATACATGCCAGCTGCCAAGTTTCTGAATTTTGATCACATAACTATGGGGATGCTGTGATGGTTGTAAGAGTGAGGACCAGTCATAAGTAATTTTTTTCAGTGCTGTTATAACTTTGGATGGTTGTAATAGTTGAAACAATGGTTGTAAGTCAAGGACTACCTGTAGGCAATTAATAAGGTGTGTCCAAAAGTCAGAATGCTGCTAGGAAGACATTACTGCAGCAAGTGGCTGTGGAGCCAGAATATAGTGTAAAGTCAGGAAAAAAAGACATTCCTTTCAGTTCTAGTGTTCTTCAATTTTTATGGTGCAGCAAGTCCTGTGAAGACTCACTTACCACCACTTGTTGGGCAAAAATGTAGATTGAGCACATTATCTGCAGGAAAGGATTTTGCTTTGCTGAAATTTTGAGTGAAATATTCTTTTGATATGCCATGGCACTTTCTTTCTACTTGGTGGGCTGGCCAAAACACATTGTTTCTCTCTTTAATGGTGGCTTTTGTGCATACTCAGAAGTCATTTCTTTTCAGCTAGCCCTGTCTTAGCACTTCATGGAGATGGAGCATCTTTTTTTTTTAATTCCATTTATATCCCGCCCTTCTCCGAAGACTCAGGGCGGCTTACAAGCTTAGCAGTAGCCTTCATTCTATGTATATGCCTGCTTATTAGGGCTTTCATACACCCCCCCAAGCGGCATTATTACGAAGTCAGCTTAATTGCCCCCAACAATCTGGGTCCTCATTTTACCTACCTCGGAAGGATGGAAGGCTGAGTCAACCTTGAGCCTGGTGGGATGCGAACCTGCACTAATTGCAGGCAGCTGGTGTTACTTATTTATTTATTTATTTATTTATTAGTTTTTATAAACCGCCCTTCTCCCGAGAGACTCGGGGCGGTGTACAGAGGAAGGAATGTATACAGATTGAACAATAAATAATAAGAAACACTAATGAAAACAAACTGGGACCCCAATTAACGCTATCATGCCAGGCCAGACTGCTGGAACAGGAAAGGAGGCATTAGCCCACTGCTCCACCAAGGCTCATGGTGAGTTGTTTCTTTTGTGTATGTGTGCTGGCATTGCTAGCTGAAAGTCACAAGAAAGCAATTTGGCTGCATCCCACAGTCCAGAGATACACAAACTTAGAAGCAAAGAATCTTTTTTTAATCTATAGTTAAAGATGACAACTGGAATATAGTCAAGGCTTGGTATGGGTTGAGACCAGGAATCCAATAAACAAACAACAAAGACAAGGGAAAAGACAAGAAGCATGGTGAAATGGAATCAGAGCATAGCATGATAAGACAAAATACTACAGAGGTGAGACTTGAAAGGCTGTCCTCAGCAATTTCTCCCAGGGAGTGAGATCAATAAATCAGCCATGCTGAGCTTGTATCCATGCTGAGTCTATATTCTATATTTATCAGAGTCTGCCTCTTGGCTGACCTCTCTGCCCTTGGATCCTTAAGGTTTGCTTCTGCTTGGGGCTGGGTGGATGACCTCAGACTCTGAGATTTGGGTGCAGACAGGAGTCCTGGGCCTTGGTTGGATCTGCCTCAGTCAGGGTGCAGTCCTGGTCTGCAACCGAGATGGTTGCCCTCTCCAGGACTGCTATCCTTAGATGTCCCCGGATGAATTATTTCCACCTCTTCATCATCCAAAGAGAATCCAGCAGGGCCATAACGGATGAGGTCCAGGTGCAAAAATGCTGCTTTCATGAGGTGAAGTACTTTATAAAGTCACAGTATTCATTAAAAACAGAATGGTTCCAATTTTCTTTACCAACAGAGACTGTAGAACCACGCCATTAACACAGTGTTGAAGGGAAGAGGTGATGCCACAACATGTATTACTTTCCCTTCTGTACATTTTTTTTTAAAAAAAGGTGCAACATGAATACTCTCAGGTGGCATACTTGGCTAAGCAATTTCAGTAAAAGGCTTATTGTTGCTGATTATTATTATTATTATTATTATTATTATTATTATTATTATTATTATTATTATTATTATTATTATTATTAATTATTTCATACAGTTAGCCACATGTTCAGACTGGGTTTGGCATTTTTATCCACCTATCGAGTCCTTCCCAAGGACCTAGGATAGGCAGATGTGAATGTTTAATGGTGTTAAAGGTATTGTTGCAGGATGGAAGCTGTTCTGAGTAAAACTTCCTTTTCCAATTGACCAATGATGATTTTGTCATTGCCAATGGTATTCAAGTGGTGCTCCAGCTGTTTTGGGATTGCACCCAAGGCACCTATTTTTATTGGCATTGCCTTTGCTTTCTTTTGCCGCAGTTGTTCTATTTCTGTTTGCAGGTCTTTGTATTTTGTTGTCTTTTCTAATTCTTTTTCTTCTGTTCTGCTGTCTCCAGGTACTGCCACATTCACTATCCAGGCTTTTTTTTGACTTTTGTATCGATAATTGTTAAGTCTGGGGTGTTATGTGGCAGGTGCACATCTGTCTGAATTCTGTTGCTTTCTCTAGTTTGTGGTTCACCACTTCTTGCTTGCAGGCAAATTGTATTTCTTGCATATCGTCCAAAGCACCATTGTTACTATTTTGTCATGTCATTGTTTGTAGTCACCTGTGTGATGTTCTTGCAGCAGCTAACCGGTAGTCCACTGTTTCTTCAGCTTGTTTGCAGAAGCAACACTTGCTCTCTGTTGTTGTCCTCTCAATTCTGCCTCTGCATGCATTCGTTCTTAAGGCTTGGTCTTGGGCAGCCAGAATTAGTCCCTCGGTCCCTTCAACTTTTCTGCTCTTAGTCATTGCCAGGTCTTGTTATTATCTGTTTTACCTGCTATTTTTTTTAATGTACTAGCCATATAGCTTTGTCTTCCCGTGTCTCTTTTCTTTTATTCATTTGGTCTTTCCTGTAAGCCAGTTTGGTCTCTCCGGTATTCGGTAAGCCTCTCCTTGGTATACTAGCTTCCATGCATTTCTTCACAGTTACTTCAAATATTATTATTTGTTCCCATTTCTGGAAAACAGGAAAGAACAAACTATTTTCAGGTCATGAATCTGGTTTGTTTTACATATTTTTATTTTTATTTTTACAATTTGGCTTTTCAACTAGAACATAGGAAATCCCCGACACTGTATATTGTTTGTGTATTAAATTTTCATTCAGTCTAAAGTTTAATTTTGTTACACTCACAGTGGCTTATAACAATTTATTTATTGAAATATTTAAGCTCCTGAATAACTGAAGTTTTCTAAATGGTTTACAACAAAAACATACTGAAAAATACAGTTTGAATAAAATCATATATAATAAAATCAAATTAAATGAAAATGAAAATACCATATGAACTCGTAACAATAAAGTGATAATTCAAACTCTAAAATGTGAATTAAAATGTAGTTAAGATTTCTAGGATAAAGAATAACCCTTACTTCAATAATAACATAAGACAATATATTTTAAAAATAAAACCAAACCCTAATTTATAATATACATTTTAAAGCCCATTATAGTTGCATATGTTCACCATCATTCCCTATGAATTAATTTCATTTGTCATTCATATTTTCCGAGTTAAAAGTCATTTTATACTCCTTCCCTCTACTTCCTAAAAATAAACTTTAGACATCTATTTCATTTTTCTACAAGACAGAAAAAGGTCCCAAACTATATTTATGTTTTGTTATGCTCCATATAACTTCTAACTTTGCAAGAATTAATTGCTAAAAGCATTTTGGATTGCAAAATTACTACAGAGAAAGTATAATGGATTAAAGGCAGAAGTAGCAGAATAAACCCAACAGTTTTAACATGAGCCACCATAATAATCTTTGTCTCTGCTTCCTTAAAGCCGATCAATATTCTAAAATTGTGATTCATAAGCTCAAGGTTATGTTTTGTGTACTAAGACTTGAAAGTAGTGTATTTTATAACCCAGTGTTATTACTTTTACTTTCTTGGATACACAACAAAATGATGAGGAAACAAAACTAAAATCAGAATGTAACATATTGGAACATGTGGAACATTTCAAATATAAAATAGTTGTCATTTTTATTTCTCCCTTATAACTTTCCTGGAAATAAACCCTAATTGAACTCAAGAAGGCTTATTGCTAAGTAAATATGAATAGGACTTCAGTGAACGATTAAGGTAAAATCCCAATTGTTTTAGTAAAATTCTTTTTATAATGTATACTGGCAACAAGCCTGTATAATGGTTTCCTTTTAAAAGGAAATAAGAGAAGAATTAAAGATTCAAAATGATGGTTGTGATCTTTAAAGCCCTTAATGGCATAGATCCAGGCTACCTGATGAACTACCTCATCTCGCTACTGCAAGCTATTCCTACTTGTGCCACAAGAGGGCTTACTTCAGATCCCATCAATCAAAGAATTCCAACTGTTGTGATCCAGAAGAAGAGACTTCTCTTCCATAGAACCCACCCTTTGGAACATCCTATCCACCCTCCTATCTTCCATAAGCAATAGTACATAGATTTATATATTGCTTCACAGTGTTTTACAGCCCTCTCTAAGTGGTTTACAGAGTCAGCATATTGCCCCCAACAATCTGGGTCCTCATTTTACTGACCTTGGAAAGTTGGAAGGCTGAGTCAACCTTGAGCCGGTGACACTTGAACTGCCTAACTGTTGGCAATCAGCAGTCAGCAGAATTAGCCTGCAATATTACATTCTAACCACTGTGCCACCACAGTTTATGAAGACCTGACTCTGCCAGTTGGCCTGGGGACCCAATGGAGGAGTACTATGCTGGAGGTGGTGGCTACTAGATTGATAGCAAAGTCCACCTACTTTGCTACCTGCTTCCCTACCCAGCCATCTTTTATTCTCATATCACTGTACCATTGTTTTCTTTTTCATTGTTTATTCTATTGTTCTGTTACTTTATTACTGTTATGTTTGCACTTCTTTTCATTTCTCCATTTTTATTGTTGTAACTGCCTAGAGTAGCCCCACAGTGAGATAGGTGGCAAATAAATTTAACAAATAATATAATAAATAAAAAATAAATTAGAATATTGTTCTTTATAAGGAAAATAATTCCAAAAATTGGCCAAAGTGCTCAAAAGTCCTTCCTTCCATTTGTGTTAGAAAAGATTCAAATGTTATCAGAAAACATTTTCTGCTAAAAAATTCATTGGTACCAATTCGATTTTAATACTGTATAATAAAATCCAAAGTGCTTAAGAAATAACAATGAATAAATAAATACATAAGTTTAGATAAAATGGTAATATATTAAGTAAGTTATGGTAAGTATGGTTCATTCTTGCAAGGCCTTTTTAAGAATTCTTGTGCTACATTTCATTTTGATGAATGAAAACTTATGGGAAACAGTTTAGTAAACAAAGATTTATGGCATTTGAAGTTTGGTGGGAATATATTCATATAATTGTTTGATTGATTATATGTCATCAAGTCATTGCCAACTCCTAATGACCACATAAACAGTCTTTGTCTATGATGATTTATCCCAGACTTTTCCCTTCAAGTTTCCCTATGGTGCACTCATTGCTTTCATAACTGAGTCCATCCATCTTGCTACTGGTCATTCTTGTCTTCCCTCCATCTTTCCCAGCATTAGAGTCTCCTCCAGAGAATATGGTCTTTATATGTGCCCAAAGTAGGATAATTAGAGCCTGGTTATTTGTGCCTCAAATGAGATCTCTGAGTGGTTTGTTAGAATCAAGATCACGTGAAGTGTTATACCATTTTACAATGCCTTGGTAAGGCCACGCTTGGAATACTGCATCCAGTTTTGGTCACCACAAGGTAAACAAGATGTTGAGACTCTAGAAAGAGTACAGAGAAGAGCAACGAAGATGATTAGGGGACTGGAGGCTAAAACATACAAGGAACGGTTGCTGGAATTGGGTATGTCTAGTCTAATGAAGAGAAGGATGAGTGGGGACATGATAGCAGTGTTCCAATATCTCAGGGGCTGCCACAAAGAAGAGGGAGTCAAGCTATTCTCCAAAGCACCTGAAGGTACGACAAGAAGCAACGGATGGAAACTAACCAAAGACAGAAGCAACCTAGAATTAAGGAGAAACTTGGCGTAATAAAGTTTGCAGATCCTTTGCATTTTATTAACATATCATTAGTGAAATAAAAAAATCCTGTGAAATAAAAATTGATTCCATATTCAGTATGAATCTCCTAGGTTTTTTTTTCTCCAACCTTTCTTCCCAAAGAAGAAAGATCAGAAAAACAGCCTGTCTGGAATTTATACCAAGGATGGGGAATGTATAACTTTCTGGAAATTGTTGAATTAATTTGCCACTGTTAACTGTGGTATATGGGAACCTGTAGAGAGCAATATTTTCTCTCTCTTTGTTCACCATCCAATCATAGAAACCAAAATTCATCCCTATAATTGATATGAGACAAGGAAAACCAGAGCAATGACTTCATCTCAAATCTAATTTCTTGCAGTAATTGTACATTCTTTGTTGGAAAAATCTTTCTGCTAGGTTGAAAATTGTAGCCTGGAATAAAAGAACGAGCTGGTTACAAGAGATCTAAAGGAGATTCCAAGCCAATAACCTAAATTTTAATTGGTAGTTTTCTCTGAGCAGTTAACAATCAAGACTATTTCTAGATGGTGATCCATATAGTTGGTGTGTACGCTTTTCAGAACATTGTTCCATACCAATAGATCTTCTAGTAGAGATGATCCTGCTGTTAGTGTAGACCTTTGCAAAATTGTGAAAATGTTCAAGCCCTAATTGCAGAATTAGATAGCAAGTTTAAACCTATAATATATCACCTAACCTAATGAAAAGACATTCTCATTAAGTAATGGACCACATCACAGATTTAATTATCATAGAGCAAGGCAGTTGGTGCTTCATACAGACAAGGTCAATTACCTTATCCAAGAGAGTCAGTTTGAAGTGTGTTATGAATAATTCACAGACCCAGAAATTAGCTATAAAAATGCCCCTGATATAAAGTGGTGAAAACATTTAAATTCATTCCTCATGTTTTTAAGATAATAGCCAAAGGACAATTATGGTTCTTTAATGACAACACTACTCAGGTGACAAAGATGACATTTGTACATTCAAGACATATTGCAGTGTTTTATACCCTTTTATACTAACTTAATACAAAAGGACAAACTGATTTTATTCTTTTTCCAGCCATTATCTTCTTGTTCTGTTAATTCAAACATGACACCATAGTTTTAATTTCTTCTTTCAGGCAGAATAAGTCAAATGTTAACTTGTTTAATGTCATTTGATTTTAGGATATTAAAAATGGCACTTGGTTGTTCTTAGTGTTTTAATCATACTAAGCATGGCGTTTTAACGTTATTTGCCCTCAGACAAAGGGGGAAAGCATATGCTCTTTAGTTTGATTTCAGAAATCTTATAAAACTGTTAACATGTCCAGAGGCAAATAATTCATGTAATATAAGTTCATAATCTTCCTGTAATTCACAGAAATTTTACGAATGTGAATTTAATTTTTTAAAAGTGTCTTTTGTAATCCACCCCAATCCATAAATTCTGAGTGGAGTACAATACAGTAAAAGTCAAAAGAAAGACAAAATGACATACAGTTAATAAAAATCTCCCAGATGGCAACCATAAATAGTCAATCTTGGTTAAAAGCATGATGAATTATGTTTCTAATAATTGTATTTCATTTTGCAAAGCATACACATAAAAACAACATAAACTGACAAGAAGAAAAGTTGTAGAAAGAATTGGGATAGAAGTGGGAAAAGGTATAAAGAAAGGTATATACCAAGAATGACTTCTGACTTCTTCCAAAAATGTAAGGAATACTTACATTCAAGTCTTAGTTTCAAACTGAAATATGATAACCATTTCCCCCCTCCAAAAAAATGGTGGATTACTATTATTGTCAAGCAATTCAAGGGACTCCTTAAACTTCCAGAGACAGGGAGTTCCAAAGTACAGAGAAGGCCTGTCACCTGATCTATGTTCCTTTGACTTCTACTAGAGGGAGAAACTCTAAGCTGATGTACTTCTAATGTTCTTACTAGATGGGCCATTGCAATCTTGGCAAAGGAGTCCCTGATGGAACTTGGTGCTATTCCCTGTAGAGCCTTGGTGGTTCCAGCTGTTTGAATTGGGTTTAGAAGCCTACTGTGCAGTATATTTAGTGGGAATGTTATTAAAAGTTTAAGAAGTTGGATCCCAAGCCAACCTACATTAAAAGGCAGGAAGACACATATGGAGGAACAGGAAACTATTTTTTATAGCAGAGCCCAAATCAGCCAGCAGACATATATGGATGGCAGCCATAGCAACCAGTGCTTGACACTTTCTTACAAATTTAACAATCATCAGTAATGTGGATGTAAGGCATTGGTCTACTACATAGTCCACTTGTTCGTGTTCTCTTAGCATGGACATCTTTTGTATAGTCCTCCTCTTCTTTTATCTGTGATTAGCCACAATGACTACAGAGGTGGCACCTGGAGTTAACTACAGTGCCTACACCATAAATCTTCCCCCTACACAACTCTTGTCACATGCTCATTTAACCATAATGACACAGCAAACCCACCCCACAAAACAGCATCACCTCCTAGCTTTCAATAAATTCTTATCCCACTTTAGATATTATTGTAAATAATTAAAGAAAATATTTCAACAATATTACTCCATTATGATATGACTGTCTGAATAACAATGTAACTGATGCATTTTGGATCAGATACGCCTTCTTAGTCATCTCTAAATATTACTCAATACAGAGCACACATCTAAACAAGTGTTTATCAAAGTATGGGTTTATGAAGATGTTAGGTTGGAGATAGAACATGACAAAATAGTCACTTTAAGGATTTCAGGGGCTTTGTTTAATACTTTGCATCCACTGGAGATGGAAATCACAGATATTTTAGAAAGTAAATAAATTCTTCAAATCAAAAAGACTCCTGGTGACTTCATGTTTATATATTGTAGTTCTCTGGCAACAGCATTTGTTTCCTTGTATACAATATTTATCCCCTTTGGAGGAAGATGAGGCCGGTAAATAAGTTCATTTGACCATGTTTCACAAGGAAATTTTGAAAAGTTATCTGCAGTAGAGGTGGTCAACCCGATGCATCTTTATGAATGAATGGTGGATCCAAAGAGTTAATGATGAAATCTCTGAAATCTGTTGGCAAATTCTAGATTGCTTTTGTAGCCAAGCCTTCTTACTTATTCAGAACTATTTGAACTAAGGCTTCTTGTACAGATGAAAAAATGTGGTTCAGACAGAATTTATTAAAATTAAGACATTAGGCATGACAGTCTTGGGGTTATTCAGTAGCTGGAAGATGTAAACAGATCCATGGTAACAGAGATAGCATTTTATCGTTGCATGTCTGGTGTTTGTCAATAAATTTGGTCCTAGTTCAATTCATTTAACTGTATTCCCTGATAGGTTTTGGAAAATAAGTGCAAATGGATTTATTTCTAGTTCTTGTCAATTTGCTGTGCCCATTGTGTCATTCAAAACATGTACACCTAAAACATTTTTCATCCATATTTATATATATATATATATATATATATATATATATATATATATATATATATATATACTGAGAAATGTGATAGACTGTTTAAGAGGCAAAAGACATGCATTAGAATATTTGTGCTAGAATTCACTGATATTTAATTTCCTCGGTATCCTTAGACTTTTTACAATTCAATTGCTAGGTTTGCTAGGATTGGCATAAAATAAAGCAGATAAAAGTTATATTTTCCCTTGAAAAAGTAAGAAAAGGAGACTTTTTGGAAGAGATTGCTTTAAAAGCATGGACAGTGATATATTAGCAAGGAATTATGTATATGAAGACATATCTAAACTATTATCATCCAGAGTCATTAATTAAAATGGTAGTCACAGAACCTTGAAATGCAGTTATTAATCTTCAGGGAAAAATTGCTTAGCTGCCTACTAAATTGTTGCAAACCGCTGTCATAAATGCATCCTGTTACTAACTTCTAAAACTTTTTATTAGAGACATAAGAGAACAAAGCTTTTTATAAGAAAATCTAGTCCTCCTAGATTCACAGCTTTCTTTAGAAGATCATATATTAACTGTGACTTGGGGGGCCTTCACCCAGGTTCGCCTGGTGCACCAGTTGTGGCCCTATCTAGACCGGGATGCCTTGCATACAGTCACTCATGCACTCGTGACCTCTCGATTGGACTACTGCAACACTCTCTATATGGGGCTGCCCTTGAGGACCACTCGGAGGCTCCAACTGGTGCAGAATGCAGCCGCGAGAGTCGTGTTGGGAGTCTCCCAATACTCCCATGTTACACCTTTGCTCCGTGAGCTGCATTGGCTTCTAGTTGTCTTCCGGGTGAGATTCAAGGTGCTGGTAATGACCTTTAAAGCCCTATATGGCATGGGTCCGGAGTACCTTAGGGAGCACCTGCGGCCGGCATCAACTTCCCTCTGCCCAGTGCGCTCCCACAGAGAGGGCCTCCTCAGGGTGCCACCGGTCAGAGAATGCCGTCTGGTGGCCCCCAGGGGGAGGTCCTTCTCTGTGGGTGCGCCGGATTTGTGGAACTGTTTACCGGTTGAGCTCCGGACAGCGCCCGACCTTCGCTCCTTCCGACGGGATCTTAAGACTTACTTGTTTGAACAAGCCGGCCTGGCCTGATGGGTTTTGGGGTTTTATTACTGTTTTTAAAGTATTTTAACTTATTGTTTTAAGGTATTGGGCACTTTGTTTAATTTTTTCTTAATTTTTGTATTCTTGTATTAGTATTTATTGCCCTGTTCACCGCCCTGAGTCCTTCGGGAGAAGGGCGGTATACAAATAAAATTATTATTATTATTATTATTATTATTATTATTATTATTATTATTATTATTATTATTATTATTATTATTATTATTATTATTATTATTATTATTATTATTATTATCTACAAGTTTGCCAGATATAAACATCTATCTTCGCAAATGTAAGGATGTACAGAATTCATTTTAGATGAATTTATGTCCTTATGTAATTAAAATATTACCTAGAACACTTTCACAAGTGTTTTGTTTTTTTTCTGTTGTTGGGAACTAGTTTTTTGGGTTTTTTTAACTGTATATTAGTTTTTTAAAAAGTGCCCAAGGCATTTTGGAATGAAAGCTAAAATGTTACTGGAAATCCAAACATATTAACATATGGTTTCTCAGTGGAGTTTCAAAACTATTGTAAAACTGAGAACAATATTTTAATTTTAACTTATTGCAACTTTAGACAGAGGGAAAGAGATCAACTTTGTGTTCCTTCTTTGTCTTCATAATAAACAGTAATCCACTCTTTCTTTGTACAGCATTTTATATGGAAGTTTTAGAAGACAATGGCTATTTGCTTTTATTTAATTCACTGCATTTAAAATTTTTGTGAAATTTGATTTTTTTTTCCTGTGACATTAATCTAAAGAGAAAATTCAGCAGAATTTGAGAAAGTTCAGGTGGACTATCTGTTTATGTAATGAGGGATAGGTCAACTTCAGGCTTCCTTCAACTGCAGTAAAAATCAAAACCTGAGAATAAACATGCTAGTACAAGGTACATGAAGTCATGGAACAAATTTAGTATTTATACAGAATAGTCTGCTGAAAGTCTTAATTAAACTTTTTGTAATGTATGGGGTTTTTTTTCTAGGATTGTGTGGTTTTCCTTCCTGTTCAATCCCTTACAAAAGATAAGTTTTCCCCCAAAAAATCCCAAGAAGGATTGAGAAAAAAACTTCCTCAAATACTCTTAAATAATTTGTTTCATGCATTAATATTCTAATCCCAAAACAGTATTACGCCATTTACCCAAAAGTAACATGCTCAGTGTTATGTGTCAATTACTTCGTTGATGCATTAAAAAAAAACCTCTGGTAGTTGCACCCTTGGCATGATTCTAATTGAAGTGGGGAAAACAGGTAGCAAAAATTCAGCTTAACTCTTGTGCAGACGTTTGTGTTTTTTTTAACTGAACTGCTCAAAGACCTCGTCTCTCTTCTCCCAACAATAACTTTTTGAACTGCCCAATTAGGGAAGAGTAAAGCCACTGTAAAACAAACCTTCCAAACTCCAAAGCTCACATGTGGCTCAAAAGAGCACCATGATTGTTAGTATTGGACACTCTTGAAAGATCTAGCGAGACAAGAGGGTGCGTGTGAAAATCCCATCATAGGTCACCCACAGAGGTAACTAATACAGTTTCCATCCCAGGCCAGTGGGACATTGAAGAGGGAAAAAGATATAACTTAAACATTGCTGATCTCTCATCACACAGACAACCCTAATATGATTTCTGGTCTGACAGATTCAAGAGAATCTCAGGCAATTGTGTAGGATATTATCAAGTGGCCCATAGAAAAAACATTAAAATCCATTAAAAACTGGTTATTTCAAAAAGTAAAAACTTTGAAATCGAATGGATGAAATTGTCTCTCTTGTAGGAGAATGTTTATAAACTTAAGTATTATTCCTAATGCTTATGTTTTTGTTAATGATTATTATTAGAGTTTTTTTATTGTTTTCTGTTTTAATTGTATTACCAAAACTACATGCATATATTATGAGTTAGTGGCCAGATTCTGAAGGGTTGAAAAGTTGTGCTTGCTGGAAAAGAGATCTGGAATGTAAAAATAATGATTGTGCAAGAGCACAAAGAGAAGGTGAAAAGTGATAGATAATTTAAGAATACAGTCTTGTCATCTGTATTATCAGGGCATGGTTATGCCAAAGGATATTTAGATGAGATGAACGACCATTAAAAATGGATGAAATATGCTGAGAATACCAAGCAATTCATCCAAGGTAATCCAGCAATACTTCTCTATATAGCAAGAGAAGTGAAGGGAAGAGAATGTTTATTTATTTTATTTATTTATTTAATTAGATTTCTATACTGCCCTATTCCCGAAGGACTCAGGGCGGTTTACAGGGCAGCATAAAATACAATATAAAGATAGTATAAAATTAAAATAAATTAAATTAATTAAGCCCAGCAATTAAAACAATGTTTAAAAAGCTAAAACCCCTTCAGTCCAGGCCTGATAAATCGAAAAGCCAGGTTTTCAGGTCCCGGTGAAATGAACGCAGATCGGTGGCCGTCCGGAGTTCCACAGGTAAATCATTCCAAAGGGCAGGCGCGCCCACAGAGAATGCCCTCCCTCTGGGGATCACTCACCGGCACTCCCTAACCGGCGGCACCCTAAGGAGGGCCTCTCTATGGGAGCACACAGGACGATGGGAAGTTGATGCTGGCAGCAGGTGCTCCCTAAGATAATCCAGACCCGTGCCATGTAGGGCTTTATAGGTCATCACCAGCAATTATGGTCCAACTTCCATTTTATCTAAGATCATCCCAGACAACAATCCAAGGAGACCTCACCATACTTGGCCAATGGCAGGAAGAATTTCATTGGTATGTATACACTAAGCCAGTGAGTAAAGGTGAGGGATTGCTAACAAATTTTTTAATCTACTACTAGTCTCCTTGTATTGTTGGTTGGTATAGACGTGCTTGGTCTAGGATTACATAAAAAGATTCCTAATTGAAGAGACAAACATAAATAGATAGGTAGGTGGCCTTTTTCAATATGGGGACATGAACATATTAAAACAAATAATAACAAGGTGAATTATTTATATTTAGATAACAATAGCCACATGTGAAATACCATGTCACTTCCTTTTCATGTTTTTAGGACAAACTGTAATGTTCAAAGCTGCTCAGTTAGACTTCCAGCTGAGAATCTCTACTATACTTATGAATATGAGCAGATCTTTACATGGGAATGTTTAGTTGACCAGCTGTTTGAGACCCCCTGACATTTGTTCTTAAATGCATCACTGGAGAAGTAAAGCCACTTAGCTCTGTTGTCTGGAAAGCCTTGATAACATAGAAACTGCTGGTCTGCCATATTCTTCAGCTATGTTGTGACCTACTGTGGTAGTCACCTGTACCTAGCCAGGAGAAAAATAAAATTCAAAAAGATGTCCTAATGTATATCTTCAATTATTTCATACTTTGGTTTAAATAGTTTGCATGCTGGCTTTTATTTTGGGGTTCTGTTTAAACACAACTTAAACTTGGAAAATACTTTGGCCTTCATAGGACGTAGATGGTAGATCAACTCCTTATACCTCACTCAGGAGTTCGATTACTGTCTACATTTCTAAGAGACATGACAGTGTGATTAATATGGGGAAATTGAATTTTATTTTGAAACCATTATATTCACTTGTCTCTAAATTTCTGCCATATGATGGATGCATGGATTCAACTGAGAGGCTGTGTAACTCCACAAGACTCTGGGTAGCTTAGAATATTAAATGCAGTAAAACAATGAGAACAAAGATCAGATAATTGGGGCTATTTGTCAATGAATCACTTGGGTGATAGAAACAGTCAGAGAATGATCCCAGAGGTTGTTGTGAGAAGTCTATATTGTAGCATTTCAAATAGAGTATGACTGCTAATTCAAAGGCAAATGTCACATCTAACCTTTGGATGTAACCCTTGGGGCTTCTTCAACTGTTGTCACTGAATTTCAATGTTTAATGTGATGGAATGGAAAAGGATGAAATGCATGTGAATAATATCTATCAATTATCAGTCATTTTTAGTACTGGCCAAATCACCAAACCATCCATTTGTTTGTCACGATTTCAACAGTATCCAGAGAGGAGGTCAAATTGGGCGGTTGTGTACAAGAGGTGGGGTGTTTACACACTGCTACAGCTGTGGTCTTGCTTCTTTTGACTTCCCCATTTTAATGGATGCCACCGACCCTGCTAACAGGATTACAAAGCTCTTGTCCTCAAAACGTATTTTTTTATCTCTGCTTCCTTGAAGATAGTTATGTATGGAACAGCCAGATTTTGGAAAGAAATCATAATTAGATCTTTTCAAAGAATTATAAGCTGTGATAATTGGAGTTAACTGAAAATCTGCTGAGGCTAGGATATCCTAAGTTTTGAAACATGTAAATAAAAAGCAAAGACAAATTTCAACTCCTATCTAATATTGCATAGACTTACTTGTATGAATACTACAAGCGGTGCAGTGGTTAGAATGCACTATTGCAAGCTAATTCTGATGACTGCCAGCAGTTTGATTCTCACCAGCTCAAAACTGATTCAGCTTTCCAACATTCCGAAGTCAGTAAAATGAGGAGCCAAATTGTTGGGGGCATTATGCTGACTCCATTATTTATTTATTTTTTTTTTATTTTAATCCCATTTATATCCCGCCCTTCTCCGAAGACT
Organism: Vipera berus; assembly: GCF_964194415.1. Classification (NCBI taxonomy): domain Eukaryota; kingdom Metazoa; phylum Chordata; class Lepidosauria; order Squamata; family Viperidae; genus Vipera; species Vipera berus. The sequence goes on along the minus strand of NC_138202.1, from coordinate 127,036,562 downwards.
CAGGGCGGCTTACAACCTTAGCAGTAGCCTTCATTCTATGTATATGCCTGCTTGTTAGGGCTTTCACACACACCCCAAGCAGCATTATTACAAAGTCAGCTTAATTGCTTAGAGAGGGTTGTGAAGCACTGTGAAGCAGTATATAAGTCTAGGTGCTATTGCTATACTATATGAAATATTATTATGACTTATTCATAAAATATGTAGACAGTAAAGCACAATAAACAATTGATTTAAGAGCTAGAACATTCCTTATCTGGTAATCAAGAAAATTATTTGGCAGGTGATTAAGATGCCTAGCAAAAGACGGTTGTGCCATATTAACTTCTAAACCAGGGGTGTCAAATTGCCGGCCCACAGGCCGGATGCTTCATGGCAAAACCGCACCCACCCCATTGCCAGCAATGGGAAAAAAAGTCACAATACATTGCAACCCATCACGTGACATTGCAAGTTTGACTCTCCTGTTCTAAACCCTTGTCAATATATATTGGTGAATGTCCACTGCGGTCAATTGGCAATGCATTTTTTCATTTCTGTTGACATTTGTTCACCCAAACAATCTGGCTTCCATCCAGTTCATTTTATAATGCTGCTTATATCTATGTTCTGCTAAAGCGGCAGTTTTCCAAACCGCACACTCTCCCAGAGTACTCTCTGGGAAAACAAATGATGTCCCTGCTGTTTTGACCAGCAGAAACCCAATTGCTGGTTGCAGACAGGATGGCTGAGCCGTAGCAGTGGGGGAATTTAGATATGCCCTTAAGTTGTAATTGACTGCACTTGTTTATTGCCGCACCACTCCCTCCTCCAACACTTGCAACATTAACTACTGACGTTAATTGTAACTTTTCCAGTTCTGCAATTATTTAGAGATTGACAGTTTTGTTGAATCCGCAACAGTTTATTTACAGCTGCTCTTTAATGTATTTCAACACATTAGGCTTACAGCAGCTTAATGAGCAATATTAATGCAGTGGGTGACTCATTAAGTGTGAGAGGTGGTTCCTTTGTTAGGACACAAACAAGGCTAATGGGTCCTTACTCTGCGGTTGTCAATGGCCTTTCGCTTAGGAGGGATGGCTACCCTGAGTTCCATTGGTGAATGCATGGTTGAAGCCACAGGACTAGGGTAATCATACCATGCTGAAATAACTGATAGGTAGAGCTTTAGTTTTTAAGCCAGAAAAAAATGGGTAGGGTATAGACAATGTTATTACTTTATTGTATCACACAGGGTAAATTTCTTTTTTTTTTTCAAATGCAGTGATTTTTTAAGGATATGTCTTTTTTCTTTTTTAGTCTGCTGTATGAGCAATTTAGGGCTCAAATGGGGGGGGGGAGAACAAATCCCTTTAAATTACACATGAAGCAGAAAACAAAACAAACTCATTTTCTTTTACTGCCTGTTTGATCAAGTGGCCAATTACAGAACACAAAGAAGTAGGGCAAAGAATTACCACCACAGTAGATTCTCTAAGGTTTGGGGCAATGGCTTGTCATTGTATTCCTCAGATGCAATTTTGCTATGGCTGGGGAGACACAGCAAAAAGCTTTGGAACAGATAGATGATACAGATAGAGACTGTGATAGATAGATAGATAGATAGATAGATAGATAGATAGATAGATAGATAGATAGATAGATAGATAGATAGATAGATAGATAGACAGACAGACAGACAGACAGACAGACAGACAGACAGACAGATTAGAGAATCTACATCTAATTTTCTATCTTCTTCTTGATCTACATTGCTTTATCTCCATTTCTGCCAGTTGTACAAATAGAGAAGCAGCAAAAGAAGTGGGATACAGGTAGTCCTCGACTTACAACAGTTTATTTAGAAACCGTTCAAAGTTACAATGAAAAAAGGAACTTACCATTTTTTCACACTTACGACCATTACAGCATTCCCATGGTCACATTATCAAAGTTTGGATGCTTGGCAACTGGTTCATATTTATGATGGTTGCAGTATCCCGGGGTCATGTGATCAACTTTTGACTTCTTCTAACAAGCAAAGTCAATGGAGAAGCTGGATTCGCTTAACAACTGTGTTACTAACTTAACACATGCAATGATTCACTTAACAACTATGGCATGAAAATTTGCAAAATGGGGCAAATGAGGAATACCGGTATAAGTATGAGTCATTAGTGTGCAGAAAAATTAATGTGTTACTCTGTTCTACTTTTTATAGCCATGAATTGAACACTGCTGGTTGAATGTTATGCAAATAAGAAAGCTCATAACGCAAGATGTTACAAAAAATGCTCATGTACGTGATTGGTTTCAAAAGCTGAGGCATAAGGAACAGAATTTGAGATACAATTAGAAGAAATGAAATCAGTCTGATAGGACAATGAGAAGGAATTTATTGGATGATAGTTTTTTTCACTGCCTCCATCAGCATTCAGATTTATTTAAATGTGATTCCTAACTATGCTCACAATGTGACCAAATATGGGGCCTGTTAAAATCAATATTATAGAGGCCTTTCTGGAATTAGAACTGCATTCCATTTTGAAATGAAAATACTATTCACACTAACATTTAAAACATGAAAATTCTACATTTATGTTGCAGAATGGAGAGGTGTTAAGCAAATGTGTGGAAAATAGGAGAACTCTTATTTAATTTGGTCCAAGAATAGCAAAGTCCACATCCTATTTGTGATTGTCCAGTTCTTACTCTTTATAATAAATTCAGAATGCTAAAAAGAAGTCTTTCCACTGCTATCAGATGAAGCATCCTTATTTCTAAAAGATTTACCTCATTTTAACACACTGTAAACTCTTACATAATTGTGTTTGGGGTTACAATGTTTGTAATATGCAAACTTCGCCATCTTCCTTTCCTTCTCCCAAAGATATGCAGTGAAGAGGCAGGAAATGGCAGCAAAATAGTCTTTCTGTGTATTTTTTTTCTCTTTTTACTTTAAAATTATCTGGGGTTTTTACCTTTCTGTTCTTATTAGGCTGCTTGAAAGTAGGAGAGAGAAAAGCAAAAGTGTCTGGTAATGCAACTGTCCCATTGCAAGATAGGTCTGGAAGAAGAGAAGGTATAATAGAACCCTAGAATTGTGGGAAGAGGAGAGTCTGAATTGCTTTTTTTGGCATTGTGTTACACAGTCTGTTTACTTCTTATATCTGGGCTTCTATCCAGGATTTCAAATTGTCCTGTGAGGTAACCTAGGCTGAGTCTCCAAAGTAGTCCAGTATGTTTTCATGGCTGAAGATGGGATAGTTTTTCCTAATATTAATCTAAACCCTTAGTTACTGCATCATATTGGCTCAATAGATGTTGTCCCCTGAGTATTTGCAATAAAAAGTTTTAAACAGAAAGTGAACATTGAAGTGGATCGATTGTTTATAGTATTGGTTTTGTTATTTGTAAGATATTACTCAAGTAAAATCTACTAGTTCAACTTATTTAGACTTTATTCATGACCTACAAAGTTCTATTCATCTTCTAATATGTGTTTATAATTATTCTATATGGCGTCTCTTGTGCTTCAGACCTGTCATATTTCTGAAAATTGAATATCAATGTTACTTCTAAGGAATATGGTTTTTGTCTATTAATTCTTCTATAGTACAGTTCAAAATATTGTCATACTTTTTTCTGATATTTTGAAATATTTTCTACTTAGCAAATGCTTAAAATGGCACCAGTAACTTAATAATGTTTGCTAGTTCTTCATTCTTTGTACAAATTTATATGGCACATTTGCAGTATAGGACTTATAGAAATCAAGGAATTTTTGGATCAGCATAAATCCATCGTGTTTAATTGTTTCTGTTTCAGTGCAACAGTACTGAAGTTCTTCACACCTTTCTTTTAAAAAAAATCTGTAACACCATCTCCATTTGTTCAATTCACAAGTTTGTCCAAGATGTAGAACTTTTGAGAGAGTATGTGTGAGGCATGATACAGAGACAAAAAAGTAGCTATAAGACTTCCCTCTTTAGAGTTTGGATTCAAAAGAGTTGATCTCTGGTACAAGAAACTAAGAGTTCTAATTAACAGTATACATTAGAACAGGGCTTTTCAACCAGTGGTACGTGTACCACCTGTGGTACATTGGCACCTGGCAGGTGGTACCTGACCATCCTAGAAAACTGGTAGCAGGGGAGGGGAATGAGCTGAACCGGCAGCAGCACCGCACAAGCCTGAGCAAGAGATGGCTGGAGCTGCAGGGCTCAGCGAAAGCGCCAGGATCAGTGCTTCTTTTGGGGCTGTCAAGGCTCAGTGGAAGCGCCAGGATCAGTGCCAGGCTCCAGCTGGAGCCTGGCACTGATCCTGGCGCATCCGCTGAGCCCTGACAGCCCTGCAGCTCCAGCCATCTCTCACTCAGGCTTGTGCGGTGCTGCCACCAGTTCAGCTCATTCCCCTCCCCCAGTACCATTTTTCTAGGATGGTCATGTACCACCTGCCAGGTGCCAATGTACCACAGGTGGTACCCGTACCACTGGTTGAAAAGCCCTGTTGTAAAGAAGTATCCTAGCCCTTACATTTTAAATGGTTAATAGGTATATGTGTTGCAACAACCTAAGATAATTTAATTTTAAAACTATTAAATTTTAATTTTAATTGTTAAATAATGTTCAGGCATCATATAACGTCTAAAAAGATAATTCAAGCAGATGGTTGTTCGTCTATTCTTCCAGGGTCTTCTTTTCATAGTTATCTAATGCCTCATTAGAATGTATTCATGAAATAATAGCCAGGAAAAAATACTTGTTTCCACTGTTACATTGCTAAACAACCAATAGCTACTAAGTAACACATTATTAAATAAAACACGTTAAAAGTTGCCCTTTTTAGAGATAGTTTAATTTTCACAATCAGTATGTTTAGGGATGTAATTGATGTAATTCCCTTTCAACAAGTTTATATTTCTGTTGCATGGCAATAATAACAATTTTTTATCCATATTCCAATTTAGAAATTTAGTGTTAGGGTAGAAATATATGACAACCTTCAGTATTTCTCTTAAAAAATCCAAAGCATTTTAATGTTTTAAAGGACATTTAGCTAAGCAGAAAGTTCAGTCTATCTGAATATTCCTCCATTTAATTATTTCATTTAAAAATAAGGCCAATGTGGATGCTCAAATTTTGACATTTCCTGTGGGATTAAGTTTACATTTATGGAACGACTTTAATATTCTGCATATATTATACTGGAAATTGCCTGACATTTCTTGCTTACTATCTTTTTTTTCTTTTCTTTTTTTTTCTTTTTGAAAAGGAATGTCCCTCTGGCACCACAGAAAGCTTGTTAAGAAATATTTCTTGTATACACACCATTTAGCATGTATTAAGTCAGATATCAAAATTGTAATAATTCTTATTATATATCTTTGGGCTAGATACTTGTATATGCTGGAAACATTTAAAACTTAAGGGCTAGGATACCTCTTTACAACAGGGCTTTTCAACCAGTGGTATGGGTACCACCTGCAGTACATTAGCACCTAGCAGTTGGTACGCGGCCATCCTAGAAAAATGGTACCGGGGGAGGGGAATGAGCTGAACCGGTGGCAGCACCGCACAATCCTGAGCGAGAGATGGCTGGAGCTGCAGGGCTGTCAGGGCTCAGCGGATGCGCCAGGATCAGTGCCAGGCTCCAGCTGGAGCTCGGCGTTGATCCCAGCACATCTGCTGAGCCCAGAAGCTCAGCTGGAATGTTGCAGCATCTCCAGGGTCTTGTGATTTATATTCAGATGCTTGGCAACTGATTCATATTTATGACGGTCACAGTGTCCCAGGGTCATGTGAAGTGACCAAAACCTGCTGCAACCACCCATTAGACGGGGGAATAAAAACCAAGCACCCCCCACCCCACCCCCGCTGCTAATCCTCAACAGAAATGCTCACAACAATGAAAACCTCGGACATGAGGAAGAGCGCTGCTGGGCAGGCAGGAAGGTGTCTTTCTCGGCTGTGGCTTGGGGGGCACTTTTTTCAGTGCACTGATCCTGGAGCTTCCACTGAGCCCTGACAGCCCCAAAGAAGCCCTGATCCTGGCGCTTTCGCTGAGCCCTGACAGCCTGCAGCTCCAGCCATCTCTCGCTCAGGCTTGTGCGGTGCTGCCGCAGGTTCAGCTCATTCCCCTCCCCCACTACCACTTTTCTAGGATGGTTGCGTACCACCTACCAGGTGCCAATGTACCACAGGTGGTACCTGTACCACTGGTTGGAAAGCCCTGTCTTAGAGGATTTTTTTGTTGTTGTTTACCTCGAGCTCCACTTTGACCATTCTGCTCATGTGGTTTGAAGCAGCACTTTGATTTGGAAGATTGACACCTCAATATTCAGCTCAATCCCATCAGTCATGTTGAATGGGTGGAAAAAGGTAATTTGTATATGCCAGTATCAGAGTGGCTATGTTACTACTATCTCACACTTTTAAATTAAAGGAGTGCTTTGCTTTGACACTTCATATCGAAGGCGTACTTCAATTGTAGTCTCACTGTTTCAGAGTGACCTAAACCTGAGGTCATGAGTTAATGAGTTAATTTTTGGTATACAGCACAGAAGTCAGAAGTTGAAAAGTTTTCCTTCCTTCCTTCCTTCCTTCCTTCCTTCCTTCCTCCCTCCCTCCCTCCCTCCCTCCCTTTCTTCCTTCCTCTGTGTAATGACATTAAGATTTAGGATTAATTCCTCTGTAGTTAGGAATATTCATCTGAACAGATTCTGAAACAGCTGTGAAAGGGTAAATGCTTGAGGCACTGAAGTAAGAACATAAGAAGAACACTAGAACACAAAAACCCATCTGGTCTAGCAGTTTTATGTCACACAGAGACCATGCAGATGCTTACAGAACTTTTACAAGCAGGCAGTGATATCCCATTTTCTCTATTGTTTCCTAGCAACTGGTATTTTAAGTAATACTGTGTTTGATTCTGAATGTGCTATACATATATTAGGAACCACTGAATTAGAGAGATGTAGCAAGGGGAAACAATGGGGTCTAAATTTGATTGGGCATACTTCAGAGATGAAGGGGACCCCTGGCAATGACTATTGGATTTGGCAAGGTAACTAGATGAGCAGCAGTTTTAAATTGCTTTAACTGTCTATCCTGGGGGTGGGGGGGGGAATGTTGTTTGTGGAAGTGTGAATACTTTATTTTTTCAGCATAAAGTATGATTGGAGATTGAAAATAAATTGTGTGTTTGATTATATGACTATCTTTTCTACCAAGTGTAAAGACCATTAGAAGGTATAGAGCTTTCTATAGAAAAGTTAGAGCTTTTTGCTAGCTTTCCAGCTAAAACGGGAAAAATGCAGGTTCACATACAGCCTTAGCCTTGGAAATTCACAGACTGACTTTGGGCAATCCCTGTTTCTGAGCCCAGTCCATCTTAGAGAATCATTGTATGGATAAAACAAAAAATGACCCCAAGGAACACAAGCTGATTTCCTGGAGAAACTTGTGTGTAGAAGTGTGTTTGTGTATGTGTATATATGTACATATGTATCTCTCTCTCTCTTTGTGTGTGTATGTATATGTACATACATATGTTATGTATGTATATAACAAAATGGAAGCTTCTACAATTCTTTTTGCATAATAATTATCTCTGTTATTATGTTAAAAAGGATGATTTTTATACAGTTCTTTTTAAATTTGACTTAATTATGCTCTATCAATTACTCTCTATGCATAAGAAGATAGAACCAAAACTTCTTTCTACCTATCATTACCCTGAAAGCTGATCTGATTTCTATATTGTTTTCATTAAAAAATGTCCTTTCTTCTTTTTTCAAGCCAAAATCTGAGGTAAACAAGGGGCCATGGCATGAACTCTCCAAGACAATCTCAGAGACATTAGGAAGCAATAATAATAATAATAATAATAATAATAATAATAATAATAATAATAATAATAATAATAATAATAATAATAATAATAGCAATGGTAACTAAGTATTCTACAATCATACAATTGGAGTCCTATCTTTTCCCAACCTTCAATTTTCTCATGATGAATATGTGTGAATCTCTTTCCTCCTCCTCTGACTGAACTCTTAAGAATTTCACAAAAGAAGTTGATTTAGTATATTTCTCCTATATAACTTACAGGCTATTAATTTTCTTCCATTAGTGAAAAAAGCTTCGTTTACTTGGACCCACTGACCAAGAATTCTTAGGTGTCTGCCTATGTTATGCTCTCCAATTATTGAAGAGTGGAAATTTAATCCTAGAATTAGTTCATTCATATGTACAAATTCATGCTGTACAAGGCCACAGTGTAATAGGAGCATCGAAATGATCCTGCAGATCACAGCTTTTGCAGAAAAGAGCACTACTTGCTGTTTTTAAAATATGGTTTTCTATCCTATAAAATGAAGAACAAGAGTAAGAAAAATAGGATAAACAATAACCAGTTTTGTCTAGTGATTAAGGCACCAGGCTAGAAACTGGGAGACTGTGAGTTCAAGTTCTTCCTTAATCATGAAAGCCAGCTGGGTGATCATTGGCCAGTCACTCTCTCTCAGCTCAATTCATCTCACAGGGTTGTTGTTGTGGGGAAAATAGAAGGAGGAAGGTGTGTTGGATATGTTCTCTGCCTTGAGTTATTTGTAAAAATAAAAAATAAAAGCAAGATACAAATGAATAAATAAATAAAAATATTCAGTAATAAAGCTATATTTTGGCCTATGTTTCTTATATCAATTATTTTGCAAGAGTCATGATCCTAACTGTGAGGAAGTATAGAGATAACCTTGAAGGAGATTTGTATCAGCTAATCCAGAGAAGAAAGGTAGAAGTAAAGAAGAAACTTAAGACTCGTTTGCCTTGACTCTCTTAGGTATGAGAAAGAAGGGGAGAGGAACTCTTGTCAGTCTTTCAAGATTTTGTTATTATACTCTATCAATTAAGTTGAGTTCTACTATTGCTTGTGGGGTTTGTTTCCTGGCCTGTCTACCTCAAAAAGCTGACACTAACTCTTTTTCTATAATGGGAGGTAATGTTATTTTTTTTTTCCTAGAAAAGTTCTTATAACCATACCAGGTGGGTTCTTTCTCTCAAAATGGCAAATAAGAAGTAACATGTTGTGCTTTTGTAGGTAAAATTTGTTACTTAGCAGAGGCTATTGTGTAGTGGGTTCTGGACCGCATGGCAAGGAAGAGTCAGATGAGTACCGCATGTCAGCTCTTTATTGTAGGGAAGCGCGTACTGAACAAAGGGGTTTACCAAGACCCCTTATATACCTAGTCAGGTACCATTCTGGCCAATCCAACCATCTGAATCTCCCGCCGAAAATACTTCAGCCAATCTGGCCACAGTACAGTGCCCTCAGATGGACTGATGGTTCTTCAGAGCTGCAGCTGCTTACACCCATACATAACAGAGGCAGTTGGGAAGTAGTGTCTCATGGCAAGGAATTTGATCTAAATGGCTTTTTTCAAGGGGAGGCCTGAAGTCTACTTGATGTACTTTTTTAAGTGAACAGTCTTTTTCAGCAGTAATGGTGTTCAACGTATTAAATAAGTTCAGATTATCTGGTCCTGGGTTATAATGGAATCCTTTATCATTATACCACTCACCTAGAAGAAAGACATTACTTATGGTTTGTAGATGGATCAGGATGAAATACAGGTAATAGGTGAATTAAGATTCAATTTAATTTACACAGTTCTGGTCTGCGGTGAGACCTATGCAGGAATGAGGTAAAGTTTTACTTTTCTTCACCTATGTATTAAGACTGAGGCAGCCTTTGCCATGAATGAAAGCAGGAGTTTTCATTTTTATTTTTTTCTTCTAAAAAGTGATTGGTAATTTTGAGTTGAGGAGAACCAAGCTCTCTAACCCTCCTATGTTCACTATGTCAGAATCAGTGACAATAGTTTGCTATACTCTTCAAGCCTTGCTAAAGAATATGTTATTCTTCAGAAATATATTATAACCTAAATAACTCTCCTGTCTTATATCCAAACTACAGATTATGGATATATTTGACTCTCATAGATGTGGGGCATAAGGCTGACCACATGAGGAATGCACCACAAGCATTTGTTGAGGGCATTTATGCAAAAATAAAATAAAAATAAAATAATCTCAGCATAATGTAACCCTGGAACATCTTTTCTTGACTCAGAAGCTAAACAGGGTCTAGTTAGTACACTACCAGCAATATTAGGACTGTAGAGTAGGTTGTATATTAAATAGTTGAAGCATATATCAGAAGAAAGCATTTCTGTCTTCCTCCAAAAAAGCCACCTGGACATATCCATGAAGTCACCCATCAAGCTTGACTCAAAGAAGGCATTATTTTACTTTCCTTTTGGCAATCTAGGAAAGCTGTCATCCCAATCCTGTCTGTTCCTGGAATGACTTTGGGAAAAGCCAATGTCCTTTCATGCCAAGAGTGTATAGTGGCTCACTCACAAAGAACAAATTGTGTTCCCTGTGCTGCATGCCCTAAGCACCTAGCTACAGCAATGCTAATGATGTACTTCTACTGTTACCTGCAGTAAATTGAACAAGCAGTATTGTCATCTAGCAGAAAAAAGACTCGTCTTACAACTGTGCAACAAATGGATGTACATATCTCTAGCAAATTGCTGCCTGAATCGGTGCGGTCATTATTGCATTATGTTACAGACAAAGATGGTATATGCCATCACATAAGAAGGTATTCTTTTCCTCTTTCTGAGAAATTAGATAACTAAAGGTTAGGGCATCCAGTTTCCCCATATGTAATGATTGTAATGCATGTGATACATGGTTGCATCTTGTAATGCCACAGAGAACTGCATGCTAAATATTTCCTATGGAAGGTCTTACATAAAACTTACATTTTATTTATAGCAACTGAGTTTGCCTAACACATGAAACATTTTAATATGCATTTGATTTTTTCCCCTTATGGCCAACACTACTACATTTGCTTTTTCATATAATTCAAAGAATAAAAAATGTAACCTTTCAGTGGCAAGCCGTATACTGAAGGAGGAAGAGTTTTATACCATGTGAATCTTTGCATCTTTTATACCCATCAAAGGATCCTTACATTTTGCTGATTAATGGAAATATTTCTGAATAATTACTGGGGGTTTTTTGTTTTCAAAAATGGGTGATTAATCATTGTTCAATTATACTTCCTCCATCCCAGGAATTGTAGCAAACTTCTTCCATGTTATTTGAATTTCATTTGTATTAGAATAGGATAGCAGTAGTTGGAAAGTTAGTAGGAAATACCTATAGCCTACATGTTCTATTGGCTATTTTTCCATACATATTTATAAAAGCCACTGTATGATGGGATTTAAAAAGTGACTGGGATTAGGAATATCAAGACTCAGATTAGCTACAAAGTCTTCTGGCTGACCTGAAAAAATCACCCTAAACTGTTTGTCACTAGTTTACTAATGGACTTCTTATTTCTTAAGGGATCTGGATATAAATATATTTACCTACTAATTTATTTATATCCTGCCTTTATTTGATTTCTTTTGTAAAAAAAACTCAAGGTAGTGAACATATATAATACTCCTTCCTCCTCCTATGATATAAGAAGGAGATGGAAAGATAACTTTTGCTAGTTTTTAAAATCTGCAGGGAGATCTTAAGGGACATTAAGGGAAAAAGTAAATGAAGAGAAAGAAGCATGTGTCTGTGAGTAAAGAATGAGGAACATAAAAAAATAAAGCCTTTTAAATATTTGCATTGGTGTCTGGCAGGTTTTTTTATGTTTCAGACTTATTAGGTAATGTTTCCAATACTGGCATAATGCTATATTTTAATAAGGTAAGATAAGAATCCTGTTAAAATCTGGGGGAAATCTCAAGATAAATTTGAACTAAATCTGCAACATTTTTAACTAAATAAATCCATGTTTGGCAATCTTCTTAAGCTACGTTGTGTCAGATCCAGAATTAGTCTCATGATTAAAATAAATAAACCCTTAATATATTGTCCATAGTCATTACTCTGAAGCATGGGTGTCAAACTCGCCGCATCACGTGACATGTTGCAATGTATCATGACTTTTTTCACTTTGCCGGAGCTGGGATGGGCGTGGCCTCTGCATGATGCAACTGGCCCGTGGGCCAGCAGTTTGACACCACTGCTCTGAAGGATTAAGTCTGAAAATAATTGTAGAAGTACTTTATGCTTTCACTATTGTATATGAAAGATAGAGGTATATCTAAAAATTTCATCAATATATGAATATTGTTATTTTTCTTAGTTTTGCTTTAATTTATTTCATTTTGGTTCAGCCTCAGATTGTCCTTGTTTAAGTCTTCATATAGATGCTTGTGCACTGTAGAATGATTTTTTTAAAGCATTGTGATGTAATTATACTGCTTTGAAACAGAACGTTAAGCAAATGAACATTGATATTAGCATAATTAAATTCTTTCCAGAGCACGTGTTAAAGTTCTTTGTTGAACTTACATGACAGTCTATATAACCTCATTCCTCTGCTCATTGCTGTTCAAGTGAGCTACTTTGTCATTTCTTAGTGACAGAATCAGATGCTCCAAGAGATACTAAAAAAGATACATTAGACAATAGAAATCTATTCCCTGTCTTTTGTCAGGTTTTTCCCTCCAGTGTATTAGCAAATTCTCTATTTAGTGTAGTTTTAAAAGACTCGAGCTTTGGCAAGTATGCTACTTTGAGGGACTTTCATAAATCTTTTGGTTAGTGTAGTACAATAAAATAGTCAAACACAAAAAATATGTTATAAAAATATAGCGATGTCTATTTATCATACCCCTAGGTTATAGCATAATGAACTTATCCAATAATATGCATCTCAGTATTGATTAATGGTTACTATTTGTTTCCTGGTAACCACACAAAGTTGTATTATACAGCTAAATAGTGCTATATCCTAAATTAGCACCTTTTGCTTAGATAATAATTTCTAATATATCTATTTAAATTGTCACTGCAATTAGATTGCTAGTGCTAAATCCATTTGTGTGTGCCTACAAATATGCTTAAAAGAACAGCAAGCACTTGAAAAGCATTCTTTTAATTAAAGTTTATTACAATAAAAAATACAAATACAAACAAAGGTAATTGGGAAATGGGAGAAGGAAAAAAAGAGGCAGGAGGTACAAGGTAAGAAGGGGGGGAAGCAATGGTTTGCTTGGATAACAAAGTCATTTGTCAATTTTGATTACTCTGGAGATTTATATCATATAGGACATACAAGTAGTCTTTGACTGTAATGAAGCTTGCCCATTATGTCATAAGTCATGTTGGTTGCAAAATGGGTCATCACAATGACTGATCCAATTTTACAACCTTTTTTTGTGGTGGCCATTAAATAAATCACCATGGTCATTAAATGAATCCACTAATGTTAAGTGAATACCGCAATCACTAAATGAACTCTTTGTTCACTGTGGAGCATTTTTGCCAAAACCTGGAAGTAAACACTGATTTTTGGCAAAAACATCAATATTATAAGTAGTCCAGAACTAATTGTATGTCCTATATAATATAAATCTACATAGGATAATCAAACTGACAAATCACTTTGCTACCCGCTTTGCAACCGACATTTTGCAACTGACATGACTTATGACCATAAATATAATATATATTTATATATTATAAATATCATGTGAACAAGGGATTCTACAAATAGCTGTAAATGTGAGCTGGTTCCTGAATGACTGAGATACATTCCCACTGACCACAGGGAAGGGTCCTGGCCATCATAACTTCAGAACCAGGTCATATGTACCATGAGGGGGAAGTGGGTTTGTTGTAACTTCAAATGGTTGCTAAGCATCTGGTTGTAAGTTGTGTATTATCTGTAATCCAACAAATCTTGGACTATGTTTACAACTTCCAAGAAATACACTTTGCAGGTTTCATTGTACCTGAACAAAGAATAGGAACTATTTCCCTTTTCATATCATGAAAGGAAAACGTATTCATATCTGCAACTTAATGTACCGTATTTTCCGGCGTATAAGACGACTTTTTAACCCATGAAAATCACCTCAAAAGTTGGGGGGTCGTCTTATACGCTGGGTCGTCTTATACGCCGGAAAAAAAACAAATCAGTCGAGCGTCCCCGTTCTTGCAAAGCCGGGCCGCCGCGCGCAACCGAGCTATCTCCGGCGCGGCTCCAAAAAAAAAAAAAAAACATCCCAGGAGGAAAAAAACATTTTCTACCCGTCAAATAAAAATACAATGGCTCTCTCCTCTTCCCTTCCCCCGTTTCACATACCATTAAGCAGAGCCGAGCAGAGTTGTGTTTGATTGATCCAAACGTAATTTTGGATTATGACGGACAGGGAGGGCAGGGCATGTAAGTATTTTCCAGCGTATAAGACAAAAAACCTTGAAAAACTTCTTAAAAGTAGGGGGTCGTCTTATACGCCGGAAAATACGGTACTGTACAAAAAAGCACCATTTCAGCTAAAAATAATAAAATTGGTAATATGTTCTTCATAATACACCTGAGCATTCCAATATGTATCACAAATTAGGAGAAAAATACATCGGAAGCTACATGCCTGGGGAAATCATAGTATACTTTTTGTTTTTATAATGAGTACGACTGGGCTTTGGATAAATCCCATATGTTTCAATTTATTATGCCCCCAAAATGGTGCTGTTCCTCTGAAAACTACTTGTATCTAAGTCCCTTACATTAATGAAATTTATTTCTGAGTAAGCACGAATAAGAAGTTTCATTCATGATTTTGTTTCCTTACAATAATTCACATTGTTAAGTCTAAGATTAGGGCACAGCAACATAAACTGACTTTGAAATGTTCTTTGAACGCTTTGCTTAATTAGTTCTCTGTACTTCATTATTAACCTGTTTTTATATTTCAAAGAATTTTTTATTTGCACCATGCCTATACATAATATTTAAGTAGAGTTAGTCAAGTGTGCACAAAACTTAAATTAGTCTGTAAAACAATTGACTTCATTCCCTAAATTCAAAAACATAAAGCTAAAATGTACTTTATTATTTCTGCTTTCTGATTTTCTGAGTTACTGCACTATGGTTTTTGAACAGAAGCAGAATCTCAGTGCATAATATTTCCCAACAGAATGGATAGCTACACAAATTCTTTTAAAAGTGTTTATCCTCCTAATCTATCACAATCCACAGACAGGATATGCACAAAAAGGATTGCAGTCCCAAAGATCAAACTGGCACTCAGAACACATGATGGAAATTCTTTCATTTCACAGCATGTAGAGAAATTCAGCCACAATTAAATCTTGGAAACTGTAGCTTAAATCAGTTCTAAGAAGGCAGGACAATTCCTAGAAGCCTGGCAACCTGACAAATTAGCCATCAGCTGACATACAGAAATTAATTACATTTATACAGTGCTTTTTTTGTAAAAGAAAAAGGTGCCGGAACTCACACATGTCATACAACCCACCTTGCCTACCCTACAAGGTTCCATCCAAAAAAGGTGCCGGAACTGCGTTCTGAGCGTTCTATGAGGAAAAAAGCCCTGCATTTATAAACCATTCAGAAAGGAACAGCTAAAAGGCCAAAGGAAACAGTGCTGTGCACATCCTTCCATATCACATGCACATTACCAACCACCCAGATAAGCAAGAACCAGGAGCAAAGTCAGATCAATCAAGAAGAAGCAATACTTTACAATACAAGGCTGGTAGGATAAACAACTAGATATAAACAACCACTGAATTTCACTTTATATCAAAACATTGATGGTGTTTGCTTCCACAGTAATAAAATGACTTTGAGATCAAAACTAACTTCAGAGACCACCAAGAACATAAGAACATGTTCACCTTTAGAAATTTGTGTAGACTATGTAACCTCTATCCTTTGAGTCTGTTTTCGATAAATTTTATAAGGTTTCCAAAAAGATTGTTGATGTGTCATGGAGAGAAATATCAACAAGATACTATATGGGAAGGCTAATTAATCATTGAACTGTAGAAATAATATCTTCCCTCCTGTCCTTAATTTGCATAAGTGTGTTTTATTTATAGCTGGTTTTCCTGTCTCCTTGAGCATCTTTCTTAATTATTCATAAGTACACATAAGATCATGAGAGAGACACACACACATACAAGAGAAGAGAAGAAAAAGAAAACAGAAATCAGACACGGATCACATACAGCAGAAAATTAAAATGCCTGAAAATATCATTTTATCAATACCATGCTTACATCTTATCTATCTGATTGTGGGACATTTAATATGTTGCTAGGGAAATGATGGCCTCCCAAGTGAAGTTACACATGTTCACATGTGTACACTACAGAAAATTTGGGTGATAAATCCAAAGTCACCATTTGCTTTCCTATTATTTTACCAGCGGTAGGACGTAGAAGATAAAAGAAGTAGATTTACCCATTTCATTTCCTTGAATTGTCTGCTTATTTCACATTTCCCATGGCAGATCTTCTCTCTTATGTTTCTTCAGATGGAATTCCATTTGTTTGGTGGGTTGGTCGTGCCAACGAAAAACATCCTTACTGGGGAGGATCAATTCCAGGAATCCAACAATGTGCATGTGGTCTAGAAGAAAGCTGTGTGGATCTGAGATATTTTTGTAACTGTGATGCAGACAGAGAAGAATGGTAACTATGGAAATGCATTTTAATTTATGTTATTGTTCGTATGGAAATCTATTATGAATGTTAATGAAAGGCAGATTGGTAAATTTCATTGTAGGCTTTCACCATTGTGTGTATACATATGCACCTATTGTATATACATGAACTTCTACATGCATTATTTAAAGAAAAAACAATTACAGGAAGTTAAAAGAGTTAAAAACAGAAGGAAAGGAAAGAAAGATGTTGAAGGTATCAAAGAAAAGTAATTTTATGGACAATATTTGGTGCTTCACTCTTATGTAGCAAGACAAAATTTGGCTGTTAGTGGTTTTATAATCTGGTAGAAGATAGGAGACAACCAGTGATTTCTCTGGGACTACCTTTATGAGGGGCTGAATTAGTGTATCACTAATGACAAGCAATAGGTGAACTAAATTTCCTTATTAAAAAAAGAGAAAAAGTTCAGTGCAAGTTTAATGGCATATAATGAAATGGAAATAAAGTTTAATGTTTGTGCATCGTACTTTTCAGTCTTAAGTTTGACATGCAAACGGGAGAATATAGAGCTCCAAATCTCACAAAACATATATAATATAAAGGCCTCTTTAAGGCATTCAGTAAGTTTAATGTCTAAATAAATTTTATGGTTGCCTTCATATTGTGTTTCCAATTTGAATACCAAGCCAGGAGAACTTGAAACAGAGAAGTAAGCCATCCTTTAATTTTATGACTCAGGATAATATTCTTGAGAATTGTGTGATCTCAAGAACAATTTCAAATCTATAAAATTGACTAACATGCTCTTTTAATTTTGTCACGCATAAGCTAGAATTGCAAAATCAATTAATAATCTTTCAACCTCACTCTACTATATAAAAGTACCTTATACCTTTGCAGATTTAAGCTATTGAAGTTGGAATAAATAGTTCTTCAGTTTAGAATCTAGATTGGCCTTCTGCTTTGTAGATTTACATATTTAGAAATATCCTATTGTTCATTATATGATTAATGTACATATCTTCAGTAGGTTTCTGGTTCTTGCAATAAAACAGATACACAAATTCTATATTAATGATACATACATGCTTAAATTTAATAATTAACAAATTTTAATTTCCTAATTAGTGAGATGGAGGCTGAAGAAAATAAATTATAGAAACTCTATTTTTTTTGCTCAAAAACTTGCACTTTGGAAAAAAAAGAATCCATCCTTTCTTTCTGCACTACACCTGACCTATATTACAGAAAAATTATACCAATGCAGTGTAAATCAGTAGTGAAGTAAGAAAAATGGTTATAGTAGAATTGGAAAATGAACAAAAGACTGTAGTTAAAATTATGTGAGCACAGAATTACTTTCATAGGCTAAAGCAATTTGGCATTTTCAATTTAGAAAGGAAATAGCTCACCCTGGTGTAATAAAATAAAAAGCATGTAGCATTTTGAATATTTTAGAGCAGGAAAAAGAACTTAAAACAGTTAGAAAAATGTATATAGAAAAACTTTTATCTCCATTGCCTCCATAAAGACTTACTTGCTAGAAAGTTTGAAGATTATAATTGACTATTGAGTATTGATTATTTGATGAACTTGACCCAGAGAAAATATTTTAGATGGAATATATTGTATAGCAAATAACATATTGTATAGCAAATAACAGATTATTTTAGCTCTGAGTGAGAAAAACATTGCCAATAATTTTTAAGGAGCAATTTGCCAAAATGTATCCATTTTTTTATAACCCCCCCATTTTCAAAGTTTAAAATATTAAATGTCAAAGAAAGCAAAACTAACACAACCTTCTATTCATATACAGACAAGAATTTAGTACTCAGAGAATGTATTTTAATCTCTTTATTTTGAGCTGTGTTTATGCTACTGAATTAGGTTTGTCATTTTTCCCTTGATATGTTCATTTTTCACAACCAGGTGAAAGGCAAGCAGAAAATGGTTGTCTCATTGCTATAAGTACTTTTTAATTGGTTTTCTAGATTCTCCCGCTCAGAAATAGCCATCAACAAAGCCAACAATTTGTTAAAATTAATTACAAATAAAACATAAATAACATAATACAATAGTTATAGACATAACACTTACTACATTAATGAGTGTGTTGTGCTTATAAATATAATAAAACATTTTTTAAAAAATAAAAAACTAGGTTGGAACCATACAGTTTTGTGTCATTTCTGACAGCAGAGAGTAAAAAGAAGCTTTATCTGTTAAGAGACATATTGATGGTAGCAATAAAAGAGAATATTTGTAGCTCAGGGTTGAATTGAGGGGTTCTTGGTGCTCTCTGAGCTTGATTGTTTTGTTACCAAATTCTGATAGTGAAAATGTCTTCAAGAAAGAGTCTATGGCAATTTACCACGGCCAACTCACGATGGCCAACTCGCCACAGCCAACTCACTGCAGGGCAACTTGTTGCGGGACAAGAGTTAACTAATATCAAAGAAATAGTGGAATAGAATCATTAAAGAAAGGATGCAAAAGGAGAGGCAGAATGAAATGTGAATTGCAAACATTATTTTTTAAAAAAAAAAAATATTTTAAATAATTAAATAGAATTGTTAAATTGTTAAATTGTCCCGCAGCAAGTTGTCCTACAGCAAGTTGGCCGTGGCGAGTTGTCCCGCAATGAGTTGGCCATGGTGAGTTGGCTGTGGAAAGTTTTCCCATTCCATTCAAGAAAACAAGCTCAGGAACACCAAGGATCCCTCAAACAGTATGGGATTGCTGTAGTTGTTCCTCAGCCAACTTGCCATTCTCTTTTCTTAATAGTCTTCAGTATTTTTAAATTGGCCCGTTGCCTTCAGGGTAGTGGTGGGATTACTAGTCCTGAATTTTAAAGTTGTAGCTCATACTTCTGAAGGTTACCAGATTGTGGAAGCGTACCCTATAATTTAATACAATATTTGGCTTTTTCCTATTGCTTAATACAGTGTTAGAAAATGTCCTCCTGAAAGTTTTCTTCACAAGTGGCTTCTGTTATGCATTTAAAAGTTTTTTTCCCCCTGAGTTCTTTTGAAAGGCTTGGGGCGTTCTACCCTTCCTTTTTAATTGCAAGATGATAGAATACATTGGTGGTGTTCTCCCCATCACATACTCTCCATCACACTGCAGACTTCATAGCTCCTCATGCTTCTGAATAAAAGACCCATAGGATATTTTTATTCAGAAAACAGGAGGCCAAGGATACTGTAGATCACCAGAGAGAGAAATGTACAGAACAGCAGGATACTCATATAAAAACACTTGGCATCTCATACATTGTTTTCATGAGAATTCTAGAGAAATGTACTCTTCAATTGATAGAAAATTTATTCCTTTTCTATAAAAGTGGGGGAAAATGGCCCAAGGAATGGAATCAATATCAGGTGAAGTGTTAGTACAACTTTATAATGCCTTGGTAAGACCACACTTGAAATATTGCATCCAGTTTTGGTTGCCATGATATAAAAAAGAGGTTGAGACTCTAGAAAGAGTGCAAGAAAGGCAACAAAGATGATTAGAAGACTGGAGGTTAAAACATATAAAAAATGGTTACTGGAATTGGGTATGTCTAGTTTAATGAAAAGAAGCACTAGGGGTGACATGATTGTGGTGCTCCAATGTCACAAAGAAGAGGGGGTCAACCTATTCTCCAAGGCACCTGCAGGACAAGAAGCAATGTATGGAAACTAATCAAGAAGAGAACCAATGTAAAACTAAGGGGAAAAGTCCTGAAAGAACAATTAATCAGTGGAACAACTTGCCTCAAGAAATTGTGGGTTCTCCAACATTGGACCATTACGAAGAGATTGGACAACTATTTGTCTGAAATGGTATAGGGTTTCCTGCTTGAGCAGGGAGTTGGACTAGAAGACCTTCAAGGTCCCTTCCAACTCTGTTATTCTGTTTATCTGTTAACACTGACGTTATTCTCTATCATAAACAACAGATGCTAGAATAATTATTGAGTTGGGTTGACTTATTTAGGCAAGCTCTAAAGTTATTATCTTCCAGAGTCTCTTTGTTATATAATTAGCTGCAGTACTTTATTTCTAATGCTGCTTTAACTTTTTAAAACTTGCATAGTAACATGGAAAATTTAAACATTTATAATCTGAATTCCACTACTTGCAAACTTTCAAAATTGTTGAAGATATTTTATTTGGCTTGTTTCCAAGTTGCATAGCACCAGACATATGCTGATAGTACACTTCTCATAATATACTGTATCACAAATTTCATTAAATGCTGTTGCAGTTACCTATTCAAGTGAGGTTTCATTAACTTAAAACTAGGCAATATACCCAAAGGATATTATAAGAGAGGAAATTAAATTGAATAACACTACTGTCCTGCCAACTATTATACTGTAAGTGATGGGGGACCTTATGAATATTCCAATTTATAGTACTGCAAAGCAGCATTTTGAAATACAAGAGAATGAAGATTTGTTTTTTTCAATATGACTGATACATTACTATAAATATTATAAATGTGTACAAATTTGCAACTTACATGTTCTTTCATAGATGTAATGAAGTTCTGAACTGTTGGGGCACATTTGAAACATAATTAATATGTAAGAAGGTTAATTTGTTTCCATATTGTTCACATCTTATGGGTATGGATTAACAAGGACATGAAAATACATGATCAGCTACCTAGCTAATTTCAATACTGTCTGGTTAATTGTTAGATAAGAATTATCTGGAATTTTGTCATGAAAATATTGTTTATATAAAGTATCAATATTCTTAAATAAATAAAATTAAATAATATTATTCCAAAAACGTCATTAAGCATTGTGGACCTTAACACAATTTCTTGAAGGTCTGCATTCTAAATGTGCTTGCTTTATTCTATTTTTTGCCTTATTCTAACTCATATGCAAATGTCTTGTGCAATATAATGCCTTTTTTCCCTGAATTTACAGATGCATAAAAATGTTTTTTTATTAAATCAAAATTTGACTTTATGCAGAATTTTAAGATTCACAAATTCAGATCTGAACTTCATATAATAAATGGGCTGAGTTTTTGCTTGTCTTAAGAAGTATAAAGTCTTTTAAAGTACCTTTCCTCATAAATAATTATTTGTTCCTTTTATATTGTCTTCCTCGCTTATTAACTTAAGACTGGAAAAAACAGATTGCTTTGGCTATTTGGTCTATGTTATGGCATTTATTTTTATGACCAATCATAAAATATTTTTATGATTAATTTTATGATTATTGATCAATAATCCAGATGGATCATAATTCTGTAATTTTCCTAGTTTTTGTGCATGACACCATTTTTAAGTTATTAACATATTAAATGGACAGTTAGTCCTCCGCCAAAATGCCAGCCATATAAAAGTGTAATAAGATTTGGAAAGGAAATCTATTACCACTTGCCTTAGAAAGATTTGATAGTGTTACATTGTTTTATGCTATTTTTAAAAAAATAAAAAAAAATAAAACTGTTCAGCATTCCCATTTTTGCTGTTCTGGAATAAACAATCCATGACCCTGAATTATCTATCCAGCATACAGTTAATATGGATATTTCTAGTAGCAAACATATTTTTTCTGAATTATTGTTCAATTTTCACAGGAAGGCTCAAATCAGTTTGCAGTAAGAGCACAATAACATCCACAGCTTTGTGGGTTTTTTTTAACACCAAATTTCTGTAATGGCAGTGGGCCACTTTCTGAAGGAATGCTTGGCAGTATTGTTGATTTTTAAAAATGCCCAAACAAACAGATATTTCTTTCTTGTCAGTAGACATATTAATATATTGAGTGCCAGAGCACAGAATATCCCATGTTTATTTTCTACTTGTCATTTGTTATATGCACATATAATATCATATTATCTATATGTTTCATTGACATTTGCCTTGTCATTGAACAAGGAAAAAGAAGAAGAAGAAAAAACTCAAACCATTATTTCCAAAACCTAAAAAGTTTTTTGAAGATTGCTTTAATGGATTCCACAGAAATCTCCTATATCAGCAGTCTTCAAAACTGAATTAATCTTTTTGGCTATCCTTGAAAACCATTGAAAACTTTCAGCTGGTACAGCATGTTAAAAGCTGGGTTGTGAACGTATGTTAATTTCAGCATGTCTTCTCTTCCTCCAAATATAATGCATACCTCAAGATGTTGTAACCATATAATGCAGCATGGCTGACCCCAGATATCTTAAAGATCAGTTCTGAGGAATTCCTAGCAACAATTAATACAATTGTTGTGTTCAGAAATACCCTTAAGTAGACCAGTCAAAGACCAAAATAAGGATTCATACATTGTCTTTCTTTCCTTTCCTTTCCTTTCCCTTTCCTTTCCTTTCCTTTCCTTTCCTTTCCTTTCCTTTCCTTTCCTTTCCTTTCCTTTCCTTTCCTTTCTCTTCCTTTCCTTTTTCCTTTCCTTTCCTTTCCCTTTTCTTATTGGTTCAATATGGTACACAAACAATTGTGTCAATGAGCTTTGAAAATCTAGAAAACGATTTTATTTAGTAACCAAATAAAGGAAGTTATACAAACACCCAGCTTCTGCTAAGGTGGATGAATCTTCCCCTGGCAAATGGGTACTCGCTTCTATCTGTGTCCACACAACAATCTTGCTTTTAAAACCGATAACTCAAGTGTTGCTTATCTCTTAATGGAAATCATTGCTTATGAAAATGTGACCTGGTCTTCTTTGTCCTTCAGGACTCCTATTCTTCTATAAGGTTGCGTGGGGACATCTTTACAAAGTGCCTGTTAGTATTTTCACACAAGTTCTTTTGAGTACTTTGATGGAGCATTTCTAATTATGGGATGCACTCAGTAAAACTTGGGTGTCAAATGCTATTGGGCCACGTGACATATTGTGATGTATCACAGTGTTTTTTGCCTTTATAGAGCCAAGGTGGGTGTAGCCTACATGTGACACAGCCGGCCTGTGGGCCACCAGTTTGACACCCCTGCAGTAAAGAGACCTGTCAGGCATCATGCTAGGAATCTGACACTAGATTAAAACAATTTTGGTTAGGTATTTGAACTAGTGCATTTTTTTTAAGAGTGAAGGGTTTTAGATGTTATTTTATTGCATTTGAATTATGACTGAATATATTTTACTGCAATATGGCAACTTGAGGGGAGAAACAGACTGAAACATGGTATAAAATTCAAGTAACACCAGCTGCCTGCAATTAGTGCAGGTTCGCATCCCACCAGGCTCAAGGTTGACTCAGCCTTCCATCCTTCCGAGGTAGGTAAAATGAGGACCCAGATTGTTGGGGGCAATTAAGCTGACTTTGTAATAATGCCGCTTGGGGTGTGTGTGAAAGCCCTAATAAGCAGGCATATACATAGAATGAAGGCTACTGCTAAGCTTGTAAGCCGCCCTGAGTCTTCGGAGAAGGGCGGGATATAAATGGAATTAAAATAAAAATAAAAAATAAATAAATAGGAACACAATAGAAAGATTCCTGTTATCAAAATAGACTTTAAACACCATTTCTGGATCCAAATATGCATCTTTCTCTCTCCCTCCCTCCCTCTCTCTCTCTTTATTTATCCCGTTTATATAGGTATGTGTATGTTTGTAATTTATTTAAGATTTCAACCCTGATATACATTTTACACATTTATCTATTTGTAGGACCAATGACACCGGTTTCCTTTCCTTTAAAGAACATTTACCTGTGAACCAGATAGTCATCACTGATACAAACAGACCTAATTCTGAAGCTGCCTGGAGAATTGGTCCTCTTCGTTGCTATGGAGATAGTGGGTATCACTCTTTTCAGCATCCTTATGCACAAGCTGTATAAAAAGCTGGTGTGTGTGTGTGTGTGTGTGTGTGTGTGTATCTGTCTGTCTGCATGTATGAGGGACAGAATTCTGATTGTATTACTGATAACAGATACCTTTTAATAATTGCATTGTCTGATTATTTCCTGAAATGAATTGTGCAGTTTCTAAAGAAGCATATTTTTATAAATAATTTGCAGTAAGGCTTTGAGTGCTACAGGTTCAAATTAAAGGCTTGTTCAGACTTCTGTCTCCACAATGGGGGAATAAAGATACATATGAGAAATGAACAAGCATGACATGAATACAGTAGGACTTTCTCATTCATATTCTTCAGCAACTAATTAACACTGAGAACATGTTCTCTTCATTAATTACAAGTAATATCCAAACATCTTGCCCATTAGTAGTTGAAATTATTATCAGCTATAAAATTTTATGGTTCTCTTTTTAAAGATGCTGGTGGTGGTTAAAGTTGGTGGTTACTATTTTCTCCTGTACAAAATTGCCCATTTTGTACGGTGTGAAGGACTTTCACATTTCCTTGTTTCTCCCAACAATTCAGTTCATTGTATGAAAATGTTTTATGAGATGAGAAAAAAGTTCTGGCTTTGCCTTCCCCATAGGTATATGTAATTATATCCTTCTGTCTGTCTTCCGTTAGTTCTGCTTTTGTCAAATTAAAAAGTACCCCATCAACTTTTTCAAAATCTTTTCTGAATGATGCTCAGTATGAGAGTTGCCTTTTTTTATAGCTGTTATACATTTCCTGGGTTCAGAGACAATACTAAACTTTATGTTTAGCAAAAGGCAATAACCATATTCACACAACATGAGCTGCCCTAAGCATTTATAGCTTAATGTGATGATTTGATTCACATAATAAAATAAGATAATGTTTAGATTCCTACAACACACTGGACAAAAAAACTAACATGCCCTATTCTTCAGTAAAACTGTGTTTTGTGCAAATCTAGCCATTGGTCAATTAACCCAACACATCCTATGATAAATGTGAGAAATATGTAAAGCTATTTTTTTAGCTCAATGCATTTCTCTGTGAAATTGCTTAAATGTATTTTCTATATTAATTCCTATTTATTATGTGAAAAGTATATTTGCTTTTGTTGTTGTTGTTGTTGTTTTAATCACCCAAAATAATGTGAAGTTATCAACAAACTTAAACTTCTCTGAGCTTTTCTTAGCTCTTCCGG
Source organism: Vipera berus (assembly GCF_964194415.1). Lineage (NCBI taxonomy): Eukaryota > Metazoa > Chordata > Lepidosauria > Squamata > Viperidae > Vipera > Vipera berus. Next base: position 127,011,022 of record NC_138202.1, on the reverse strand, counting down.
TCTTTAAAAATAATTAAGGTCTATGGAAGATGTTTCCTTTTTGCCTCACTCAGTTGGAAGAACTCTGGTTTATTTTTTTCTTTACCACATCTCTGAAGTGCTCAGTTCTCTTGGTCAGCAACCTAGTATTCTATAAAGTCGTTAAGTTATCTACTGTAGACTCAACAAACATTTTCTCCAAGGGCACACAGATTTATTGTACATTTATATACTTTATATCAGTGAGATAGATGTATCTGGAAAGCTTCACAAGCTTCACTGGTTTTTCACCACAGTTTTTATTTTTCTTTATTTTAACATAGAATTTGAATGATTTTGTGTCAAATGTAAGAGAGAGTTATATTGTCCTAACTCATCTGTCTTTTGCAAAACTTCCATGGGTGCTTAACAAACTCTGTTTTTAACTTTTTGATCCCTTGAAAGATTATCACTGGAGTTGAAGTGCTGCTACTTCAGCTGTGTGTATATGTGTGTGTTTAGAAAAATGTTTCCCAATTATCACCTGAGCAGTGCACAAAAGGGGATGTTTGTGGTCACACTAGTGAGTATAGTCTACAATGTGGTGACTCTCAGTGATGCCATCCTAATTATGACATTCTACTCTAGTAAGCCATGGCTGGCCATTATGCTGCTGGGTTTTTTGTCTGTTTCATAGAAGTGATTTGGATCCTATACATCTAAAACTCTATATTTTCATTAGTGCTTTACTATTTATTGTTTGCATGATTTTGGTCATTAATTTGGATGCATTGTCATGATAAGTAGCAGAATGATTGATTGATTGATTGATTGAATGAATGAATGAATGAATGAATGAATGAATGAATGAATGAATGAATCCTGTAGCTACAATACAGAAGCTCTAAAATATTTTTCTTCCTAGGTTTCATTTTTCTGTATTAATGAACTCTGGCTAAAGGCTACAGTATATCTTTGCTTCTTCATTTACCTCCCTCATACAATTAACTATAGAGAGGTTTGTTGTGCTTTGCAGGACAGTTCTGGAATGCAGCTTCTTTCAGCACCGAAGCTTCCTACCTTCTCTTCCCCACTTTTCATGCCGAGTTCACTGCAGACATTTCTTTCTTCTTCAAAACAACCAAGATGTCTGGAGTCTTTTTGGAAAATTTGGGAATGAAAGATTTCATCAGGGTTGAAATAAGTTGTAAGTTTATCAACTGAAATTGTAGTATATTATTTTCCTTCAGATCTGATTAAGTCACAAAATGTCTATGGAGAAATTCATTCATCCAGGTCATAGTTATCCCAAAGATGCTTTTCCAAAAGGCAACTGGATTTCTTGGTTTCTTCCTTGAAAATGTTTTGCTTCCCATCCAAGAAGCAAAACACTGTCAAGGAAAAAAAAAACCAGTTACCTTTTGGAAATGCACCTTTGGAATTAAATCATGTATCTTCTTGGGTGCTTAATATTTGTGAAGTTTGTGTCTATGTTTTAAGTCTTAAAAGTGAGGATAACGTGCCAAAAGTTGAGAGGTTAGGACCCTTTAATATATTCAGTGTTCAGTGCCTTGAACCACTACCCCAAACTCGCTCCCATTCATGTGTGCGTATGTGTGTGCATGCACATATATACAAACACATTCTTCTTCGAAGAGTTATATTCAAATGAAGATAATATTATTGAGCTCAGTATTGACTCTGCTGGGTAGCTGTCTCTTATCTGAAGCAGCACACAGAATTGCTACTTTTCACATATAGCATATGAGTTATCAGCAGATTGCCTCTCCTCTTCTTAGGTGATGTTAATTAGTATTTATGCAATATTCTTTCAGAAAGCAGCCAGCATACCAATGAGGAAAGGGGAAAGTTCCGTATGTCATAATGGCCTGTCAAACAAGCTACCTTTCTTTGAAACTAAATTCCAGTTGCTGCCCAGAGTTAAAGCAGGGATTCTGAACTACTAGGCTGTGGCCCGGTATCAGGCCGCAGCCTGTTTGGAACCAGGATGTGCAAGTGGCGGGCGGTGCAGCTTGCACACACAGCTCTATTTGCGTAGCTCCACTTGTGTGAGCAGTGGGCACAAATAATGCTGCACACACGAGCACGCATGCCTGCTGTTTGCACAGAACCATCCCCTCTTCCACACACACCCCAGTGCTGCCATCACTGCCTGTCCACAAAGCCAGAAAGATTGGAGACCACTGTATTAAAGAAAAAAAAACTAATTTAAGTCATCTTTTTGTCTACTGCTTCAGTCTATTAATGGAGGGTGTTGTGTTGTGGATTTAGAATGAAAGAAGGCCTTTCTGTTCCATGTTCCATCAGACAGAACAAACCTAGAATGAACTACCATCATCGTGTAATAGGGTTATAATAATTTCAACATAAAATTTAATAAAATAAGGCCCCCAAGGCCCTTTGATTCATTAAACCTTTGGTAAAAGCAGGAGCACATTATCACTAAGTAATGAGGTATGGCTTAGTGTTAATTGCATATGATCTTCTGTTTGGGTGATACTTCAGTGTGTTGTATTTCATTCGCAAGGCTCTTATGTTTTATTAAAGTATACAATAAAAGCAAGACATTGACATAAAATTATATCAGAGTAATGCAATCTGTCAAGATGATGGGTTAGCATGTGCACTGTGGAAATGGAAGAAATGTCTGATACTTAGTCACTTTTTCCACTGCGTTATGATTTTCTCATAGGTCAAATTATGTTTGGAGCTAAATGGCTATGAGTACAGTCCACAAATCAGTTGATGTTGGTGCTGGAACAGAGTCTAACTGTAAAGAGATCAATATCACTGATTGCCTTCCATGAATAGAAGAGAGTTCCCAACCCCCTATGCCTAAGAAAATTCATCCCTGTGCATTGAAAGATTTTTGTGAGCTATGTGTGTATGTATACCAATGGAGTACAAATTTATCAGAAATTCATCTTCTCCCTTACTTAGCTATAGAGATGCAAATTAGGGTCCAAATGAATGATAATAGCCAAACTTTAGCCTTATTTTGTTAGTGTAATGAAACCCTGATGAAAGTGATGTTGCTTCCATGACTTAAACGTTTTTAAGAAACTGGAAAAGATTGATAAATCAGAGTTACAACTCCTGTCCAAATGTATTTTTCAGTGTATATACATTGTTATTATTGATCTAGTGTTGCCAATGTACTAGATGCCAGCTTCTGCTTTTGTCCTCTTGGAGAGGAACCTCTCTTAATCTTGGAATTGATTTTGCCCTAAATGTCATACTGCCAGGTCTTCTGTCTCACTTAGATTTCCAACCCACAACCTTGCTTTGTATGCCCCAACTAATTCCCAGAAAAGATATGGTTGATTGCAAGGGATGAAGATGAAATAAGAACTCAGTGCAAATCTCCTTTTATTAAACTATCTATAATGTAAGAAAAATGGCACAACAGGGTTGATTAGTTTTTTAATTATATAATTCTTTCTTATAATATGAAAAGAAAAAAAGACTTAATTCTCTGACCTGTTTTCCCCCTCTATTTATTTGCTTCTAAAGGCCAGTGTCTGTAACCTCCAGTTTTTGAAAGATGGAACTGCAAGTCCCAACATATCAGAATAACTAGCAGAATAATCTTTATGACATTCACACTTAAATAAGTATCAAAGTTTGACTCCACTTTCCTTTAAATCAGGGCTTTTCAACCAGTGGTACGGGTACCACCTGTGGTACATTGGCACCTGGCAGGTGGTACACGGCCATCCTAGAGAAGTGTTAGTGGGGGAGGGGAATGAGCTGAACTGGTGGCAGCACCGCACAAGCCTGAGCGAGAGACGGCTGGAGCTGCAGGGCTGTCAGGGCTCAGCGGAAGCGCCAGGATCAGCACCAGGCTCCAGCTGGAGCTCGGCGCTGATCCTGGCGCTTCTGCTGAACCCAGAAGAAGCACCGATCAGCTGGAATGTTGCAGCATCTCCAGGGTCTTGTGATTTACATTCAGATGCTTGGTAACTGATTCATATTTATGACGGTCACAGTTTCCCAGGGTCATGTGAAGTGACCAAAACCTGCTGCAACCACCCAGCAGATGGGGAATAAAAACCAAACACACCTCCACCCCACCCCCACTCCCAATCCTCAACAGAAATGCTCACAACAATGAAAACCTCAGACAGGAGGAAGAGTGCTGCTGGGTGGGCAGGCAGGTGTCTTTCTTGGCTGTGGCTTGGGGGGCACTTTTTTCAGTGCCATTGTAACTTCGAACAGTCACTAAGCGAACTGTTGTAAGTCAAGGACTACCTGTACTTCATCACTTTTTTCCTTTTTTTGGTCATCAAGTTTTTGACACCTTGCTAGGTGACTGGTGGTACTCGGATGTTGCCATATCCTAAAAGTGATACAATCAGTGAAAAGGTTGAAAAGCCCTGTTTTAAATCATTAGGAATAGACACATGCTCTCAGGTGTTTCTGACTTTCAGCAGAACAAAAAGTGATATTTTAAAGGAGGAAAATTTAAAGAACAGTTTTAACAGCATGCATCATTAATTTTAATAATACAGTTTGAAGAAAAGTTCTAGTGTTTGTAACATGTTTAATATTGTCTATAACATATCAACAAGTTTTACATCTGAATATAGCAAATGTAAATGTTCAATTACCAAAAATCTGGGCTGAGAATTGTCATATGAAAAACACCTTGATATAGTTTTTTTTAGAAAATATATCTCCTTTCTCCTAATGTGAACTAGATATTTCCATCAGTGTTATTTTATCGAAATCATTTTTGTGTCTTCCATTTTCTCCTGTGTATTTTTCTACACACTTTACAGGCTATTTCAGTGATAATCAGTTTAATTTTTTAAAAAGCAAATATTAAGTAAACAGCACAATATTTGTAGAAATGTTCTATCTCACTGATCTATCGCAAGGCAAATACATACCTTTTGTTTCATGACACTTGTACCTTCTATTTCAGGAGCTTAGCAGCCTAATATGTGATCACAGAGAAAATGAGAATATCCGACTAGGGATTTGATTTCACAAAAAAGATTTGGGTCTGTAGATATGTATCATAATATATAGTTGATTCACTGTGTGAATTCAATAATCACATAAGGTTCATTGTTCTTAAATGTTACCAGTGGTGGGATTCAGCCAGTTCGCACCAGTTTGGCAGAACCGGTAGCTAATTTTTTGTTGCCCAGGCCCAGAACGGACTTCTGGAAGCGGCAGCCACGCAGAGAACCGGTTGTTCACATATTTGAATCTCACCACTGAAAGTTACTACCGCAGTTATGTACTTCTTGTTGTTATCAGCATGACATACTGAGTTTCACCTTATGCATTCCAGCTCCGAAAGACATCACTTTCACAGTTGATGTTGGAAATGGCCCAGTAGAGGTTACTGTCCAATCCCCCATGCCCCTGAATGACAACCAGTGGCATTCTGTGCATGCTGAAAGGAATCTTAGAGAAACTTCTCTTCAGGTAGACAACTTTCCGAAGAAGACTTTAGAAGCACCTGCTGAGGGACATTTTCGATTGCAGCTAAACAGTCAATTATTTGTAGGTAGGTACAATCATTGGTACTACCCCCACGTTTTAATTTTTTTTTAACAAATGTTATTCTCTTAGGATAAATGAATATTCTTTTTAATTATTGGATATTAGATATTGCTGATTCCTCAATGAATTTCTATGCAAAGTTTAGAAATTGCTACTATTTGAAGATAAACTTAGCAACTTGGGTTTGTTTTTGTTTTTTTTTAAATTTGTACACTGATATAAATTGTCCCACCAATGAATAACTGAACGAAAAACTAAGCAATAGAAGAAGAAAAAAACTCTGAAGAATTCACAGGGAAAAAAATGATAACAGAGACTATTCCATTTTCAGACATGCCTATAAATTACTATAGTTCACTGCCAAAATAATAGAGCTTCTATCTCTTTAGGTTACCATAATATTTTGTCTCATTGTGTGAGAGAATATAGAGTGATATCATAAAAAATAGGAAATGTATTGTTGGTATACCTAAAGATACAATTTGAAGATAAGCAATGCATTCCTTATGATACAAAGTCCCAAAAGGCATTTAGTCACCATTTTTTCATACTCTTGAGAATATTCAACAGGTGTTTATTGCAATTGCCAAAATTCGTCATGTCTACAGAATATTTAAGATAAAATTGAAATGCAAGTCTTTGTGAGATGATTTTCACTCTCTTATGTTTTAAGAATAAAAATCATACACTCTCAGAGTTATTTCTCATTTCTTCTTTGGTTTTGTTTTGAGCTCCAACTATTGCAACATATGGTTTCAATTTTCTACCCCCAATATTCTAGAAGTATTTTAATTTTCTAGTTGCAAAATTATCAAATGAAGATGAAGCCAACAGAAATGATAGAACTGGAGACTTAACTGATGGTAACCCATGATTTACAAATATGTAAGTCTAAGTACCAATCTCCAAAGCCCATGCCTATATTATATTTTACTATGTTTATTTTAATTGTTTCCTCCACTTATACTATCATTGCATATTAGACTCTCTCTAGATCGCAGAAAGGACATCCTGTGTGATGAAGTCACGACTGCATGTTCAATTCACAATATTGGAGGTGGCTGAGGGAATAGCAAACACCCACCTCCTTCCTTTGTGCACTTTGTGCCTTTCCTCTCAATCCTGCTCAGTTTTATTTTAATTGAATTTTTAAATATAAGATCTTTGTTTATTGTTTTAATTGTTTTATTTGGCGTTTTATTCAATGTCTGTAAACCAGCTGGAGTTGCCTTTGTGAGATGATGGCATATAAGTTTGAGAAATAAGTAAATAAATATCCCCTCATAGATTAATATGGAATCAATGGGAAATATATGTTTACAATATTGTACAATAAAACCTTAATAAGAATTTCATTTGTTAAAGGACCAGTTGTTAAAAATATGAACTCTACCTTACTTATACCTGAAACAGGGGCATCTGCATCCAAACAGAAAGGTTTTCTGGGATGTATTCGCTCTCTTCATCTAAATGGACAGAAACTTGACCTTGAAGAGCGAGCCAAAGTGACTCCTGGTGTCAAACCAGGATGCTCAGGTCATTGCAGCAGTTATGGTAACCTTTGCCAGAATGGAGGGAAATGTGTGGAAAAACCCAGTGGCTATTTGTGTGACTGCACCAATTCACCGTATGAAGGACCATTCTGCAGAGAAGGTAGGATGGCCGAATGGATTTTTACTTTTTTTAGCTCATCCAGCACACCTTGACCAACCTGTGTTATACAAAATGCAAAATATCACTTTCTAATTTACATTATCTAGATCAATGGTTCTCAACCTGTGGTTTGCGGACCCCTGGCAGGGCAAGATGTCATCACAGGGGTCCACAAATGCTTGAAGAAAGGTTATTATTTGAATCTTGAATTAATACTTGGGGGTCCATGGCCATGGTCCATGGTCACAAAAGTTATGATGAAGAGAAAGTTGAAAACCACTGATCTAAATTCTCGGCAAATCTTGCATAATTTAATAAAACATTTGGGTGAGGAGGAGTGCCAGCTTTTTTCTCTATTTCCCCACTTTCATTAGAAATTTGGGAATTCTATTTTATTTTTCCTCTGGCAGATTGGCAGATTGGCTGGCTGGCTGGGTTGTTGATGTATTCAAAAGTGTAGCTCTGTGCCAGAAGATATTGAGATTGCAACCATCCATCTTTTCAGTTGAAGCAATTGTAAGGACACCAGATCAACAATTTTCTTCCCATTGCCAATTGGGTGCCTGACTGGTCTTATACTGCTTTTCATGTACAGAGGAAACTTTTTCAGTATCAATGATGCAAAGGTTCAGTTTGGTGTCAGATCGAAGGCTTCTTTAACTAATGTATCATTGGTGCACTGTCTCACTGTCTTTGTTCAAAAACCCACTAGATTCTACCCAGAGGTCCCATAATAACAATGTATCTGATTTCAGAGATGCACATGTGGAGATTAGTAATCTAGATATACAGGAATAATTTGAAACCTGGAATGAAGTAATGTCTTCCAGAATATGAAGCTATCTTAATTGTCAAGACTTTTCTCATTTGAAAAACTCAAAGAACAAACAAGAAAAAAAAAGTAGTGGAAGTATCCCTTGATGATTTATATTTTTACATGTCCTGTGGAGCTGACTTCTCATGACTTGGGAATTAATTATTTTTGGAGTACTTACTGTTGTAATTATATGTTCGTGCACTAAGATTATCATCTGTGGGGAAAAATGGAACACGGTGTTCATAAAATGAAGACAATGTGTGTTTGTCAGAACTTTATAGAAATTACTTTCTTACAGAGTACAAGAAAAGAACTTGGGCTTTAGATGGCATTTTAGGTGGGAGGGAAAAGCTTAATGATCCTCTATAAATGATCCTCTCTTTTTTAAAAAGATTATAGCCAAGATCTATTTGAGCATTTCAGTTCTAATTGTTACTGCCTGTTGCAAACTGGCAATGCCCCATTAACAACAAGTGACCCTTGGCTACTTAAAATGGTTGGAAGAGCATCATATAGAGTGCACAAGTCCTGTTTGAGAAATGGGCAGGGTAAATAATACAGTGCCCTCCATTCAAATAAATGGGCTTAACTGGGTTTCATATTTTCAAAAATAAGGAATGATTTTTCTACTTTACACTGACAGCTTAGTCCAAATTAAAACATTACATTATGTTTAGTGACAAACTAAACATTACAGCAAGAAATGGAGTTTGATTTGAAAGGACTTTTCTCTGACCAGATAGACTTCAATTATCCTTCCTTGCTTTCCTTTTGGGGAGAATGAATTACCTTACTAGGTGAAGAGATCTGAAGATTTCAAGAGCTAGCACATTTTTGTGACCTTCTAAAGTCAATTTTTGTGGGTGTATTTTTCTTTTTTTCCCCCTAACCAACATGTCTTATTTCCTTTTTTTTTCTTTCCTAAAATAAGTCACACTGACAAATATTTTGACTTTTCATAGTGATTGTCACTGAGAAACCAAGAAAGCATGAATTAGGATTGGATCTTCTGAAAAGCAAACAGCATGCCAAGACCCATGCTATTATTTCTTGACTGTTGCCAATGATTATTTTATACAACTTTTAAATATTTGAAAATGTTGCTGCTACTTCTCAGTATTCCAAACAAAGAACCCCCTCCCCCCCCAGGCAATATATTCATAAGCCTTCACTGAAAACCTGCTGGGAGTTTGTCCTCATCTATGGACTCACCTCTCAACTTTGTACTGACTCACTTCTTTCAGCAAATCCAGAATCCATTCTCTTCCACATGTTTCAGCCCCCTGCCTTTCTGTACAGCCAATTGGACAGCATCAGAGAAATATCGCTATTATACTGCATGTTCAGTATAATGCTTCAGGCTGGCAAAAGATTATCTGGTTCGATATCATACTTCCTCTGAGAAAGAATATACAGGCAGTCCTCAACTTACAACTGTTAATTCAGTGACCGTTCAAAGTGACAATGGCACTGAAAAAAGTGACTTACGAGCATTTTTCATACTTATGACTGTTGCAGCATTCCCCATGGTCATGTGATCAAAATCCAGGCACTTGGCAATTGACTCATATTTACGACGGTTGCAGTGTCTCAGGTTCATGTGGTCATCTTTTACAACCTTCTGAGAAGCGAAGTCAGTGGGGGAGCCACATTCACGTAATGACTGTGTTACTAATTTAACAACTGCAGTGATTCACTTCACCACTGTGGCAATAAAGGTCGTAAAATGGGGCAAAACTCACTTAACAAACGGCTCACTTAGCAACAGAAAAGTTGGGCTCAATTGTGGTTGTAAGTCAAGGACTGCCTGTATTTAGATCAGACGTGTCAAACTCGCGACGTCACATGACGTCACACAACGTATCGGAGCTTTTTCTCCGTTGCTGGCAATGGGGTGGGCGCGGTTTTGGGATGACGCGTCCGGCCCACGGGCCAGCAGTTTGACACCCCTGATTTAGATTGTCGGATTTTGCATCTAGACTACAAATAAGGGGAATAAAGACTCATCTATGGGAAGATTTGGACGTTCTTGGTTTGATACGAAATTTATACTTTCCAACTGTAGACTGTAAAACAGTAAAACACAATGCACACACAAATGCATCTGTTTTGTTGATTCTAAAAATGCAATTTCTACAGCTCCAATAGTTTTCAATCTACTGTACTGAATATGATTTGTGTATTTTCTTTGTATTTTTAGAAGTCTCTGCAGTGTTTGAAGCAGACACTTCTATTACCTACACATTTCAAGAACCTTATCCTGTAACTAAAAATGCAAGTTCTACATCTTCAGCCATTTATTCGGGTACATCCATACCCAAGGAAAACATCGTTTTTACTTTCCTGACAGCAAATGCTCCAAGCCTTCTGTTTTACCTCAATGCTTCTTCTCATGAGTATCTGGCTGTTATTTTGTCCAAGAATGGTAAGTGTGAGTGCAAAGCTTAACAATTCCCTGACAATATTACTTCACAGGACCTACTATGAAAACAAAATTGAAGGGAAGCTTTGGAACCTGGTTGCATAAATACCATCATATTATGAATTTTAATTACCTGACTAATCAAATTTTCTACTCTCTAACTTTCATTCAGAACCATAAAAATATGTCCTTTCCTAAAGAGCCATATTGCTGAAGGTGAACAGTGCTGTGATTCACAGTTGCTGACAATGCATAATATTATTTGCATTTGGCAGAAATCCATTTGTTTCACATAATTTTTATGAGAATGAAAAATGCTCATCTGGTGAAATTATATCTCCAGGTAAGTATACCTAAGTGTGTTTCATGGAAACACTGACCCACTGATTCTTTGACACATTATATTTCTATGTTTCTACTTTTCAAATTTATCTGGTATTAATTTTGTCTTAGTTACTTCATTCTTCATCTCTTTCATTTTGTTTACTTCCTGTTCTGTTTTATCTTGTTTAGTGATGGTTTGAACTTGTTCTTTTATTTCTGTAATGATAAAACCCCCTGCTCTGAAGAAAGTCTACACGATCATGTTATTAACCCTAAACTGGAAGGTTACAGTGAGTTCGTGATGTTTTACATGAGAGAAAGAGAGCACATGTTTGAATTTTGAGAAATTTTTGCAATACCATTGTACCTTTCTATAAGTAAAGATACAAAACAATTCAATCTCAGTTTATTATTGCAACCCCCAACATTTTAATGTAGTTTTCTGTTGTTCCTTCCCATGTAATATATGTACACATTTTTGAAAACTTCTTGTATATGAACATATATAAAAATCCTAATCTCTTCCCTCATGAAAATATTTTATTCCCCATTTTTGCAGATAACTAGTTATCCAACTATTAATCTTAAATTTTCAGTATTGGTTGCATCTCAGTGCAAAGAACAGTGGGAAACTAATATGCTTTCTTTCTAACCTTTATAATGAGTTTGGAGAAATCTCATTCATTGTGCTGCCTGGCTTCAGAGATGGTGGCGGACAGATTCATGACAGCTAATTGCAGTGTTAAACACAAATACGGTAATATGTATATTATCTAGTCTATTATGTCTGTAAAACCTGAAGCAAAAGAAGCCCCTGCAGCGCAAAAGAAGATTCAAAATCCTAGTAAATTTCACCACTGCAGAGAAGGTTGTTCCATTTCATTACTTTCTTTGCAGTTCTTCAATATCTCAGAAGACTCAAATATTTTTCTATAACAAAACCTGAATCAGATTTTTGAATAGGCCCAGAATAATTTTCCTCAGTGGTGGAACTACAATATATAAATTGGACACTGACTCTTTAATTCAAGGTGTGCCTAGTGGAATTAACCCCCCTTGCATTTATTAAGTATTAATTCTGGTAAGTGCCTAGATAAGTCTGGTCCTAGAAATTTACAGCGACGTCACTAATTATAACTTATTTTGTTCACTTACATTCCCTGATTATTCCTGGATGTTCAAATTAATTCATTCATTTATGTGGCCAGTGCTTAGTTTTATCATCAGTGACCTTCATTTATTTCCTGAAATACACTTTCCAATAATTCTTAGATCAGAAAAAATGGTATTTCAAATGAGTGATGTGGGAGTACTGAATGAAAGGTTTAGCTATCTGTCCCTCGATTTAACATGACAGACTTTGACTTGAAGATCATAGCATTTCAGCTGCTATTGTTATTAAGCTGCTCATCAGATTCCTTCTAAATTGTTCTGGACCACCTCTTTTTATATTCCCTGAAATGATATGAAATGAAATGTATTAAGGTTATAGATTATATAGGACATCTAAACCTCAGTGACATTTTGAACTCAAAATGTGACGTAAATCATATCAAAAGAATTTTTCTATATGCAATAAAGCTAATAATATCGATTCTGACTAAATCACTGTATAAGACCATTATATCAATCAAAAGTCCTATGTTATCTAAATCTTGATGCCCTTTATGAAACCAGCTTGTGCAGGATGAATGATTGCAGGTAATATTTCCTTGCCAGTTCTGTAATCTTCTTGCCAAAGTAGCTGTTACAATTTTCACTTCAAAATTTATTAGAGATATTAGGCAATAATTTGTTCACTGGATAGGATTCTTACCAGCTTTCAAAATTACACTGAAATAAGTTACGCATTAAAAAGCTGAAAGAGTTTTCTTTTCATTTCTGTAATAACTCCAGAAGCCACTTTCTCCTTCAATTTTTTACCAGTATATGGCTATTCTCTAGTCTGGAAGCCTTTATTTTATTATATCAATACTATAGATTTTGTGTAATATTCTGGGTGCAGCCCAACATACCTGGCAGTACATCCAAAATTTCTGGAAGATTTATTATGCTTAAAAACATTTATCTGAGTATTAACTATATCTACATAGGAATATAGAATTTTTTAAAAAATCATTACAATTGAGATAATTTATACCCCTAGCTCCAAACTGTTATTAAATGTTCTACTCTTTTACAATCCAATAATTTCCTACATTTTTCTTCCTATTCATAACAAATTTGTTTGACTTGATCTTAAAAATATGTTGTCTTTATATATTTAATTTTAAATATAATTATAAAGCATACAATTAGTCCAATTTCAATTTAATATATCTCAAAGCATGATATGCTTCCTGAGCGTGTTATGGTATGTCCATTCAATATTTAATTAATTTATAATTCATGTTTCCTACATTGTGATTCATTTATTTTCTTCCATATTACATAGGATAAAATGCTTTAAATATATCCCAAATACTCCCCAAATTAGTTAAATCTCTATTTATCATGTTTGAGATCTATTAAATCTTTGTATTGTTACTCCATACATTTTTGCCCATTGCCTTTTGGTTGTACACTAATAGAATTAAAGCATATAAAAATTGCATGTGTCATGGGAAATTATAGGCTGGGAAAATAGGTAAAAGAAGTCAGTTTTAACTTGATGGAATCAGTTTTTTTAAGTAATACACAGATATTATTACAAATGAGAATTATGTTGTAGTGCAAAAACGGGTTCAGTGAATTTATATACAGGCAGTTCTTGACTTACAGTCATAATGGAGCCTTCCCATCATAGTCATAAGTTGTGACAGTCATAAAATTCTATGACTCTTTAATGGCTAATAATTTGCTATGGGCAAAACTGTTATAAAATGAGGTCATGTGATGGTGGGATAGTATAAATAGCTGTAAATCTGGCCCGGCTGCCTAAAAGATCTTTCAGCAAGGAAATAGTAAGAAACTACTAACTAGAATATTTTTATCTAAAGTGAATGGCATTAACATGGGTGTATGATCAGAAATTAAAATCTAACCAGTATTACACATATCTGACCTTCCAACACTAGGCATCCAGACCACATTTACAATTATTTACAATCTCCCACCTCCCACATGGCCACATTTTATGACAATTTTGCCCATAGTAAACTATTGGTCATAAAAAGGTCACAAACCTTTATGGCTTGTGACAACTTATGACCATGATGGAAAGGCTCCATTATGGTTCTAAGTTGAGAACTTTGTTGTTGTTCGCTGCGAAGTCGTGTCCGACCCATCGTGACCCCATGGAGAACATTCCTGCAGGCCTTACTGTCCTCTACCATCTTCTGGAGTCCATTTAAGCTCACGCCTATTGCTTCAGTGACTCCATCCAGCCACCTCATTCTCTGTCGTCCCCTTCTTCTATTGCCCTCAATCTTTCCCAGCATTAGGCTCTTCTCCAGTGAGTCCTTCCTTCTCATTAGGTGGCCAAAGTATTTGAGTTTCAACTTCAGGATCTGGCCTTCTAAAGAGCAGTCAGGGTTGATCTCCTCTAGGACTGACTGTTTTGATCGCCTTGCAGTCCAAGGGACTTGCAGGAGTCTTCTCCAGCGCCATAGTTCAAAGGCCTCAATTCTTTGGTGCTCAGCCTTTCTTATGGTCCAACTTTCACTGCCATACATTGCAACTGGGAAGACCATAGCCTTGACTATACGCACTTTTGTTGACAGGGTGATGTCTCTGCTTTTTAGTGTGCTGTCTAGATTTGCCATGGCTTTCCTCCTCTTGGCTACAGTCCCCATCTGCGGTGATCTTGGAGCCCAGGAAAATAAAATATATCACTACCTCCATTTCTTCCCCATCTATTTGCCAGGAATTGAGAGGGCCGGATGCCATGATCTTGGTTTTCTTAATGTTAAGTTTCAACCCAACTTTTGCACTCTCCTTCTTCACTCTCAACAACAGGTTCTTTAGTTCTTCTTCACTTTCTGCCATTAGAGTGGTATCATCTGCATATCTTAGGTTGTTGATATTTCTTCCGGCAATCTTAATTCCAACTTTTGATTCATCTAGCCCTGCCTTTCTCATGATGTGCTCTGCATATAAGTTAAATAGGCAGGGTGACAGTATACAGCCTTGCCGGACTCCTTTCCCAATTTTGAACCAACCAGTGGTTCCGTGTCCAGTTCTCACTGTTGCTTCTTGGCCCACATATAGGTTTCTCAAGAGACAAATAAGATGGTCTGGTACGCCCATCTCTTTAAGAACTTGCCACAGTTTTTTATGATCCACACAATCAAAGGCTTTAGCATAGTCAATGAAGCAGAAGTAGATGCTTTTATGGAACTCCCTAGCTTTCTCCATGATCCAGCGTATGTTGGCAATTTGATCTCTAGTTCCTCTGCCTCTTCGAAATCCTACCTGTACGTCTGGTAGTTCTTGATCCACATACTGCTAGAGTCTACCTTGTAGGATTTTAAGCATAACTTTACTAGCATGTGAAATGAGTGCAATGGTGCGATAGTTTGAACATTCTTTAGCATTGCCTTTCTTTGGAATTGGAATGTAAACTGATGTTTTCCAATCCTGTGGCCACTGCTGAGTTTTCCAAATTTGCTGGCAAATTGAGTGTAGCACTTTTACTGCATCTTCTTTTAAGATTTTGAATAGCTCAGCTGGAATACTGTCACCTCCACTAGTTTTGTTGTTGCTCAGCTTTTCTAAGGCCCACTTCACTTCACATTCTAGGATGTCTGGCTCAAGGTCAATGACCACCTCATCGTGGTTATCAGGGACATTAAGCTCGTTCTTGTATAGTTCTTCTGTGTAATTTTTCCACCTCTTCTTAATCTCTTCTGCCTCTGTTAGGTCCCTGCCATTTTGGTCCTTTATCATGCCCATTTTTGCACGAAACGTTCCCTTCATCTCTCCAATTTTCTTGAAGAGATCTCTGGTCCTCCCTATTCTATTGTTTTCTTCTATTTCTTTGCACTGTTCATTTAAGAAGGCATTCTTATCTCTTCTAGCTATTCTCTGGGATTCTGCATTCAATTGGGCGTATCTTTCTTTTTCTCCCTTGCCTTTTGCTTCCCTCCTTCCCTCAGCTTCCTCAGCATTTTGCTTTCTTGCATTTCTTTTTCTTTGGGATGGTTTTAGTTGCTACCTCTTGTACAATGTTGCAAACCTCTGTCCATAGTTCTTCAGGCACTGCGTCTATCAGATCTAATTCCTTAAATCTATTTGTCACCTCTACAGGGATATGATTTAATTCATACCTGAGTGGCCTAGCGCTTTTCCCTACTTTCTTCAGTTTAAGCATAAACTTTGCAACGAGAAGTTCATGGTCTGAGCCACAGTCAGCTCCTGGTCTTGTTTTTACTGACTGTATAGAGCTTCTCCATCTTTGGCTGCAGAGCACATAGTCAATCTGATTTCTGTGTTGACCGTCTGGTGATGTCCATGTGTAGAGCCGTCTCTTGGGTTGTTGGAAAAGAGTGTTTGCTATGACCATCGTATTCTCTTGATAAAATTCTGTCAGCCTGTGCCCTGCTTCATTTTGTACTCCAAGGCCAAACTTGCCTGTTATTCCGGTTATCTTTTGGCTTCCTACTTTAGCATTCCAATCCCCCATGATGATAAGGACATCATTTTTTGTTGTTAGTTCTATAAGGTGCTGTAGGGCTTCATAGCACCGGTCAATTTCATCCTCTTCAGCACCGGTGGTTGGGGCATAGACTTGGACTACTGTGATATTGAATGGTTTGCCTTGGATTCGAACTGAGATCATTCTGTCATTTTGGGGATTGTATCCCAGTATTGCTTTTCCTACTCTTTTATTGACTATGAAGGCTACTCCATTTCTTCTGAGGGATTCTTGCCTGTAGTAGTATACCTGATGGTCATCTGAATTAAATTCATCCATTCTTGTCCATTTTAGTTTGCTGATTCCTAAGTATGTCAATGTTCAGTCTTGTCATCTCTTGTTTGACCACGTCCAGCTTTCCTTGATTCATGGATCTTACATTTGAGGTTCCTATGAAGAAAAAATCTTTACAGCATCGGACTTTCCTTTCACCACCAGATACATCCACAGCTGAGCGAGCGTCCTTTCAGCTTTGGCCCAGTCACTTCATTCTTTCTGGCGCTACTAATACTAGCCCTCTGCTCTTCCCCAGTAGCATATTGGACACTTTCTGACCTGAGGGGCTCATCTTCCAGTGTCATATCATTTTGCCTTTGATACTGTCCATAGGGTTTTCATGGCAAAGATACTGAGGTGGGTTGCCATTTTCTTCTCGAGTGGATCATGTTTTGTCAGAACTCTCTGCTATGACCTGTCCATCTTGGGTGGCCCTGCATGGCATAGCTCATAGCTTCATTGAATTACGCAAGCCTCTTCGCCACGACAAGGCTCTAATCCATGAAGGGGAAGTTGAGAACTACTTGCATATAAATTCACTGAGCCCATTTTTGCACTAGAACATATTTCTCATTTGTACTAAAATATGTTGCTTAAAAAAAACCTGACTCCTTAGTTATTTTCCCAACCTGTAATGCCCTGTGACACCCATGTGGTTTTCATGTGCTTTAAATCTATTAGTGTAGCAACCAAACTGAATTACAAATACCCGTAAGTCTAATGTACAAATACCAAAACATCAAAGCATCATGAAATAGTATTCATTTATTATTGCTGCAATAACCAAAACCCACTCATCTTATCATTGTGTAACTTAGAAAAATATGTAATAAAAAGCAGTAATTAAAAAATGGAAAGGAATCAGAACAATACATACAAACCTCATAATAAAATGTTTTACACAATACTCCAAATGTATAACAATTAATTAAAAAGTGAAAATATTTGAAAAAAAACCCACTCCTCTCTCTCTCCCACTGAATTTCCACTAGATAAGGAAAATTAAACAACCAAATGAAGACAAAAACACAATTCTGTATTACCAAAAGACACACTGAGCCTCCAAATGAATAATTTCTGAGCAGACTTGGAATTTCTGCATCTACTTGTATAGCCTTCTGTGGTTTGAAATAATTAACAGATTTTTTTTCAGGCTAATAAAATTTCTTCATATCAATTTCCAACAATAAATCATTTTTTTCAGGATTCTGTTTGGCCATAAGATGAGTTTTGCAGAAATCTCTCCACTTTTGTATCACTCTGAAAGGTAGATCAAAAAATAACATAAGCTTCTTTCCCTCTTGTTCCAAATTTGTTACTATTCCAGTAGTTTGTCATATTTTGTCCTGATCAGACTCCCAAAAACCTCAATGAGAAAATGATCCGTAGATTGTGAAAACTTGCTTCAAGGTGGCACTCAATAAATCTCTGAAGTTGCAGCACAAATAATCCTAGAAATATTTCAGTAGCTTCTATTAAACTCTCTTTAGTGTGAAAAATTAAAGAATGGATGTAAACAGCTTTTTGTTCTGCTCTTTTGGCCTTGGATAAAATCTCAGTCTTCTTGCCTAGAGACTAGCTCTTTAATTATTGTTATGTCTCAAGCAGTTAAAGCTGCAATTAATTTCTCATTTGCTTCCAATTTAACTTCTTGGTCTTTTAAGTGCTTCTTGAACTTGCTTATCTCTACTCAGGCTTCTCAGCGAATTCTGCAAATTGCCAATATAGTGAATTCTTAACATATAATCGGTACAAAAGTGTTTATTTTGTGAACATCAGTTACAACTTTTGGTGTAAACATGGCTGTCTGTGTATTTCATGCCAAAGATGAGGAACCCACTAGAGTTCCCATCTGGTGAGGTGGATTTTTTTTTAACTTTAATTTAATGTTTTGTTTGAAGCTTTGCATCCTAACTCTGCAAAAACCTGTGCAGAAGCTAAGACTGGGGATGGGGAGTTTTTGCAAGTTTATGTTGTAAGAAGAGAAAAGGCTGCTTCCTAATTTTACATGTCATTATAGGTAGTCCTCACTTACCAACTGCTTATTCAGTAATGGTTTAAAATGAAAACAATGCTGAATAAGGAAACTTGCGACAGATTGTTGAAGTTGCAGTCATTGTAGCCATTAAATTTTGTAAGCTGCTCAAAGTCTTCCATGAATGAGTTGGGCACCTATATACTATATATTTGTTTGATGAATAAATAAATCCCCTCAGTCACATTATCACAATTCAGGCAGCTGGTGCACATTTACAATAGCAGCAGTATCCTGAAATCATTTATGACCTTCACAGCTGGCTTTCAACAAGCAAAGTTAGTGGGGAAGCTGGCAGGAAGTCTCAAGTCATGCTCATATGATGATGCACTTAATGACTGTGGGTGATTCACTTAAGGACCACCCCCAGAACTAACAAACTGAAATTGTAACTCAGGTTTAGTCATGTGATGTTTCACTTTATGATCTCGTAGCTTAGTGATGGAGTGAATGATTCCAATGTGGTTGGTAAATGGAGACTACATGTATTGTCATCCCAAAATAATAAGAAGCACCCTTTCATAAATTTGCACCACCTGTCCTTCTTTGCTGTCAGTTTGTTCATATAGCACACAATCTTCAGTAAAAATAATAACAAAAGTTATCACCTACATGTCCATGTGATTTCCCAAAAATTACCTTGTGGAGCTAAAACACAGTACCGTCAAATAGCTGTATATTGTTGTGTGCATTTTTCCTTAATATAGCAATCTTTTAAAGTGTTATCAATTTTTTTTTAATGGAGACTTATCTCTAAAATGAACATATACAATTTTGAGCTGCCAACTGCCTGGCAGGTTCCAAAAATTCAGAACCGTGTAGATTTTGTCATAAAGCTGCATTCTACATGATTGATCAGGAAGTCTTAATAGAGTAAGTTTGATTGAAAATGAAAACAGAAGAAATTCCACCCACTCCCAATAAACACTCCTCATTTGTTTGACAATCCTTTCGCATGAAAGTAATACTGTTTTCTATTCCAATAATGCAGTTGTAGAGTATGCAGTATAGAGGGATTGAAAGGGTAGGGAATAAGAACAATACGGTGCAGATACGATAGCCATCTATTTTGCTCTCTGATGGAATACTAGATAAGTACATATTGAAGAATTTGAGTCAGGTGAGTTGCTTAGCCTCTAGAATTATAAGCAGAAATCTGAAATTTATTTGGACAATGACCAGCAACATAAGATAATAAAAAGACAGGTAAGAGACAGCAATTACAATCAGAATCAACCAGGAGAAGGAGGTGCAATTATATACTGACAACTATAAAATAAATCAAATATTGTATATTCTGAACACCCGTATTAAAATAATACCATGTTTATCTAACAATAATAAAACCAATATAATAAAACCATATATTAAAATATATATCCTTTAAACATTGTTAGAATATAACTAAGCAAAATATTGATAACAAATAAGGACCTTTAGTTCTGTAACCAGTTTTTGCTACTGCACAAAGTGATGGCTAGATTCGAATCCTGAAGAAGATGGGTCACATAGAAATTATCTGATCTCACTAGAAATCACTCTAATAGAGGGGAAATGTACGTTAATAGGATATTCCTGTAGAACTTGCAGCACAATAAGACATGTGAGATGACTTCAACTTCCCCATTGCCATATGTACACATTTGCGATAAATTGGGATGGGAATATATTAGTGTAGAAGGGAAGTGATGAGAAAGGAAACTCATGGTTAAGCACAGTTAAGTCTTACGTTCACATTGGCTCTTAGTGCTAAGGACTGAAAAATCATTATGGATGAACTGTATTTATTATCAACAGCATGGACAAGTTGCTTAGGATATTTAGGTGGTGCTTCTAATGCTGACAACGGTGAAAGATTAAGTGTGAAGCTGTGAAAAATGGGCAAATTGAGAGCTCCCAAAATGCGCACCATACATTTTGAGCTTTTTAAAATCTTAATAGTTAGCATTTTGAATCCCTGAGTATGCAAGATGAATGTCAAGAGGCCACCTCTTAGCAAAAACCTCTGTGTAGTAGACATTTTAGAAGTTATGGAGTATCAAGCTGAATTGATAGAAACTTTTTTTCCTACTTATGGCACTGCAGGTTAGTGTGAAGGGCCAGGAGATGTACAGAAGATTCAAACTCAGCAGCCAAGAGACAGTAATTGGATTAGAGGAAGAGAGGGGGGGGGGAAAGCAATTCAAGCAGTTTGCAGGTAATCTGTACACTGCATTCTGGTAGCCCCATATGTCCACGTAGGCTGTTTGGGATAAAACCCATTTAACAGCTATAGGCAGCAGAGGACAGTGGGAAAATGTTTCCCATTTTATTAACAATAGGTAGCAGAGGGCAATTGGAATAAGTCTCCCTCCCACTTTTTATATATGCATCCCAAGCAATATATTGGATATGACAGGCCATTTGTCTTCATGATACTATCGTTTCTCAAGAGGCCTGCTTTGGCCTGTTGTCTGCGCACCTTGTTGAAAGCTGTATAAAGAACACATCTCTAGGGTGATTTGCTTTGTGAAACTCTCAATGTGTTACTTTAAAGGAATGCTGAAAGGGGAGGAAAGCATGCAGGTTTTTAGTCATCCTGATCATAGTCTTAACATAAATAATTGAAGCAAGCAATCTTAGTTATACATCTGAATCCCCCCATCACATTTGGGAGGGCAATCCTGTAAACATTTGGCAAAATAATTTGGGTAGCATATACATTCAATAATTTATTATTCTTCCTCAGATTTAAAACATTAAATGCAACCTTCCCTTAAATAATAGTTGCTGTTCTGTGATTGTACAGATTACTATGAACAAAATGGGTGGAGTATAATCCAGCATAAACCAGTTTGGTGTAGTTGTTAAATCATCGGGCTGGAAACTGGAAGACTGTGAGTTCTAGTTCTGTTTCAGGCACACAACCACCAGGGTGAAATGGAGCCAGTTATTCTAGCTCAGCACTTGAAAGCAGGCAATGGTAAACCTTTTGAAAAATGTTGCCAAGAAAACTGCAGGGGCTATTCCAGGCAATCTCCAAGAACTGGACACAATTGAACAGAAGAAGAAGAAAAAAATCTTTATAATGAGAAACACTTTTGTACAAAAAAGATCAAGGGGTAAAAAAAAAGGGAGGTGAAGAGTAGTTCGTAAATAAACAGTATAAATTATATAGGATTTGGTTAAAGACCTTTCCGGGTCCACATTTACTTTCTAAACCAGGGGTGTCAAATTGCCGGCCTGTGGGCTGGTTGCATCATGCAGAGGCTGCACCCACCCCAGCTCCGGCAATGCGAAAAAAGTTGTGATACGTCATGACATGTCATATGACATGGCGAGTTTGACACCTGTGTTCTAAACCCATCCGCATTTATAGTTTGCTTTAAGTCAACAGCCCCCCAACCTTTTGGGGACCAGTTCCATGGTGGGCAACATTTCCATGGACCATAGGCAGTGTGATTTTGCACATTGCCTGGATCCTGCATGTGCAAAGATGGGGCTTCGCTACCACCTCCACTAGAGAAAGCACTGACAAACTCTCTTGTAGCATTTCTCCTGATCGAACAATTAGTTGACTCAGCTTCCAAAGGTTCAGTACATTTGAGACAATTTCCATTCTTCCCCATTCCTGTGTTCCTAAGTTTGCTTAGGAGGTTTTCATTCAGAGGAGTTGTTTACCGCAATTGGTGGTGGGAGAGTTCTGCTTGCCTATCTTGATTTGCAAGGAAACACAACCCTTCTCTCCAGTATAGTTAGTTTTACTCCAAGCATTAGGTTGAGTAAGAATGACATCTGGATGTAACAACAGCTTCAGTTACCAAAGTGTCAGCCTTCATTAAGATTTTAATCTTGCCATGGCTACTTCTCCTTTCTCAATGTGATATCACTAGCATTGAAGATTCTTAAAGTTAGTGCTATTTTTTCTGTGATTTCCAAAGGACACTACTGCAATAACATCAGGCTTATTCGAGTTACAATTTTTTTATTAGTTTATCAAAATATCAAAATACAGAAATACAAAGAAAAATAAGAATAATGGGGGAAAGGGAAGGAAAAGGGAAAGAGAAAATGTGTAGGATAAAAGAAAAAGAAAAGCATTCACTTCCTGCTCTTTTTGGTGCAGTAGAATAAGATAATAACATACAACCTCAGCATTTTACTTTTATGTAATAACACTAGCCATTCCTATAAAACAAAAACTATTTCATCAGCAAAACCCAAAATCAAAGTTTCATTTTTTTTCCATCTCAAGCACAAATTCCAGATTTGTTTCCAAACAGAAACAAAATTAATTGAATTCTTTTCTTTAATCAAAAAAGTCAATTTAGCCATCTCTACTAAACCCATCAACATTTGCAGCCATTCTTCCATCGTGGGAATCAAAGTATTCTTCTATTTTTGTGCAAAGCATATTTGTTCTGCTGTCAGCATATATAGCATCAAAGTTCTATTTTTTTTCCTAGTTCTCTGTCCATTAAGCCCAGCAACAACATCAGGCTTATTGAATACAGTTATTTTGATTTAGGAGCTCTAAAAAACCATATTTCCTAGTGTCATAATGCCAGAGCCTGGCATTAGAATAGTACCCAAATCCTTAAAAAATGTAGGTTTCCAGAACTTCCACATCCTACAGTTTCTGGGGTTTCTAGCCCTGCAGCATTTGTTTATAATCAATTAGAAACTTAAACATTGATCTTTCCATTTTGCTATAGCCAGTGAGAAACAGAAGTGGGAAAATGAAACAGGCACAAAACTGGACTAATTCAAAGCCAATTTGAATTAAACATGGATTCCAGAATGGCCCATTTAAGCGGTGGGATTAAGTCAGTTTGCACCAGTTCGGCAGAACCGGTACCTAGTTTTTTGTTGCCCAGGCCCGGAATGGACTTCCAGAAGCGACATCCACACAGAGAACCAGTTGTTCACATATTTGAATCCCACCACTGGCCGATTTGTATTATAGGGAAACTTAATTAGCGCAGTTTTTGCCTTCTGTAATCCCTCTACTGCAATGAGACTTGTGACTAAAGCAAGCTCTCATCAGGAGAGTCCAAAGAAGGGCCTGCTAATTAAAGAACAGTATTCCCAGCCAGCTCTTCCATAAAAAAGATAGTTTATTTGAAAAAAGAACAAATGGTAGAGTCACTGCACTGGACTTTAACATCAGGTCTCAGAGGTATTCCAGGAATATAATTTACACTGAGTGGCACTGATAATAACTGGCCACTTCCAGAAGGAGATGAATTGGTGTTAATGATGCAAAGTTCTTCTTTCTGTGCTCCTATTATCAATAAATCACTGCAAAAGGCTCTCCATGCAAATGTTAAATAACACATATGGAATACACCATGTTACTAATTGCCTCACTAATGTGATCTTTCCTTCTTCACTCAACACCTTCTCTAATTATTTTCTCCTCTTTAGCAATCACTCATACATGTGTGATGATACAATGAGAAAGTGTGGTCACCCTTTTAATAAGCTACCAAATAAAACACTTGACTGTTGTTTAGTTAGGTTGAGATGGAATACCAAATGGCTTTCTTTTCCCCTAGCACGGGGACATGAAAAAAACATGAAAATCCTATGTACACTGTGTCGACCCCGAAAAACAGTTCTATGGAAACAGTTTTTGCAGAAAAGAATTGACTACTTATTTTTAAAAAATTACATATGTAAACTCTTTGCATTGGACAAAGAGGAAGCTTGTTTCGTGGTTCTTGAAACTGAAAAATGTTCATAAGCGTATATCTGACTGTTTCATAAGAAGTCAGACTCCAAGGGTAATTGATTCTACCATTCTAATATTGGATGAACAGTCAAATTCAACATATGGATGCTGTCAGGCATATCAAATGCTAAAGTTAGCTGATCAAGCTAGAAGGGTCTGCCAAGTATGGGGATAATGTATTCTAAAATGAATTTTCATTAATTCACTGCTCAGGGAAAATTGCCAAGTAGTGATTGTTTTATTCCCATTCAGCCTATGCATGCATGCTTGTATGAACGCACGTCTGTATGGTTATCAAAGTAATATGCCTCCTTACAAGACTATTGGAAGTAAGGGGAAAAAATGAGATCATAAAGAAAGAATCTGCATTGATAGAGGATTGAAGCTGGTAGAAGAAGGAGCATGTACACCATTCACATGGTTTCAAGATGCTTGCATTATTCCATCAATTTGAAAAGGAACAACACTTTGGAAAAGATAGTGTGCTTTCCATTCACAGGGATGGTGGGTTTCTACACTGGGACTTAACATTCAGAAACATTGAGAGGATGCCAAAGATCCATTCATATTGCAATAATGTACAGTAAGTACTGATTGTACTTATCTAACCTTGCCCATCTCTTTTGTATGCTTTGAAATAATTGAGCAATTGAGCATTTCATGGTCCAAAGTGAAATTTGAGCTGCAATTTATCTAGGGTTCAGTGTCCTTGAACTTATTACTTCCTACTATCAGCTAGACCGTAGATTATATTGTCAGGTTGGTTTCAATAGGAGAGAATATCTGTAGCTCAAGATTGAAATGTGGAGTCCTTGATGCTCTCTGAGTAATTTGCTTGAGGAGATTTTATTACCAGACTAGGTAATATTATCAGTACTAGTGACTGTGGGGTTTCTCCCTGTTTATGTACAGTAACTTACCCTGCCAGTGTTGGTAGTATCTTGTTGGACTTAGAGAGCAATCATCTATGTTGTGGTATGGCCCTCCATTGCTATCACATTATGATTTTTAATTATGACAGAATGGGAAATTATTGAAGGGATTAGTTCCATTAACTAGATTTTAATGTAACATTGTTTCTGTTCAATTAAATAAAATATAGTCCATTTCATCCCCACTCAGTTTTTTCCTGGCCCTTTAGTCATTTTTTATATAGTATCTTTAATTCCCAGGTAAAGGTAAAGACTTCTGCAAAAAATAAAATGTAGGAGAGACGGGAGATTATATGTTACATATTGCATGACCTTTACATTACAATCTTGTTGCAGTTACAGAGAAATAAAATGCACACTTTATTGAAATTAAATTTTACCAAGTATATCAGCAACATTCGTGGAGAAATGGGACAAGGGGAGGCACATAAAAAAAAAAGCAGTACTGCATCAATGCAACACAACTCCACCCTTTTGTAGTATGTGGTGGTACTATATGTCTGCAAGAAATGTGTTGAATTTGTAGTAATATGGCTTTCATTATTTTGACAAAGGAAATGCATAACTCTGATCTAACAGCAAAAAGACAGTTATTAGCGGATGAGAAGACAAGTTACTGCCCTCTTTTCACCCAAGGTGCACCCATAAAAATACTACAGTAACATGTAAAAGCCATCTATTCACATTTCTAGGAAAGGGTTTAAGAAATGCAGATGTAGCCAATCTCAACTACACCAGTTTGTTAGCGATCCAGATGATAAGGATTAGAGTCCCTCTGTTAGAGAGAGGAAAAATTTCAAAATTTGCTATGAATGAATGAATGAATGAATGAATGAATGAATGAATGAATGAATAAATAAATAAATGTTTACAGCTGGAATACAAATACACAAAAATTGAATTAAACAAAAATAAGCACTAATATACTGTATCTACATAGCAATAGCAAGAGCATTTAGTGTGTGTATGATTGTGTATGTTTATTTCTTCTCTTAAATATTGGATTTATACACACACATACACACTGTGTGTGTATGTGTGTGTGTGTGTGTATATATATGTACACACACACACAATGTGTATGTGTGTGTAACTACTGTGTGTGTATGTGTGTGTGTATGTACTGTATATGTGTATAAATCCAATATATAAGAGAAGAAATAAACACTAGGAATCAGTGTATGCACTAGAAATTTGTGGATGCCAATATACAATTGTGCATACATAAGTCAAATACATGTAAGTTTTTCAGTGGGAAGGTTGTTGGTGATAGGACTTTTGTTTTTGTTCTTGTTTGTTTTTCTTTGACCTATCCTTTGATTGTAAAGTTCTAGAGAAAGAGGATTGAATAATTTAAGAGGTAATAGGATGAGAAACTGAGTGAAAGGGAAATTAACAGATTTGCTCATTCATATTCAGTTATTCTATGAACAGCTGTTAGTTTGCTTTGGTACAAAACTCAAACAAAGATGAAACATTACACAATAGAGACTTACAATTCACACCTTTGCAAACATATTATCCCTTTTAAATGAAGCTATGGGCAAAATATTTACCTTGTCTTTGATTAAATATGCAACAGCCGGATGAAACAGCTTTGCAGGTTACATTCATCTGCCAGTTGACCAACCCTAGGTAGAAAATTTTGGAACACGCTTATTGATTTCATAGTTAATTAGAAAAGCTGCAAAATAAACTGGCAATTATTCTTAGAAACCATTTGACTAATAACTTGGCAGCAATACATATTTCATGCATTGTAATATGCTGAAAGATATAGTGCCAAAGGCAGGTTTATAAACCAACTGGTGACTGGAACAAAAACTCCCAAAGCCATAATCTGAAGATTGTTCTAGTTACATTATGTGATATAAATGATCTAAAAAATTAAAGTAAATTATCTGCATATTCTTATTAGAGGCAAAATGTCATATAGAACTCTATAGTCAGTCAGAACATCTGAATTCATGAATACACAAAAGTCATTTGGTATTTGTTACTTATTCTGCAATACAGTTAATAAAACAATTATTCTTTGCAAAGAATATTTTGAAAGAATAGATAATATATCAAAAGATGAAAGAAAGGTATTGATTGTGAGGTAAAGGCAGCTGCAGAAGGTCCAGAGTTTAACAGAAAACAGCACACCAACAGTGGTACTCTTGCTACCTTCAAAGGAAGCACAAAATCATCACCAACAGACAGAGGGGATAAAATCCTGAGCCCGCAGAGAATAAACAGAGAAGCAGAAACTTGTTTTTGTAGCCTTTGTGAAACCCTGAATCACATTTCAGTAGATTCAGGAGTCAGCTGTTGCAGAAGTCAATTTCGCTATCAGTCAAGTACAAACCTTTACATATTTATTCAAAGGAAAACCCTACTACAGAGGTGTCAAACTCAATTTCATTGAGGGCCGCATCAGCATTGCGGTTGCCCTCAAGGGGCCGGGTGGGTATGGCCAGGGTGGGTGTGGCCTACTGGGTGGGTGTGGCTAGAGTGCATATGACCTACTGGGTGGGCGTGGCCAGCTCTACATCATTTGCATCAAGGGTGCCTATGGGGGCCTGGGGAGGAGTGGGACAGATCTGAGGGTCTCTGGCAGAAGGAGGGTCTCTGGGCCAGGGCCAAGGCAGTGGGACCCGTTCCCTCACTGTTTCCAGGATGGCTTTGCGGGCCACATGAAACCACTTCGCGGGCCGGATCTGGCCCCTGGGCCTTGTGTTTGACATGTCTGCCCTACTACTTTTTTAAAAAAAAGCTTAGTAAGGAAACTGTATATTGACAGATTGGGTGATTTTTCCCCCCCCTTCTTTGTTTATTTACTTGTTTTTATGTGCCAGAGCTGGTATAATTAAAAGGTATTTTAGGTTAAGAGCCCATGTTTTTCAGATTATTTAGTTTTACAAGCAATGCTATATTAGGAAACAAAACATTCCTTTCAATAATGTTAAGGTGGTTTTCCTTTATTTAATTTTATTAAAAATTAATTTAACATATTTGGTCTCAAAATGTTATTTGTAACTCTCCTAGTTGTAGGTGTATTGAGGTTTTGATCAGTGTTATGCACATTATTGCTTAACAGCTGTATAATTAGGCTTTGCATAATTATACTTTAATAATTATACTAGTTTATATTGCAATCTTAGAATTTATAAATGATCAGTATAAATTATATTTTAGAGTATTTATGGTATTCTATATCTTTTTTTTATTCTGAATGTTATGGTTTATGGTTAACAAATGAATTCACCTGATGTTTTCATGGTATGAATATATTTTTCAGTGTATTCAGATAATTAAAACAAACCTTTTAAAAAAATAATTGAAACATTACCGTTTTTATTTTCCTATATTCACTTTAGAATTGGTACAATTATAAGGATCAAACTTGTCACAATGAGGTTTCTGTGGTTTTTAAAGTACAGAGATGATTACTCTACTTTAAAGATGAGGCATGATACAATCTCTGTTTAGAATGTTGTAACTTTGTCAGAGCTGTTATAAAAGCTATGACTTTTTTACACTTTGGTCATAAGACACCTGTAGCCTTTTTAATGTGATTGGATTCCAGATTCTTCCAACTACAGTTATCCTATTTGAATTACAATTTAATGATATTTGGTGGGCTGCAGGTTTTCTGCTCCTGATCTGTTGTAGTATCATAATAAGATGGTGGTTTCATTGCTCTGTTTTACAAGTAGGAAATTGCATGTTCTCTTTCTTAAAGAAAAAAAATACGAAGAGGCTATAAGTCATCTACATTTCTTCTATAGTTCTTTTTTCTTCAGGATGTCTGTGTTTATGTATGAGTCAAATTGCTTTAGTGTATGTAAACAGTTAGAGCAACCTACAGTATATAATATACAGAATCAGCTTTCCTTTCTTTTGACAGAACATGTCACAATTCACTTCTTAAAAAGAAAAATGAAAATATGTCACACAAATGCTTTGCTGATTGGAGAGTACACAGCATTGTTGAACAGCCAGAAGCTAACTTTTTCTTTTGGTGGCTTAAGTCAGGGCTTTTTTTATTTATTTTTTTATTTTTTATTTATTTATTTATTTATTTATTTATTTATTTATTTATTTATTTATTTATTTATTTAATTTTTATACCGCCCTTGTCCCGAAGGACTCAGGGCGGTGTACAGGGCAATAAATATCAAAATACGAAATACAAAAGTTAAAAAAAACATTAAATAATTATGCCCGATGTAGTACATTGGTTAAAATCCATGTTAAAACCCCAGACCCCAAACCCATGAGACCAGGCTGGCTTGTTCAAATAAATAAGTTTTTAGATCACGTCGGAAGGAGCGGAGGTCGGGGGCCATCCGGAGCTCAACCGGTAAGCGGTTCCACAGGTCTGGCGCACCCACAGAGAACGCCCTCCCCCTGGGGGTCACCAGTCGACATTCTCTGACCGGTGGCACCCTGAGGAGGCCCTCTCTGTGGGAGCGCACTGGACGGAGGGAGGCTGACGCCGGCAGCAGTTGTTGCCGTAGGTAATCCGGACCCATGCCATGTAGGGCTTTATAGGTCATCACCAGCACCTTGAATCTCACCCGGAGGGCAACTGGAAGCCAATGCAGCTCACGGAGCAGAGGTGTAACATGGGAGTATCGGGAGACCCCCAACACAACTTGCGCGGCTGCATTTTGCACCAGCTGAAGCCTCCGAGTGATCCTCAAGGGCAGCCCCATGTAGAGATCATTGCAGTAGTCTAAACGAGAGGTCACAAGCGCATGAGTGACAGTACGCAAGGCATCCCGGTCCAGATGGCGCACCAGGCGAACCTGGGCGAAGGCCCCCCTAGTCACAGCTCCTATATGATCTTCTAAGGAGAGCTGTGAATCTAGGAGGACTCCCAAGTTGCGAGCCCTATCTACGGGGGGTAATAACTCACCCCCCATAGTAAGAGGTGGAATAATCTGAATTTCCCGAGATGCTGGCACGCACAGCCACTCAGTCTTGTCAGGGTTGAGCCGAAGCCTGTTCCTCCCCATCCAGACCCGGACCGCCTCCAGGCAATGGGACATCACGTCGAGGTGGTTTGGGGTTGAAATGAAAAGCTGGGTATCATCAGCATACTGATGATACCAAACTCCAAAACCACGAATGATCTCACCCAGAGGCTTCATATAGATGTTGAACAGGAGAGGCGAGAGGACCGACCCCTGAGGAACTCCACAAACGAGAGGCCTCTAGGTCGACCTCTGCCCCCCTGCCAACACCGACTGCGAACATCCCAGAAGGTAGGAGGAGAACCACTGAAAAACAGTGCCTCCCATTCCCAACCCCCTGAGACACCGCAGCAAGATACCATGGTCAATGGTATCAAAAGCCGCTGAGAGGTCTAACAGGACTAGGACAGAGGAACAACCCCTGTCCTGAGCCTGCCAGAGATCATTCACCAGCGCGACCAATGCCATCTCCGTGCTGTACCTGGGCCTGAAACCCGATTGGTACGGGTCCAGATAATCAGCTTCCTCCAGGAACAAAGGGAGCTGATACACCACCACGCTCTCAACAACCTTCGTGAGAAAGCGAAGGTTGGAGACCAGACGAAAGTTGTTTAATACAGCTGGGTCCAGGGCAGGCTTCTTAAGGAGGGGTCTCACCACCGCCTCCTTCAAGGCGGCGGGAAAACTACCCTCACTCAAGGAAGCAGTTATCACTGCCTGGAGCCAGCCTCGTGTCCCATCCCGAGCCGCATAAACCAGCCAGGAGGGGCACTGGTCCAACAAACACGTGGTGGAGCTCAGCTTCCCCATGATCCTGTCCACGTCTTCAGGAGTCACAGGATCGAACTCCTCCCAGATAACATCAACAAAACTGCCCATGTCCTCATCGTCAGACTCTGCCCAGTCGGAGTCCAAACCGGTCCAGATCCGAGCAATTTTGTCCAACCTTTTCACCCACTGTACCACTTTTAGGATATGGCAACATCTGACTACCACCAGTTGCCTAGCAAGGTGTCAAAAACTTGATGACCAAAAAAAAGAAAAAGGAAAAAAATGATGAACTACAGGTAGTCCTCGACTTACAACAGTTCGCTTAGTCACTGTTTGAAGTTACAATGGCACTGAACAAAGTGCCCCCCAAGCCACAGCCGAGTAAGACACCTGCCTGCCCACCCGACGGCGCTCTTCCTCCTGTCCAAGGTTTTCATTGTCATGAGCATTTCTGTTGAGGATTGGCAGTGTGTGGGGGGGGGTGTTTGGTTTTTATTCCCCCCTCCTCTGCTGGGTGGTTGCAGCAGGTTTTGGTCACTTCACATGACCCTGGAAGACTGTGACCGTCATAAATATGAATCAGTTGCAAAGCATCTGAATGTAAATCACAAGACCCTGGAGATGCTGCAACATTCCAGCTGATCGGTGCTTCTTCTGGGGTCAGCAGAAGCACCAGGATCAGTGCTGAGCTCCAGCTGGAGCCTGGCACTGATCCTGGCGCTTCTGCTGAGCCCTGACAGCCCTGCAGCTCCAGCCATCTGTCACTCAGGCTTGTGCGGTGCTGCCACCGGCTCAGCTCATTCCCATTGCCCGCTACCACTTTTCTAGGGTGGTCGTGTACCACCTGCCAGGTGCCAATGTAGCACAGGTGGTACCCGTACCACTGGTTGAAAAGCCCTGGCTTAAGTTATAGGGACTTTTAGATGACATCTGCAGGTTATGATTCAACTTGCTTGAATTATCAACATGACTTTTCCCTTGATGTTCAGCATCTTGTTGCTTCGTTGGCTTGCATCCTCTTGTCTTTATTTATGATGTACCATAAGACAGACTCCTGGAAAGGTCCAAGATTAAAGGGATGGGAAAGTTGAGATACAGCATTTCTTACACCAATAGGATAAATACTTTATGATTCTTTCTATTAAGGACAAAATACAGACAGGTTTTGCCAGTTGTTTTTAAGACTCACAGATCTATGATTTAGTGGATCTGATGTATAAAGCACTTCACTTCTTCAACTGAAATTGATAATCTTTTTCTTTTTTCCTTCTCCCACTGCGGCTTCTTCTGCCTAGATTTACTTTCTCCTTCTTCACAGCAATTTAATGATTTAGGAATGGGCGCTTTGTATGATCAAACATCTTTCTTTCTTCTTTTTTAAGGAAGCTTGCAAGTCCGATACAGACTGAGTAAAGACAAATCCCTTATTTTCACAATTGATTCTGGAAACTTTGCTAACAGAGAACTACACAGTGTGAAGATAAATAGAGATAGAAGAGAGCTGACTATTCAGGTATCTATTTTACCCTTTGTTGTGGCCCACACCTTCCTGAACTTTTTGCTGTCCTTAATAATCAAATGAAAAGATAAATTTGATACCTGTCCTGAAAAGCACATGCCCATATTTGTTATAGTTGCTGCTGGGTCTGTAAGTAGTTATAACAATGGCAGGGTCAGATAAGTGCTTGCCCAGTCAAGTGACTGTTTTGTCTTCTGGCTGCAGCACCTACTTTAAGATTGGAAATAAGCGGCTCAAGAACAGAAAAAAGGATGATCCAGAGTTTTCATTATTCATTGCCCATGTTTCTACTCCATACAGAAGAACTAGCAAGTCATAACAACATATAATCAGCTGACAAATCCTAAATTTTATTTATTTTTCAAATAACTAGTCTCCTATGTTCAGCCCTGTTTCTTATTGCCATGCTTTGATCCCATGTCATTCAAAATACAGCACTCCTGGTACTTTTTTCTCTAGAAGAGTATATACAGTATATAGATCAGAGTTGATTTGTGCTTTCTGCAGCTGGTTGGTTGTTTGAGACATTTGAAATATATGCAAACAGACAACCAAGCTCAGAAAGAATCAAGAACTCCACTTCTTTCTCTGTTAGCATAATGCTTAATTTAGGGATTTAATATTTATTGATGTTATTTTTATTTATTTTTTTCCAATTTATAATTAGCCTATAAAATTAACTCAATTGGTATATTTACTAAAGTCACTTCCTGCCAATATAATGATATCATCCACATACCTAAAATAATAGGCTACAGATATTGGAGAATGAAAACACATAGTGAAAAAACAAAGTTTGTATCTCCCTCCCATGTAAAAACTGATGGGATCCCAGTAAAGTTTGTAGTAAAATTGTTCTTTGAATTCTAAGGAGTAGAGAAGACTAGAAACACATACTTTGATCTATTATTAAGGTAAAAAAAACCCAGAGAATAGAACTTGTTCTTACTTATATTGGTATATGCCATAGTTACCTAAAGAAAGAAACCTAAAGGAAGAATGATAGAAAAATGTCAAAAAGAAAAAAATTTGGCTCCTGATGTCACTGATCAACACCAGTTGATTACAGATCTAGAATGCATTAAAGAAATATATAATTAGCTTCATGATGCATTTAAGTTAAAGCTAAATGTATAGGATTAAGGATTACAATGATTAAGGATTACAATGTCAAAAGGATCTATGTATGTATTTTGCATTTGGCTCACCCTGTATTCAAGAGAATACAGTTCAATAGGTTTGCGCTAATGAGCTCAAAATGATTTTCCCCAAATAACATTGTTCTGCCTGTTGTGCTAATTACAATATAAGGCATCTTTGATCAGAAGGCTGATTGTGAATTATTCTAATAATTCTGTGCTTTGACACATAAAGAATGAAAGATCAATGAATTCTAAACACCTGTTGATTTGTAGTCCTCCATTTCTCAAACACTGTTCTGCTATTGTGCATGACTTGGCATAGGAATATACAGAATAGTAACATAAGAAACTAAAAACAGAATTGGCATCATGCTGATTAAAAATCCAGGCTAAATTCACTTCTAGGAAAACAAATTGGACAGCCTCCCAACACTGTCTGACCTGCACAGATATTGGAATGATAAAGCTGACAGATACAAGCTTGGGGAATTATTGAGCTGCTCTCAAAATCTCAGTGTTGCACAAACAGGGGGAAGATTTCCCTGACAGGAGCCTCATGTTGGAGTGAAAAAAAAATGTGGAAAAAAATGCATACCAACAAAAGAGTACGGTGTTCACTTGCTTATGAAAGCATTGTTAATACCATGCATTTTTGCTTCCTTTCCAGATTGATCAGGTTCTCAAAGTCAAGCACAACTTTTCCTCCGAGGCTGAGTTCAGAGCCGTCAAATCACTGACCTTGGGGAAAGTGACAGGTAGGCATACGTAATAATTTTCTGACTTGTAGATAATTATATTATGGTCAACTATGCAATGTATTGTTTGAATACATGTTGACACACTTTTATTTTCAATATGTTGTTTACATCTCTGCTATGTCTAAACAGTGCTGGTATTAAACTCTTCACAAGAGTTTACATTCTTTTTTTTTTTTAACTTGGCCAGACATAAATGCTGATCGTGACTATAAGATCTTTTTTGTCCAAGAAGAGTATGGAAGAAAAATGTTGAGTTATGAGTGCTATTGAACAGCTCAATAGCTGATTGTCACAGACTTCTAAAATAGGAGCAGGCTGTAAAGCAGATAATACTTTAGGGGTTCTTTTTAGTATTCCATATTTACTGAGTGGCAAAATAGAAGTAATATAACAACAGCAAAGAGAATGAAGTATTTTGAAGCTGGTACAGTACAATCCCATGCATGCTCATTTAAAAATGGATTCAGTTAAATTTAATGGAGTTTATTGCTAGGGAAGTTTGTACATGGTTGCAATTTAAGAGGTATAGCACTATTACATGTGCTAAGCCACATTGCCACATTGCCAACCAAGAGTGTTGCTGCAATTGTTCTGAGACCATTGAATCACTAACAGCACCAGCCTGGAGATGACTATTGCAGATGTCTGTTAAATTGGGCCATAATGACAGTCTGGACTAACTGTCCATAGGCACCTGGATGCCACATCAGGTCTGGTATTGGAGTCCCAAAGCTTTTGATGTTGGAAAGCTTGAATTCTGGGAATGGATTCCAGAGAGACTTGTGAGATCATGGCAACCATGACAACCATGTTACAGGTAATAGTGGCTATAATACACATAGATGGTCACAGGCCGTGGTGAGATTCAAATATGTGAACAACCAGTTCTCTGTGTGGATGCCACTTCTGGAAGTCCATTCTGGGCCTGGGCAACAAAAAATTAGCTACCAGTTCTACCGAACTGGTGCGAACTGGCTGAATCCCACCACTGGTCACAGGCCTGATGTGTTGTTTGCACAGAGTAGATGAGATGTGAGCTGAATCTAGAGAACATTAATATCTGTCCTTTCTCGTGGTCAAATCACTTTCTACTCAAACTGCACATTGCCAAGGAACTATTAGGATGACAACCAATTTATGCCTGGTTGACCTCTGGAATACCAGAACTGGGAACCTTTTGACTGAGATAATTTACAAATCTTTTTCTCCTTCCTTCCCTCAGAATTCACATTATCTCCATCCAGTATTTTTCTTTGCATGCATAGGTAAAGAGGAATGCTGGCTGGGCTGAGGAGAATCATGAAGGGAGGACTGTATAAAAAGTCCTGTCATTCGGAAAAGTAAAGAAAATGCAATCCCTGAATATCCTCTGACTGAACTGAAACTCTTACCACTTCCTTAAAATACTCATAATTCCCCTCTCTCATTTACACTTATTCCAGGAAAATGAGTCTATGATTACAGTGTATATGATAAAGTGAGGTGGGAAGTTTTTTTTTAATTATTGTGAGCAGCCTTTGGTTCTTTAAGGGACGCGGTGGCTCAGTGGATTTGGAAGCTGAGCTTGTCGATCAGAAGATCGGCAGTTTGGCGGGTCAAATCCCAAGTGCCGCGTAACAGAGTGAGCGCCAGTTACTCATCCCAGCTTCTGCCAACCTAGCAGTTCGAAAGCACGTAAAAATGCAAGTAGAAAAATAGGGACCACTACAGTGGGAAGGTAACAGCGTTCCGTGCGCCTTTGGTGTCTAGTCATGCCGGCCACATGACCACGGAGACGTCCTTGGACAAGCGCTGGCTCTTCGGCTTTGAAACGGAGATGAGCACCGGCCCCTAGAGTTGGAAACGACTAGCACGCATGTGCGTGGGAACCTTTACCTTTTACCTTTTGGTTCTTTGAGATAAACATGGGATAGAAATGTTTTAAATAAACAGGAGTACTTTCCATTGCAGTTATGCCAAGCATCTAAGGAATTAAACCATTATTTTTAGGTTAAAAGACCAGCATTTGAGAATAAAAGATTTCCCACTCTGTGTCCTTGAATGTTCAGAACGGATACATTTATGCTGGACTAAACCAATCACCTAGCCTGAAGTAAAAATCATGGCATAAAGACTAGACTGGAATTGCTGCTGAACAAGAGAATGAGATAGATGGTTAGTGTGCATCCAAGAACACTTATAAGGAAGTGACTATTCAGATCCAGTAAAGCACACAAAGCCATTGAGTTTGATTTGTATGTCTCTCCATATCCTTAAAAAACCTAGCCCTTGCATATGTGCAAATGATAACATATGCAAACCCCTTGTCCCTTCTCTTTATTTAATCAAGCAACTCTCTGCAGAATCAACTGCCATTTCTTTTAGTTAAAGCACTTGATAGTCTAGCTGGAGGCTCCATTTAATGATTACTAACAGGTGGACATTGTTCAGTGCTTCAAAATTTAAAGACACCAATGGATACGCACTCCAGATGTGAATCTCCTTATCTTTATCAAAGCGAGGCTATGAAACAGACCCAGCCTTTTCCTGAAATTAATTACCTTGCTTCCAGGCAATCTGTTTTCCCTCGATGTGAATATCTCATCTGGGAATTTTTCAGGACAGTAAAGGAGCTGAAATTAAATGGCTGTGTTTTCCATTAAATTAAAGGGGATGCTTTTTATGTGCATAGTCACTCATGCATGTCCATATCTTATATTCAAGGGGAAGATTAACTGAATGAATTGAAGAGTCTGCACACAAGCCAGTTCTGAAATTAACTGTATATAAATCTCAGAAGCCAGGTGGAATGGAACATGAAACAGTGTCAGCAGTGTCAGTTAACTAAGCAAGAAATGAGGAATAATATATGAAATTAGTTATTTTTTCCAATAGCCATTTAAATACGGTATAACCCAAACTTTGCAAAATTACAGTTCTGATTAAAAACAGGTTTTAAAATTACAACTCCAGTACAATGTTATCTGGTGAGCACCCTTGATTTTGATCTCTAGGTTTTTATTACATGGATAAAGAAATATAAGTCCAATTCCAAATATGAATTTTATTTTTATCATTCATGTTTCTTTTTCTTTTATTCCTTCTCGTATTGCATTGGAAGGTAAAAGTTTGCATTCTTGCATTATTTCAGATTTTATCTAGCTATTTGGTGGAGGAAGTATACAGTTCTTCTAATTTCATGGGACAATTTACATTCTAAATCCTTCCAAACCTGAGTTTTATCTTGCCAATATTCTAAGTTAGCCTTTCCCAAATAGGTACTTTTCAAATATGCTAATGAGATTACATCAAGATAGCAAGTTCATCAACTGTGCTGATGGGGAGTTTGAGCATTATAATTTCAAAATATGTTAAGGTCTTTAGGTTAGGAAAATTGGACTAAAGATTGGAATTCCTGACCACTAGCTTCAAACAGGACATCAGCTGATCGCAGAGTATAATTAATTATTGAAGAAATCTATTCCAGCCTACAATAGTTCCCTGTCTTTCTCATTAATGACGAAGCTGGATGTGTTTGATTGGGCCTGGAATCCAATAAATGGAAGGCCGTAGCTCTTACGTTATGAAATGAATTGGAAACATCATCAACCTGGACACAATTTCAATTTCCTTGGGGTAGAGCCTACAGTCTACTACAGTAACCTGCTTGTTCCGGTTCTAGATTTCACAAAATTCAGCCTGCTCCTTCACAGTTTCAGAGCTGTACGAAGCTCTGTGTGATGATAACAACTGTACCAAAAGGAAGAAAGCTTACATTGTTTACCTAAAATTTCAGACTAGGGAGAGAAACAGGAGGCAGAGAGCATTAGATTTTATATCTATCTTTAAATCTTTGCAATCAAACCACCATTTTTTGGCTTCAGTTTTGGAAATTAGGTTGGATTACAAAACAATGCAGACCTAACGTTACTGTTTAAGTTTCTATAACTGAATGCGAACTTCAAAGTCAAGTTGAACTATGTGTCATCCTTGATTTATGAGATACACAGGTTACTAGCTACTTTCTGTATGCAATTCAAGGAGTGTTGGTTATCAGCTATAAAACTACACATGGTATAGAGCTCAGTTATCTACTCAACCTATGAGTTTGAGCAGAATGTGCATGCTGCAAGTGCCTTCAATTGAATAATCCCCATCTCCCAAGTTTAGTACAGTCTCATTCTAGAGTTGTTCCAGAAGTCATTAAAATATGGCTCGGCTCCAAGGTCTGGGGTTAGCGGTAGATGCTGGGTCTTTGTTAGGTTGTTGTTGTTGGTGGTTTTGATTGTATTTTTGTTGTTTTGATTTCCTGGACACAGATTTTTTTGACTGGTTTTCTTTCTGTGAATTGGAATTATTTTCTTTTTGGAATCAGGTGGTCTTCCAATATAATAATATGTAAATATTTTTTTAAAGAAAAGTAACTAACCTGGGTCTCCCCAGTCCTCATTTAACATTATACTTCATTGGCTCATTCTCTGAGCTTGTGGGTTGGTTTCTGAACTAAGTACAGTAGGTACCTAGGCAAGGTAACATCTTTAGTGGAATTTAGGGGAGAACAGAATTTTCCCCTAAATTCCACTGAAGATGTTACCTAGCCTGGTAACAAAACATTCGGAAACCAACTCAAAAGCTTAGAGAAAGAACCTCTACACTCATACATATACATGCACACAATAAATATGCATACACAGTTGGAAAACCTGACATCATATTTTCAAATTTAAAGCTTTTGAATGTTATTGGTTGTCTTAAAAAAATAAATAGCACCACTAGAAATGGAGCATGAAAGATCAGGAGGACCAAGATCCTTCCTTCTCACTACCGACCCTATTGTTCTGTTCTGAAATAGAAACGGTCCACAATGTATCTTTCTGAACGTATTAGGAAATTGTTTGATTACTTTTATTGTAGAAGTGGAATCTGATCTTCCACTTAAGAATTGCCAGTTGATATTGGCCATCCCTCAGAACAATTAGAGGGTGGTTTTTTTCCCCCCTCCAAACTGTCCAATTCTACCTGGATCTCAGTACGCAGTAATTGTTGGGGAGAATCGTTTCACGATGAGAGAAAAACATTCTAGTCCCACCTCTAGAGACTGCTATTATTGTCAGAAATAGAGTTTGCATTACTTAATTGCTGTGACTTGTGGTATACTTTAGGGAGAGTCTATAGAACCCCTTGGGGAAGGGTTGCCCAAATGGAGGGTTGTAAAGTCTCCACCCTCTTCCTCATGAAGTCTTTCTTTTGGAGCATTATTTTTAGAATGAACTATTGTTCTCTCAATTGACTGCAGCTGTCTGCTCTCAAAAGCATGTTTCTTTGGCATTTACAAATCTTCATTAAGTTTTATCCACGAAGCCTTTTTTTTTTCACTTCAGTATTCGGTATTATGAACCAAATGGGAATGGTTGTATTTTGACATTTTGCATTGTTTCAATGGATGGTTTAAGACATTGAATGAAAAAATAACAATAAAATAAACAATAAAAAATATCTTAGGTTGTGGTGGCATATCTGATTTATACACAAAATAAGCATATCAGGAGTTTCCTGTAAAATGATAGTGATGGATACAGCCACCTGCTTTAAAGATAAGTGCCTGAGTCCTTGCGCCTAAAGGGGAAATAGCCATTGAATCTGCCCGAAGGAAAAAAATGTGCTTAGCATGGGGCAAAATAAATTGTTTCTGTTGTAGAGGTCAACAGGGTTTTTTCCCCCTGTGCATCTATTTGCTTTCTTCATTGTAGTTTTTTCTCCCAACATTATCTTCATGGTTAAAATATTGACTCAAAATACCCTAAAAGTACAACCCCATGTTTCCTTTCTTGCTTACAAGCCTCATTTATTTCAGTACATTTTACTTCTGAGTTTACGCATAAGCTCGACTCTGTTAATGTAATGGTTAAGGGTTAGGGTTAGGGTTAGGGTTAGTCTAGAAACCCCTTCATGGATTACTGCCTTGTCGTGGCGAAGGGGCTTGCGTAATTCAATGAAGCTATGAGCTATGCCGTGCAGGGCCACCAAAGACGGACAGGTCATAGCAGAGAGTTCTGACAAAACGTGATCCACTGGAGAAGGAAATGGCAAACCACTCCAGTATCTTTGCCATGAAAACCCTATGGACAGTACCAAAAGGCAAAACGATATGACGCTGGAAGATGAGCCCCTCAGGTCGGAAGGTGTCCAATATGCTACTGGGGAAGAGCAGAGGGCTAGTACTAGTAGCGCCAGAAAGAATGAAGCGACTGGGCCAAAGCCGAAAGGACGCTCAGCTGTGGATATGTCTGGTGGTGAAAGGAAAGTCCGATGCTGTAAAGATTTTTTCTCCATAGGAACCTGGAATGTAAGATCCATGAATCAAGGAAAACTGGACGTGGTCAAACAAGAGATGACAAGACTGAACATTGACATCTTAGGTATCAGCGAACTAAAATGGACAGGAATGGGTGAATTTAATTCAGATGACCATCAGGTATACTACTGTGGGCAAGAATCCCTCAGAAGAAATGGAGTAGCCTTCATAGTCAATAAAAGAGTAGGAAAAGCAATACTGGGATACAATCCTCAAAATGACAGAATGATCTCAGTTCGAATCCAAGGCAAACCATTCAATATCACAGTAGTCCAGGTCTATGCCCCAACCACCAGTGCTGAAGAGGATGAAATTGACCAGTTCTATGAAGCACTACAGCACCTTATAGAACTAACACCAAAAAATGATGTTCTTATCATCATGGGGGATTGGAATGCTAAAGTAGGAAGCCAAAAGATAACTGGAATAACAGGCAAGTTTGGCCTTGGAGTGCAAAATGAAGCAGGGCACAGGCTGATAGAATTCTGTCAAGAGAATACAATGGTCATAGCAAACACTCTTTTCCAACAACCCAAGAGACGGCTCTACACATGGACATCACCAGATGGTCAACACAGAAATCAGATTGACTATATGCTCTGCAGCCAAAGATGGAGAAGCTCTATACAGTCAGTAAAAACAAGACCAGGAGCTGACTGTGGCTCAGACCATGAGCTTCTCCTTGCAAAGTTTAGGCTTAAACTGAAGAAAGTAGGGAAAAGCACTAGGCCACTCAGGTATGAATTAAATCATATCCCTGTTGAATATACAGTAGAGGTGACAAATAGATTTAAGGAATTAGATCTGATAGACAGAGTGCCTGAAGAACTATGGACAGAGGTTCGCGACATTGTACAACAGGTAGCAACCAAAACCATCCCAAAGAAAAAGAAATGCAAGAAAGCAAAATGGCTGTCTGAGGAAGCTTTGCAAATAGCTGAGGAAAGGAGGGAAGCGAAAGGCAAGGGAGAAAAAGAAAGATACACCCAATTGAATGCAGAATTCCAGAGAATAGCTAGAAGAGATAAGAATGCCTTCTTAAATGAACAGTGCAAAGAAATAGAAGAAAATAATAGAATAGGGAGGACCAGAGATCTTTTCAAGAAAATTGGAGAAATGAAGGGAACGTTTAATGCAAAAATGGGCATGATAAAGGACCAAAATGGCAGGGACCTAACAGAGGCAGAAGAGATTAAGAA
Source organism: Vipera berus (assembly GCF_964194415.1). Lineage (NCBI taxonomy): Eukaryota > Metazoa > Chordata > Lepidosauria > Squamata > Viperidae > Vipera > Vipera berus. The sequence goes on along the minus strand of NC_138202.1, from coordinate 126,969,053 downwards.
GAGGTGGCAAAATTACACAGAAGAACTATACAAGAATGAGCTTAACGTCCCTGATAATCACAATGAGGTGGTCACTGACCTCGAGCCAGACATCCTAGAATGTGAAGTGAAGTGGGCCTTAGAAAAGCTGAGCAACAACAAAGCTAGTGGAAGTGACAGTATTCCAGCTGAGCTATTCAAAATCTTAAAAGACAATGCAGTAAAAGTGCTACACTCAATTTGCCAGCAAATTTGGAAAACTCAACAATGGCCACAGGATTGGAAAAGATCAGTTTACATTCCAATTCCAAAGAAAGGCAGTGCCAAAGAATGTTCAAACTATCGCACCATTGCACTCATTTCTCATGCTAGTAAAGTCATGCTTAAAATCCTACAAGCTAGACTTCAGCAGTATGTGGATCGAGAACTACCAGAAGTGCAGGCAGGATTTCGAAGAGGCAGAGGAACTAGAGATCAAATTGCCAACATACGCTGGATCATGGAGAAAGCTAGGGAGTTCCAGAAAAACATCTACTTCTGCTTCATTGACTATGCTAAAGCCTTTGATTGTGTGGATCATAACAAACTGTGGCAAGTTCTTAAAGAGATGGGAGTACCAGACCATCTTATTTGTCTCTTGAGAAACCTATATGCGGGTCAAGAAGCAACAGTGAGAACTGGACACGGAACCACTGATTGGTTCAAAATTGGGAAAGGAGTCCGGCAAGGCTGTATACTGTCGCCCTGCCTATTTAACTTATATGCAGAGCACATCATGAGAAAGGCAGGGCTAGATGAATCAAAAGTTGGAATTAAGATTGCCGGAAGAAATATCAACAACCTAAGATACGCAGATGATACCACTCTAATGGCAGAAAGTGAAGAAGAACTAAAGAGCCTCTTGTTGCAGGTGAAGAAGGAGAGTGCAAAACTTGGGTTGAAACTTAACATTAAGAAAACCAAGATCATGGCATCTGGCCCTCTCAATTCCTGGCAAATAGATGGGGAAGAAATGGAGGTAGTGACAGATTTTATTTTCCTGGGCTCCAAGATCACTGCAGATGGGGACTGTAGCCAAGAAATTAAAAGACGCTTGCTCCTTGGGAGGAAAGCCATGGCAAATCTAGACAGCACACTAAAAAGCAGAGACATCACCCTGTCAACAAAAGTGCGTATAGTCAAGGCTATGGTCTTCCCAGTTGCAACGTATGGCAGTGAAAGTTGGACCATAAGAAAGGCTGAGCGCCAAAGAATTGAGGCCTTTGAACTGTGGTGCTGGAGAAGACTCCTGCGAGTCCCTTGGACCGCAAGGCGATCAAACCGGTCAGTCCTAGAGGAGATCAATCCTGACTGCTCTTTAGAAGGCCAGATCCTGAAGCTAAAACTCAAGTACTTTGGCCACCTAATGAGAAGGAAGGACTCACTGGAGAAGAGCCTAATGCTGGGAAAGATCGAGGGCAATAGAAGAAGGGGACGACAGAGAATGAGGTGGCTGGATGGAGTCACTGAAGCAGTAGGCGTGAGCTTAAATGGACTCCAGAAGATGGTAGAGGACAGGAAGGCCTGGAGGAATGTTGTCCATAGGGTCGCGATGGGTCGGACACGACTTCGCAGCTAAGAACAACAACAGAAACCTGGAGACTGTGAGTTCTAGTCCCACCTTAGGCATGAAAACTGACCTGGGTGACCTTGGACCAATCACACTTTCTCAGCCCAATCCACTTCAAAGGGTTGTTGTTGTGAGGAAAATATTGGAGGAAGGAGTATGCCACCTTGAGTTATTTATACAAACAATAAAGGTTGGATTAAAATAATAATAATAATAATAATAATAATAATAATAATAATAATAATAATAATAATAATAATAATAATAATAATAATATAGAGGTTATTTGTATTATACGGAAGTATGGCTTCCCAGAGTCACAATGAAGTCATAAAGCATGATTTTGATTACATCTTCTGAAGTAGAGCACTTTGATAGGCTAAGTAAACATATTAATAGTCATGAGGGCTACTGTTGTAGCACAATACCAATACAACACAAGTATGACATTTTTGTGCATATTTTGAGAGCACACAGATGTTCTAACAATGGCATTGTGTAGTATCTCTTGTAATCTATGTCATATTTTGTGTTTATGCATTGATTGGTTGTGTTAACTAGAACATCCATTTATGCCAACATGATTCTAGATGTCTGAGGTCATGGTTAATGGTGTTCATATTTGTAGGTTTCAAGATCACACTGTAAATATCCAACCACTTGCTCTTTTATAAAATAAATCCTATAAAGATGGCCTTGATCTTTCTGTTGCACAAGTTAATGTAATATCTCCCAAGTAGTGAGGGAATATATGTGTTTAGTGAGTATATCTCACCCTTGGTATTGTGTTATCTTTCATTTCTTCTCTCCCTGCTGGGATATCAGCAAAACTTTTTCTACTTGTGTTTTAAGAGTGTTGATTAGATAATACAGTACATCTAATGTTTCCTTGTTCCCCTATATTTTTAAAATTAGAATGTACTTTCTGCATAATAAATGTACAACTTTCATAATGACCCTGACAAAGGGTACCAGAATTATGAAAAATAAATATCTGTGGAAGCCTAAACCTTCATGTGAAAAAAGGACCAGAACTCAAACCAATTGATCGTGAAATATAATGCAGATGGTGCTTCTTTCTCACAAAGAGACCTTCAACAATCCTTTATGGACACACCTTATAGAAGGAGAGATCAACACCAGATAATCTAAAAATTTCTTCCCCAGATCCATGCTGAAAATATGGCTAGTATTTCCAAACTGAAGAACTCATTTTCAAAAGTGCCCCAAGGACACAATTTTTATATTTAGTGGCAATGCTCTGAAACAAGTATACCATAGGGTGATTTTCTGCATGGCTGGTGTGCTACGGTGCAGAAATTCATTGCTAATTATTGTCCTGCTCTGTTCTATCTAATTTGTGACCATGCCAGCCAGCAATTGCAGTTATCAAATTGAAATAACAATATGAAAGTAAATCTTGTTATTATAATATTAATTTCTATTGGAGAGAGTTCTGCCATTCATTCCAGATGACTAGTTTTTCCATTGCCCAGTTCCTCTGATTTCACTATTAAAATGAAATAAGGTTCATTTCACTAGGCTGACAATTTCTGGATCTGTAAGGATGCTACAAGTAAGAAAGTCTCTTTGTTGGAGGACATGGGTGGAAATATGCAATATAGAACTTAGGCCAAATAAAAGGAGTGATTTGCAGAAAAATACAAAGCAGAAACATCTTTTGATGCAAGTAAAGCACTGGCAGCCTAACATGCTTTTGAACCCCCTCCCCAAATGCTAGAGAATTATTTTGCAATGACTTCAATAGTAATTTTAGATGGTTATTAGAATACCCCAAATTGAATGTTCATGAGCATGAAGAACCGTGATGTAAAAAAGGATGTCCAATATCTGAATGTCAAATTTGGTGTGTCTGTGTCACATTCTTAATAGATTTAAAATTCTGATAATTAAACAAAACATAGTCTGTGACCATTGTTGCATAGATTCAAAATGATGGGAAAGAAAATTATGAAAAAGAATTAGAAGATTAAGCAACAAAGGTTTATATGATGTCCTTCATAATAGTTTCCTTTTAAACAAAAGTTATTTCACATTGTCTTTTGTAGATGCTAGGGGCCTTCTGAATTATGTACCGATGGTTTGGAAACTAATTGTAGGATATTGAAAAAGGATATTGCAAATTTTCACCTAGTTGGTAACAAAAATGGACCCTACAAGGCTGGAAGACACCCAATCTTCATCAGTTACAGATTATCTGAAGACCATAACTTCCCTTTCCATATTCAAGCAAGCATTTTACTACTGAGTAATTTAGGTTGCCAGAAAACTGGCATGTATATGCTTGTTTTGGGGCCTGTAACATTCACAGAGAATCAATAGCCATGAATACATGAAAACCTCATAGCTAACCCATGCTCAGATGTTGACCAGATGCATACATCCAGAACATACTCCCATGGTTTTACATTAAAAAAAATAAAATCCCTGCAGCTATCTACTGAATACTTTCCAATAATAGGCATTTAACACTTGTTTCAGCCAATATGTAGGATATTTGGGCCAGGGCCACTAGACATCCCCTCCAATGAGTACACAGATTGATCTTCAAAATGATGGTATATCTGCAGTAATATAGCTGCTTTGAAAACACGCAGTATTCAGGTCTTACCAGAATACAGTAAAGTGCCTGACGAGAACATCATATGATTGTCAGGGGGTTCATCCTGATCCTCAAGCGCCTGTGCTGTCACATCCAAAAGTGACCATGGAGTTTCCCATCCAAGTAATCCTATTAAGATGGCTTGGAGCATTGGAGAACATGGGTTTGTTTAACTCTTTATCCGCAAGTTCAGGTTCAGAAAGTTGTATCAAAGGATTTTACAAGATTTCATTTTAATGAAATGGAATCCTACAAATTCCCCCATTATTTCTTCTGTTCTTTAACATCTATATGAAAGTGCTGGTTCCTAGGAGCAAAGATTTTGGAGTGAAATATTAGTATTGGTGTCTCATTTATCAGGTACAGCAGTGGAGGTGTTAAAACTTCTCCTGCATCAAAAAATGAGTTGCGTATATGCCAGTAACCTGAAGCTGAATCATAACAAAATGAAGGCACCTTTCTCATCCAAGAAAATTGTGTATATCTCATTTTTGAATCGACATACTCCAAAAGTGGCCTGAATGGCTTTAAAAAACTGATAAATTGCAATTCATTTGATTAGCTCTGGATAGGAAAGCCTGGTTATCCATGCCCTAATTGCCTTAAAATTGTATTATACATCTGTTTTTGTAGTTCTTTCAAAGCTTCAGCTCTGTGGTTGGTTGTTTTTTTCATAGTGGGAGTATATTCCATCAGTTGTGGAAGAACTTCAGCTAATCAGTTCATTTCTGAGCATAATTTATGATGTTAATCTTACTCAAATACTCCTCAATGTATTCACTATGTATATATGCAGAAAGGAAGCATTCTTCTACATAGTTGTACATACAATGGCTTCCTTACAAGCCAGGAGATTTCATTTTTAAGAATATGACTCATTTAGTAACTAACAATTATATGCCCAGTGATTTTTCTGCTTAAAAGACATCTGCACTAATGCATTGATGTCTCCATACGTTTGACCTTATGTGAGTCGCATCATTGGAGATGCTGCTTTTCTGGTTCACATGATTAAGGGCTCAAAATCATATAGTACCTAAATAGGATTAGAATTCTTGGAGGTTTTAATATTGCAACGTAACACCAAATCAGATTTAATCTTCAGTTTAAAAATATTTAGAGTTAATTTGAATGTGAACAAATGACAAATGCTACAAATCTTTCCTGAATTATACTACTTCAGACTCTGCTAATATTTTTTTTTTCCTTTTGTGGTGGGGTGAGGGTGCTAAACCCTCTGTTTTTGAAAAGCTCGGTTGTGAAGGGAAATATCTTTGCATTTTCATTTTACTTACACACACAGACACACAGACACACAGACACACACACACACAGAGAGAGAGAGAGAGAGAGAGAGAGAGAGAGAGAGAGAGAGAGAGAGAGAGAGAGAGAGAGAGAGAGAGAGAGAGAGAGAGAGAGAGAGAGAGAACAAGATGTGCAGGATATGTTTGAAATATGTGGACTGAGACTGGGGAAAGCACAGGCTTACCACTGTTAGCCCCTGATAGGTTGCCGTGAATCTGTGGGAAGTCTGATTAAATGAGGCAGGAAAACTTTTTTTTCAGAAAATGGGTGTTTCTGTAGAAATGGTCAAAATGTCAACAGGAATTTATACTATTACTGGTTTTCCATGTTGTGCTAAGGTTCTTATTGTATCAGGTTCTTATTTCTCTGTACAAGTCAATGAACAGTGTGTAAAGTCATCCAATATGAGTTATAGGCCATGATGAAGAATGAGCATCTTCCCAGAGATTCTGGAAAAGAGCAATCAATTTCTAGCAAATGAGTGCAATCCTATGGTCAGTCCAGAACACTCTGTTTTATTTAGGATGTAGTTTTGTTTTGTTTTGAGACTGATTTGTATTTGTCTGAACATCATCTAAGCAGGATTCTAATTTATCTTTTTCAATGCTGAATGTATCCATTTCAATAAAGTTTAAATGGGGGAGGCTGTTCCTTTAATAAAGTTTTCCCCCCCTCTTAATAAATTTTCCCAAAGGGAAAAGAAGTCTGCATCTCCTAGCTCCATGGTGGCGAACCTATGGCACGCGTGCCACAGGTGGCACACAGAGCCCTCTCTGTGGGCATGCGTGCAGATGCCCCAGTCCTAGGCCTTCAGCTGGGTTTTATAAAACTTTTTCACTTTAGGCCTCTGCCGTCGTGTGGGGGAAAAAAAAAGAATCAATCAATCAATTTCAAGTTCTTGCAGGGGAAAAAATAAATCTCGCAAATTTGGAATTGATTGTTTGAACTTTTTAGTCCCACCCAGTCTGCCATTACCACCACAGCCACCCCCACCCAATTGGCCACACACACCCAATGGGCCACGCCCCCGGCACCCGACGATACATAAGTGGGTTTGGGGCTGCAGTTTGGGCACTCGGTCTGTAAAAGGTTCGCCATCACTGTCCTAGCTGTTATGTTTCTGTACCACAGAGCCTAGAGACATCACAGTTATTATTATTTTTAATTATTTTTATATTTTAATCAACAGAAAGGCAAATTGGACATGAGAGTCCTATCTTGCATACATGCTAGAGTTGGTGAGGTCACCTTTTGATGGAATTAGAATTTTTTTTAAAAAAATAATATTTATTTAAATAATAAGTGTGGCTTCCCCTTTCACAGCAGTGACACTGACCAGGATACTCAATAATTAAAAACAACCAATGGGGCCCTGGTAAATGACATCTGCCCATCATAACATTCACATTAATAATAGGTCAGTCCTAAGCTCCTGGTCCAAAGGTCCATAGGGTTATCTGGAGGAATACAAGGCTGTCATAGAGAAAACACAACTTCTAAGTCCAACCTGATAACATTGTTTAATAGAGGAAACCTGCCCTTGGAACATGCTAAATCTTGTATGTCAGGCAGAAATAGTGGAATAAAGATGGTCCCACAAACAACCTGTCCGAAACAGCTTCTGCACCTTGTTCTCCATCTACTCCTCCAGGCTTCCACCTTGCATGCCTCAGCAAGCGGTAGAATAAATGGACGTAAAATGGCAGATTGAAATCAATACATTTATTTAAAGTTTCTTTTTTAATTAATTCATTTATTTACATTTATAAGCTTCTAAACTCCATGTCAAAGCAAGAACATCCGATGTTTTTGTTTTTTGCATGGTGCACAGGCAGAGATACAATACTTGGGTAAGTAGACAGGCAATTATTTTTCTAGACCTTTCCTTGCCCCTGTTTGTTTGTTTTTTCCAGCAGAGAAATAAAGACTTGCACAAAGGAAAGTTGCTTTTCTTTCTAGCTTCTGGGTCGACTGGATAGCTAGGTTAAAGTTAGGGGCAGAGCTCTCCTGTCTGCTGTTGAAGAATGAAAAGACTTCTTTGCTGGCAAGGCAGACACCACAATCAAAAATTATTTTAAAGTGTGTATATCAAATGCAATCAGACTTTTAGTTCCATCTGTAAGCATACATAGCAGCCAATACTGCTGAGCTGACAAGGTGTTTCCATCAAAATATATGAGAAACTTCAACCATGTTAATCTGATTGTTGAGAAAAAAATGTTTTTTCATAAATCCTTTTATATAACCTTTATAATATTCTTCCTGTATAAGAGTCATTTTAGCCAGCTGCCTTTATTATGCAAAATATTCAGTGTTCATGGGGGGGGGGGCGCAACTCTTTTTCTGTAAAACACACAGATGGCCTGAAAAAGTAAGCAAACTAGCTTCATTGTTCATTTCTAGACAGGAATATAAAGACTATGGTAGATATGATGTTTGTTTCAGGTAAAGTTACATAAATCTTGTCAGCTCACTAGCAAGGTGTATAAAAGGGTATCTGATAAAATTGTCCTTGAGTGAACCACATATGTGATCGTGTTGACTTCAAAACACCACTGAGCACACCGGCAATCTGAACATATGATTAATTTTCTGCATTGTACCATAACCCTGACCATGACTAATGATATCAAGCAAGAAGGAAAGAGAGTCCATAGGTTATAAATAGAGAAGTCATTTTCCATGTTCTTAACTCTCCATCTGATGTAGGAAGTAGTTTTGACCTTTGGGCCAAGGAAACACATGACCATAGGACAATTCTCTCTAGATGTTTTTACAACATTTCGAAGAAATCCGGAGGGGGAGGGAGGGAGAGAGAGAGAAAGGGAGAGAGAATTACATATTATGACATATTAGCACAACATAAAGTTGATATTTAGGCACATGAAAGCGCCATATACTTTTTATCTTTATCTCAGACAGTGTATTCAGTGTGGACTTCCAGCACTTCAGTCCCCAACAGTGATGTTGCTTGATTCCCAAAACACAACAAAATCTGCAAGTTTATCTATGTATAATAAGAACTGGATGCAAATATTGAATGCTTCTTTAAATCCTGATCTTTATATCCTACAACTAGGTATATATATATATATATATATATATATATATATATATATATATATATATATATATATATATATATATATATATATATATATATATATATATATATATATATATATATATATATATATATATATATATATATATATATATATATATATATATATATAAATACTTTATTGTACCTGCACCTAGGTATAATAAAAAATAAACTTGACATCTAGAATGTGAAACCTTTCCCACTTTGTTAGTGGTATTATTTTGTAGCACCATGATTCTAGACCTGCTCAATTATATAAAACCAGAGAAAACACAGGATATAACCCACAGGAAACTTATTATTAAAAACCCAAATTGGGAAAGAAATGATCAGAGTGGTAATTGTCTTGTCAAAGATTTATAAATTGTGCAGTGTGTTTTGAACTTTGCTGCATGATTTATGAATCATATTGTCTTTTCCAATGATTTTCATAGAAACGTGGTTTCTATTTCTCCCCTTTTCTTTATATCTCAAACTTCTCAGACAAGCATAATTGTGAACCAGAAGCATAGCCATGAATGACCCAAATAGCAATAGCACTTAGACTTATATACCACTTCATAGTGCTTTACAGCCCTCTCTTGGCGGTTTACAGAGTCAGCATATTGTCTCCTCCCCCAACAATCTGGGTCCTCGCTTTTCTGACCTCGGAAGGAAGGAAGGCCGAGTCAACCTTGAGCTGCTCAGAATCAAACTGCTGGCAGTTATCAGAATTAGCCTGCAATGCTACATTCTAACCATTGCACCACCACATGATGTTGAGGTCATACATAAATTGTGCAAAAACCAAAATTATCATAACCATAATAACTTTAGTTCAGAGTTAAGAAACACCAAGGAAAACATAATATTTAGAATTCACAATACTTATTCATGTGTTACACCTCTACTCCGTGAGCTGCATTGGCTCCCAGTTGTCCTCCGGGTAAGATTCAAGGTCCTGGTAATGGTTTTCAAAGCCCTACATGGCATGGGTCCGGAGTACCTTAGGAATCACCTGCTGCCAGCGTCAACGTCCCTCCGTCCAGTGCGCTCCCACAGAGAGGGCCTCCTAAGGGTTCCACCATTCGGAGAATGCTGTCTGGTGGCTCCCAGAGGGAGGGCGTTCTCTGTGGGCGCGCCTGAGCTATGGAATCGTTTACTGGTTGAGCTCCGGATGGCTCCCAACCTTCGCTCCTTCCGACGCGACCTAAAAACATATCTGTTTGAGCAATCCGGTCTGGTCTGACGGGTTATTGTTTTAAGGTAACTATCTTCTGCATTTGGGCAAAATTAGGGTTTAATTTGTTTTCAATATCTGTATTTGTGCATTCTGTTATTTATGTCACTGTTCACCGCCCTGAGTCCTTAGGGAGAAGGGCGGTATACAAATCAAATAAATAAATAAATAAATAAATAAATAAAGTGTTCCCCCCTCAACATATTATATTACGTATATCTCAATATCAGTGTTTCTGAACATGTTATTTGTATTATATGCAGATTATCTCTGTTATGTTTGCAGCATCTCAAACCAAGTAAGCAAGTCATTTCACAGACTTGGAGTAAGCATGTTCCCTAAATCTTAGACCTAATTCCAGCTTTCCTTCTGTTGGAATTCATTAAAATAATTCTTGGATCATTCAGCTAGGTGGAGAAAAATAGGCAAATAACAATATAGCAAGTTTCCAGCCATGGATTGAAGATTGTATTACATGAATTGGTCAAAAAAAATAATAATTAAATGAATGGTTAAATAGGTGGAAATTAATGCCGGCTGTCCTTTAATGTTCTTATGGAATTACAATATAAATGAAAGAGCTCCAATTTGCTTTGTATTTTACAGATAGTCAGGGTCTGGATCTGGAGGTCTCCAAGGCAAATGCTTTTGGATTCATTGGATGCATGTCTTCTGTGCAGTATAACCATATAGCTCCACTGAAAGCTGCCTTAAGACATCCCAACCTATCACCAGTGACAGTCCTGGGCTTATTGTCTGAATCAAACTGCAGATCATTGGTTGAAGTAGATGCAAATACAGCAACTTCAATTTACTCTTCCTCAGGTATGTTCAGCACCTTGTACAGGTAACTTGTTTAGTAATATTTCTTACTCGATGCTTAGTTTAATAGTAGATGATGGAAATATGGTATATATAAAAATGGGACATACTTTTATTTTTATAGATTAATAAGTTGTTTTATTGAAGAGATTCTAGGCAATATGCAAATAAGATGCAATATGGTATCTTAATTATGCTGACTACATCATCCCCATTCACCTCCCTGTTTCTACAAATAATAATAATCAGAATAGAGCTGGAAGGGACCTTGGAGGTCTTCTAGTCCAACCTTCTGCTCAAGCAGGAGTCCCTATATCATTTCAGACAAGGGGCTGTCCAGTCTCTTCTTAAAAACCTCGAATGATGAAGCACCCACAAAGTCTGAAGGCAAGTTGTTCCACTGGTTAATTATCCTCACTGTTAGGAAGTTTCTCCTTAATTCCGGCTTTGCAGACCGGTGGCAGGTGGGAAGGGGATGGTTCCGGTGAGCAAATGCGCACACACGGAGCTCCACTGAACAGGCCATGGCCCATTATTAAGCTGTGGCCCAGGGGTTGGGGTCCCCTGGCCTACAAGAAACTGATCCATACAAGCCTGTTTCTGGTCTGTGTCTCATGATCTGACAGGTTCGGAGTAGTTATCTAGAAAGAGAGATTTTAAACATTTTTTTTTAAAAAAACTAATCACTTGGTATAATGAATTCGTTGCTTGAACTTTTATCACCTCAGATAATCAGGACATGCGTAGACTGGCAGAAGCTGTTGTGTTATGCTTGTCTCTTATCCTCTCTGGTTTTAAGGAGAGACACATTATACCCTGATGATGATCCAAGCAGTTCATTTCCCACTTGTAATAATTAAATACTCCCTTGGGCATCTTAAGTGTTTATGTTGGAAAGGAGAGGACATTGTAAAGCTAGGGTTAGTATTACTATAAGTTGGAAGTGCGTATACATACACATGCACATACCCAGGTGGCTATCAGATCATTTTTCACTAAAGGATATTGATTTCCCAGGCTTGGGACTAGTGTCGCTGTGGAAGTCTATCATATTTTTGTGTTTTTATTGGTTTGGCTGTTTTTGTCCACACTGCCTCCCCTTGTTTTATGTTTTGAACAGATTTTATTTTATTTATTATTTTATTTTTATTCTAAGCTGTCCTGAGTGAGTGGCCATAATACATTAAAATGAAATATTATTTAGTATAAATTATACTAAAATTTATTTTAGTATAAAAGAACAATATGTTCATCTCCCAGCCCCAAAATGCATTCTATATTATAAAACCTACTTCAGCTTAAAGAAGAGTGAATTATATAATCCAACAAACTCTTGTTGCTTCCAATAAACTGGAAGGATATGTCCTGAAAGGATTTTGTTTTTCTTTCCTATTTAATTACAATTTCAGCATTGTTGCCTTGTTTCGTTTGTTCTAAAACTGTTTGGATTCCTTCCAAATCTCCATTTCCTTTCATTCATTGTGTGTGAGATATTATGAAGAAAACACTAGAATCTGTTAACAAGAAATGGTAACAAATTATTATAAGCTCCTTGTGTTGGATGAGTTCCATGTGCTTTCTCTCTCTTTTGTAGTCACTAGATTGTCTTGTCATAGCTGTTTAAAGCAATTCTGACTAATGCAGATTGGCAGCACCTTAAGTGGTTTTTCCAGGAATGTGCTAAAAGATGTGGGTGAGCTCCTTCTCCATGCAAATCTATTCTTATTTGCTAGTGCTCTAGAGCAGGGGTGTCAAACTCAATTTCATTGAGGACTGCATCAGCATTGTAGTTGCCCTTCGGACGGCTGGCTGGGGGTAACCAGGGTGGGCACGGCCTACTAGGTGGACGTCGCTGGAGTGGGTGTGGCCTACTGGCTGGACATGGCCAGCTCTAAATCGTTCGTGTCAATGGTGCCTATGGGGGGCTGGGCAGGAGTAGGACAGATCTGAGGGTCTCTGGCAGTAGGGGGTGGGACTGGGGCAAGTGCCAAGGCCTGGTCCACTGGAGGAGCCTCACTGTTCCTCTCAGGCCATGTGAGGGGGGAGCTGGATGGTGCTGCAGGCTGCCTGGAGCCCTGGGCACAGAGGTCAAACACCCAACCTGGCCCTCGAGTACCCGCGGCACCAAGCCCAGCCCCACTTCCCCAAAGGGGTGCCCAGCTGCACTTACCTCCTCCTCAAGGCTGCTGCTGCTGTGCTTGCTCTCCTTAGCCAGGTTGCTCATGATGGGTATGAGGACAAAGTCAGAGGGAGGCCCACTCCCTCTCCATGGGAGGAGACCTGCTTTGTATCCAAAGCTTCCTTAGGATATACCAGGAGGAGGGGGCAAAGGGGTGGTGAAAGGGCAGCAGGGCAGGACTAAGGCAAGACTTCCCTCAGACCCTTCCTTCCTTCCTTCCTTCCTAAGAACAGAGTGGTGGGAAAATATTTGAGATGAGGGAGGGAGAAAAACAGGCAAGAAACTTAGCTGGGGAGGTGTCACACTTTGTGAGGAATGAAGAAATGCACCATTGCCTGGAAGTGGCCAGCACATGGCCCTTGCCTACTTCACATATCTGGCTTGGTGGGCTTTAGGGGAGGGGACACCATGAGCAACTTGGGAGTCGATGTTACCTGCGCAATGCCACCCAGCCCCCAGCCTACCTGGTTTCGGCAGGTAGTGAGGCACTATCCTCACAGTGCCGAGAGGCTGAACCAGACAGTGTGAATCTGAAGAGAAGCATGATGCCACCCAGCCCCCAGCTTGCCCGGTTTCGGCAGGCAGCGGGGCGCTCTCCTCATAGCGCTGAGAGGCTGAGCCGGGCAATGCGAAGCTTGCCAGCTTTGCACCTTGCTTCCTGCTGAAACCGGGCAGGCTGGGGTCTAGGCAGCATTGCACTTCTCATCAGATTCGTGCCACCCGGCTCATCTCTAGGCGCTGTGAGGAGACCGTCCCGCTGCCTGCCAAAATCGGGCAGGCTGGGGGCTAAGCGGTGTTGCACTTATTTTTGGATTCATGCCACTTGGATCAGCCTCTTGACACTGTGAGGAGAGTGCCCCGCTGCCTGCCGAAACCCCTCCCCCAGAGCCCATCAAGCCGAATATGTAAAGTAAACGAGGGCCATTTGCTGGCCACTTCCAGGCAATGGTGCATTTCTTCATTCCTCACAAAGGGTGACACTTCCCCAGGGGACAGCATTGATGTGGCAGGGGCCAGTCCCTCCCTGTCTCCAGATGGCCTTGTGGACCTAAGACTGAATGCTTTTCAGCATAGATGGCCACCACAAAATTGTACATTGGTTCCCGGGCGGCCTGGGCCAGGGCCAAGGCAGCAGGGGCCATTCCCTCACTGTTTCCAGAATGGCTTTGTGGGCCACATGAAACCACATTCCAGGCCCCATTTGGCCCACTGGAGTCTAGAGTAAATGTGAATAACTCTTGTCAATCAAGGGCCCATGAAATTTTTAATGACCTGCCAGGATATGAGATGTATAAACAAACAAATACAGTATAAATAAACAAGCCTAAAATTAGGCTACCTTGACTTTATTTTATCTCTGCCTTTCTCTCTCTCTCTCTCTCTTTGCTCTCTTTCTTTCTGTGTGTATAAGAGAGAAAGAGAGATAATTATACCAAATATTTGAAAGCAATTAATTCTTAACATTTTGTGTTGATTTCTTAGCTAACATACTTAGCTAACATTAATTTGTATTAATTGGGCAAATAAATACTATTTGTTGCCAAATGTTTATTTAACTGATGTGTTTCTTCTGAATGAACTTTATTAAAAGTCTGGCTTATTTTTCTATGGTCACTGGATTTGAAAGGCATTGTTTTCTTCTGTGGCTCAGAATCTTAGTTTTCATTCTGGGTAAGTTGCAATGAAACTGATAGACTCTCCCTAGAAAAGTCTGAGGCAGTTGCTAATCCACAAAAAGTTACAGTCATGGTTGAGAAGCTTTCCAGATCAATAGAGGTACCATGTGGAAAAATGCCAAAGATTGTGGAGAATCAGCAAAAATTGGGTGCTTCAACTTGCACTTTCCTTCAGTCCCACGCCTCCTTTGGATGCTCTGATTACATTTGGGGATATTTTGAAATGCATTACCATCATTATTTCTGTGTAATTCACTTGACTAATATGAGACAAGTTCCAGAGTGATGCGCCAAAGACACATGTATGGAAAAGTTAGAGGTTTTTTATTTAATTAATTAATTAATTGCAAAATACAACCAGATTTTTTGTTGTTGCTGCTGTTGGGGGGGGTAGTTGGGGGGGGTTGAGAGCGGGGAATCTCTGCAGTGGAAAATATGCACTGGTCAGCATTTCTCCATCTCCTGATTCTGCAGAGTGCAGGAGAGACTCAAAGTGGAATTTTCTGCCAATGAGTTTTCATCTATCAATCTGAAATGAATTCTGTTTACTACTTATGCCTCTGGGTAAAAAGATATCCAGTCTATTCATGCACACATCTCATTGCAAATACATAGTTTTCCTTCCATTTTTAATGTTACTTCCTCACTTAAAAAAAACACTTTCTAATACAAAATATAAAATTTAAATTCACCTCTACATTAAAAATAAATAAATAATCAAAAATAACCAGAAGGCAATAGTTCTTAATTCTAATATTGTTTTATTAATTTAAGAATATATAATCAGAGGCCTCAGGCTTTTCAGTGACTCCCAGGAACTTTATAAGAATTGCCATCAAGACTTCTGGTTTCCCACGCAACCACTATGGATGGCTGGGAGACTTGCTCTCTCTCTCTCCCCCGTCCAGTTTCGCATCGCTGGGGGGGCCCTGAAAAGGGCCGAAAGTTGCCCCAAAGAGGCGATCAACAAGGAGGGGTGCTCGCTGGATCCACAACTCTCCCGTTAGATCTTGGCGATCCCTCCAAACTGGCAGACGAAAGGACCGGCCATTATGGCTCATCCCTAGGCTGTGAACAGCCGAAGTCACATTTTCCACGAGGCAACTCTTAAAGCAGCGCGGAAGAGACTGGGTGAGATCTACCTCTTTTACACCCTTAATTACTTTCTGTACCTCCTTAAGCTGCTAAGCATTCTCCCCCCTGCGGTGAGGGAAGGGGAACTTTAGCCCTCCCTCCAGAAAGAGCGGCGACTAAATACCCAAGGGCATTTTAAACGTTGAAAAAGTAACTGAATCTCAATTGGAACTTTATTTCTTAAAGCATGTGGACTGAAATATTTTTTTTTTATTTCTTATTTTTCATTATTTACTTCTGTTGGAAATCTGGGTTTCTTCTTATGAAAAAGAAAAACTGAAAAGATTAAGATAACTTTGGGACTCAAAGGGAAACTTTAAAAAGGGCCTGACTGACTGCCCAGGGAAATAGATAAGATACATAACCTTGAGAGCTCTGAAACAACAGCTGTAAAAGGCTATGTGTTCCCTAACTTGAAAAAAAATTCTCTTTCTTGGTTGTTCTAAGTGTAAAGCCTTTAGTTTAAAATATCAATATGGAACAAGGCCAGGAACAAAATTTCTTTATAGATGAAGATCAATAAGCTCTCGCTATGTTGAAAACATTAATTCAAACTCTTACCACTACCAATGAAATACTAAGAGGCCATGTGAAGGAACAAGAAGACAGCCCAGATATGAAACCCCAAACTTTGACCAAAACTAAAGAACTAGCTATACAAAATACAATAGAAAAAATGAAACTTTCAAATACTATGACAGAAGAATCTACAATTCAACAAATATTGATATTTGAAAATCCAGAAAAGATATTGACAACTTGGAAAAAGGAAAAGGTTTCTTATACAACGTAGAAGGAACTAGAGGATCTAGAAAAAGAACAGTTGGATGAGAAGACAAAAAATTCAGAACAACCATGTCGATATGGAAGAATAAAGAGATGACCAACTAGACCTACAAGTCCTCCCAAAAAAATGGTGACCAGAGGTTTTTGCCAACATTAATTAATATACATGATATTACAAGGAGATTGGTTTGATCACCCAAAAACAAGGACATGGAAGATGATTTGGCAAAGGAAAAAAGCCAGAATAAGACTCAAGAAGAATGGAGTTTTGACCATCTTATTGAAATCTAAAACAGAATGTACTTAAATAGATAAGATGAGCATGTTGAACACAAGACATTGTTATGAACTGAGATAAAGAAAAATTTTTGGTCATTAAAATTTAGTAGTATAAATACTAGTAGCTAATTTGAATATTGATTTGTGCATAAAAGTATACTAGTAGCTAATTTGAATATTGATTTGTGCATAAAAGTCATGTAAAGGTGAATATAGGGACGCGGTGGCTCAGTGGGTTAGGACGCTGAGCTTGTCAATCAGAAGGTCGGCAGTTTGGCGGGTCGAATCCCGAGTGCCGCGTAGCAGAGTGAGCGCCTGTTACTCGTCCCAGCTTCTGCAAACCTAGCAGTTCGAAAGCACGTAAAAAGGCAAGTAGAAAAATAGGGACCACTACGGTGGGAAGGTAACAGCGTTCCGTGCGCCTTTGGCGTCTAGTCATGCCGGCCACATGACCACGGAGACGTCCTCGGACAAGCGCTGGCTCTTTGGCTTTGAAACGGAGATGAGCACCGGCCCCTAGAGTCGGAAACGACTAGCACGCATGTGCGGGGGAACCTTTACCTTTACCTTAAAGGTGAATAATGTAGATAAGCTAAAAACTTATTGTTGAAAGTAATAAATAGGTCTATATGGACCGTTAAAAATGAAAATTATCAGTTTAAGCAAGAGATAGCAGATACAAAGAGGAAGAGAGGAAGTATTAAATACTGAAATAAAAAAGCAATTTTGATTACTACTTAAAAAAACAAAACTGAAAATTAGCAAAAAGGAAGGATATCATATTATATCCTTAATTTGATGACATAGAGCAGACATGTCAAACACAAGGCCCGGGGGCCAGATCCGGCCCACGAAGTAGTTTCATGTGGCCTGCGAAGCCATCCTGGAAACAGTGAGGGAACGGCCCACATTGCCTTGGCCCTGGCCCAGAGACCCTCCTTCTGCCAGAGACCCTCAAATCTGTCCCACTCCTGCCCAGGCCCCCATAGGCACCCTTGATGTGAACGATGTAGAACTGGCCACGCCCACCCAGTAGGCCATATGCAATCTAGCCACGCCCACCCTGGCCATACCCACCTGGCCCCCTGAGGGCAACCACAATGCTGATGTGGCCCTCAATGAAATTGACTTTGACACCTCTGACATAGAGGGTGAGAAGTTAAATAGACGGGATGTGTATTTTGAGTATTAGATTTTGTGAGGAATGGTGATAGATGAATTGGGAGTATATTAAAAATTTTGGGAATAATAAATATCAAATTTTAAATCTAAATGTTAGTGGAAATTAACATTGAAAAAATTTATTAGGTCATTGATTGTCTAAAAGATTGTATGTTAAAACAACTAGAATATGTGTAAACTAAAAACTATGGATATATGTAAGAAAGTTATTTTTTATGCGGTTGATAGGATAAAACTTGTCTTTAATTTCACAGACAGTACATATGAAGGGGAAAAAAGAGGAAATGTTTATGGTAGCAATCTGAAATCTGTACTAATGATATTTGTATGTAATTGAATTACTACTACCCAACCACCATGCTGCTTTTCAAATATGTAAATGTAATATTAGAAAAATTTGGGAAAAAAAGAATTGCCATCAGCTGTAGTTTCCTATGTGATAGAAAACAAAAAATAAAAAGAGAACAAGCAACTAAAATTTTATTTTACTTACATTTAACTATAATCACATCAACTCAGTGGTTTTATTTAGTTTTAAATAAAATTAAATTTATGCAAGCCATATGTAATAGTATGTAACAGTATGTTCAGATCAAAGATTCAAACTTGTATACAAGTAGGTAAGCATGGTTTAGTTAAAACAAGCTTTGGTTGTTCTTGTGACATACTGGCTGACATCTGTCCAAACTATCCTTACTGACAGCAGGGAATAATAAATGGGTAATAGTTATAACTAAGGGTAGTATCCTCTATAACTTACTAAAAGCATGAAAGCTTTGATTGATCAAAGCCATGATGGGCAGAGAATGTCAATATCTATCAGCCCAGCTGGAGATCATCAGCTTATAGAAGAGTATAACTTGGTATATAAGACAGGTAAATAAGAGAGAGAGAGAGGGAGAGAGAGAGAGAAAGAAAAGAAAGAAAGAAAGAAAGAAAGAAAGAAAGAAAGAAAGAAAGAAAGAAAGAAAGAAAGAAAGAAGCATGTGTTGTGTTTCTTTATTGTTTAATATATGGATGGATATGTTTATAGATATCTGGAGGCTGTACTCACTATCATTCATACCTTCCTCATATCCCAACTGGAATAGTTCAATGCAGTCTATCTGGAGCCACCCCTGAAAAGCATTCAGAACCGTCAGCTGGTGCAAAATGCAGTAGTACAGGCAGTTGGGGGTGCCTGTTGTTTAGCATATGTGACACTTCAGTTCTGTGAGCTCCATTGGTTGCCAGTTGGATTCCAGGTACAATTCAAAATTAGTACATATATGGCTGAAGAGAAGTTGTATTAATTTTCTGTCAGGATCAGAGTGAATGAAATAAAATGAAATTTATTTTATTATCTTGGCTGCATCCACATGTTTTTGGAGGATGGCCTCTGGGATGTCTCTCAAGTATGAGTTTCAGCCAGAAAAAAAGATTAGCACCTTAGTGGTATAAGCATTACCTTGGTTTTCCTTATGAATTACAGATCCATTTGGGAAGGCTGATGATAAAGAACCACTCAGCAATGCTGTCAGAAGCGATTCAGCCTTCATTGGAGGTAAGTTGAGCAAATCATGTTTTTGTTTTTGTTTTCAATCAAGAGCCGTGGTGGTGCAGTGGTTAGAATGCAGTATTGCAGATTAACTCTGCCATCTGCCAGCAGTTCAATCCTGACTGGTTCAAGGTTGGCTCAACCATCCATTCTTCCAAGGTCAATAAAAAGAGGACCCAGATTGCTGGAGGCAATATGCAAACCACTTAGAGAGGATTGTAAAGCACTATATTGTCTCAGTCCTATTGCTATTCCAATGCAGCTTGCAGGGTTGGGACTTTTGCCTTAGTGATTCTTCAACCCTCATTTTCTTTTAGGTGGGTATAACTGCTAAAATAACTTTCTCTTACATTTCTCAATTGTCCAATATTTCTGATTTGAAGTTGTATGTAGGCATGGTAGAGGGAAAATAATATTTCTAATTTTTATAGTATTTTTTTCTTTTGTTTGTTGCTATTTTAATCCTGCTGAAAGCCATGGAGAATGCAATTACATGTGCCACTCCTAGTGATTTCTTTATCCATCCACAATTTATCTCTAGTAACATCAGAAACATGAGCATGGAAAAGCAAAATATTATTGGCAAGATCTGTCCTTTTTATTATCTTAGTTTGCTTATCCTGAGGAGGAATTCCGAACATGGAAAATTAATTGTAACTAATTGCCAACTAATGTAGTTTTCCTGTAACTGTTTGTATTGCTAATGTGGCCAGAGCCTTAGAAGATAGCTAGTTCGGTTTTGTGTTCTGCAGCATAGTTCCAAAAAGCATTTTGAAAGATGAACGCAATTTTCTGATTTTATTTGTGGTCACTCATCTTCCTTGTCTCATTGCACAGCTCAGTGAAGTAGTTTCAAAGTTTATGACCCATTGGACTTCACAATTAAATAACATGAATTAGAGTACCAAAGAGAAAGTAATTGAATTAATACTACATCCATTAGGGATTGACCATCCCAATACAATTGAATGAATATCCAATTTTGGCCAGATTGTCTTGAGACCATGAATGTTTTAACTCCCCTCAATAATAATTACGATAATTGAGAATTCTTACCAATGTATAACTTCTATTTGTAGGCAAATTGGTACTTAGATGTCATGGAAACTTGGTAACAAAATATATTCATTTAGGCTTCACTTGGGAGGAGAGGATTGTCTATTCCCAACATCATGTGACCAAATTTCCATAATGGTTCTCCTCTCTTTCCTCCTGCATGAGTACCACCCTTACCTCTAGATGTCTACTGTAGACCTCAAAATCTCAAAAGTATATTTAAAAACAGTATGAGGGACTGCAGAATAGCTTACCATTTTCCTAACCAATATTCACTAATGAAATAGCAGTGAAATCTTGCATAATAATAATTTGTGCATGAACAATGTTTGCTGGAGTAATTCAACATGAAATATAGTACAGCCAGGTTTGGCTGGTTCTCTGCTGAGATCCATAAGAAGCTGAGGTTTACTATAACAAGCTTCTAGGATTATAGACAAAATTCACTTTAAATGTAATGTAATCAGAATAGAGCTGGAAGACACCTTGGAGGTCTTCTAGTCCAGCCCCCTACTCAAGCGGTAATCTCTATAATCGTTTCAGACAAGTGGCCATCAGTCTCTTCTTTAAAAACCTGAGTATAACACACTTGTATGACTATAGACAAAATTCACTTCAATAGCAACAGTGAACTTAACAACAAAATGAAATCTATTCTGCTGAATAGGCCACTTGCCTCACTCTCACTTTCTCTTTCTGTTTATATTTTGTGTTTTGCATCTCAGGTGTTATTGCAGTTGTGATCTTCATCATCATTTGCATTGTGGCCATTATGAGCAGAGTCCTCTATCAGCACAAACAGGCTCATCGGAACAGCCAGACAAAGGAAAAAGAGTACCCAGAACACCTTGACCGTTCTTTTAAGACTGAGGTTGACTTACAGAACCCAGTGAGCGAGTGCAAACGAGAATACTTTATCTAAAAGACTCCCTTGTTACACTTTGGCATTTCCATGATGATGATGGTAGTGGTGATGGTGATGGTGTTTTTAATCCATCTGTTACTTTGGAATTTCCCCACTCTTTGGAAAGAACTAATAGACACTGAAGATATAGGCAGAACTGCACTGTTCTCCATCCAAGGTCACCATAGATAACACCTAACTGCTCAAGCAAACATGTATTCTAACTTTGTTTGTCATTACATGCATGGTTAACTATTTAGTTTCTGGATTTCTGAAATGTTGCTTTCTGGACCATTTCATGTTGGACCTGAGTGATATATACTAGAGGCAAAGTGTGCAAGTTAATTATTTAGCATTACAGCAGCTATTGCAACAAGGTAGTGTGAAAGAATAAGATAGAATTATCTCACTAAAATGTATTTAAGATGAGCCAAATCCTTTGTTCTGCAAATTGGCATAATTATATTTTGTGTCTGTGGTGCTCTGCTGAATTTGCAAACTAAGGATCTGGAACAGCTTTTTTTTTAATTTTATGTTCCTTTTGATCATTTCTTTTCCTTCAAGCTGAAACATTTGTCCAACACAAGGTCAGAGTTTGCCAAACCATATTACTTTCTGAATGGGCAGCAGGCTGGAGAGAGCTGAGACCAATGTGATAAATCTGTCAAATGCTTGCCCTCCTTGCATAACCCCTTTAGATTCTGGGTCAATTTGGCTCAAGAATCACCTGGCACTCAAGGTGGGCTTCTGAAGACTGTGAGACACAGCCTAGCTTTTGTAAGAGGCATGCCTCAATCACTCATGTCCTCCAGGATAGAAGATCTTACAAGCCTTCAATAGAGTTGGCTTAAAGATGGAGAAGACAGAAACATTTCCATTGGGCTTGAGGATCCAGCGATGCCTCTGGCTTTCCAAAATAATTTGTAAGTGTTCTTCATCTGAGGGCCACTCAGGTTTTTTTCTTGGAAGGAATATTTATGACTGGGCCAGAGGAGCCCTGTGCTCAGGGTTTCAGCAAATCCAGAGAGGCCCAAGCCTGCCCAATTAATGCTTATCCCCTTTGGCCTCTGAGCATCACCATTCCCATTAGTTTCTTGGGGAATGGCAACTTTCTCCTCCTTGTTGAGCCTCTCTGCTGTCCCTCTTGGGCAAAATCCAAAGGGCCTTGAAAGGGGACTTAAGCAGTGCTCCTCTGTACCACCTTCAATGTAGGTGTGACTCGGGATGTGCAACCTGCCTGTGGGCCCTTCATGAAGCCACATTTAAATAGGCCTTAAGGGACTTCAGGGACACAGAAGACCAGCCCCTCTTTCAATTGTCTGAAATGGCATAGGGTTTCTTGGCTGAACAGGGGGTTGGACTAGAAGATCTCCAAGGTCCCTTCCAACTCTATTATTATTATTATTATTATTATTATTATTATTATTATTATTATTATTATTATTATTATTATTATTATTATTATTATTATTATTATTATTATTATTATTTCTGGAGAGTAGCTAAAATCACCACCACCACCCGAAAACCCACATGTAAATTTTCACTTTTTTTTCTTTCCCTGTTAATTTTGATGTGGAACTTTTTGATTTGAAAATTGTCCTCCTCTTTCCCTCCCTCCCTCCCTCCCTTTATTTTTAGTGTAGCATCTTAAATGAGGAGAGTTCTTCAAATATGATATACAGTCTAGGGAAACAGTTCCATCACATTTCTGATGAAGTTTATAGCTGAATAAAATCAACATTTTTCCCCCAGAAATGGTACTTCCCATGATAGAAAGAACCAAAACATCAGGGGGGATGGGTTTTGTGACATTTACTTAAGTAACAAACCTGGCAGTTTTTCCATTTCAACAGAATGATTAATGGGAATAATCGCATACATAGAGACAGACAGAGAGAGAGAGAGAGAGAGAGAGAGAGAGAGAGAGAGAGAGAGAGAGAGAGAGAGAGAGAGAGAGAATTCTCATATTATGCTATGGCAGTGTTTCGATAAAGTAAATGTAATTTTGCAATAATGAATGTTGCCACTACTTTCGGCAATGATTGTGGTAGGGATTCTGGCTCATGCAGGCTATGGATTTGCTGTCCCAATTTAAAGCCTTTGTTATATTGTCTCTATTGTGGTAAATCACCCATTGAAAAAGAAAAGAAAATTGCATGCTCACACAAACATTCTCCAACAAAATTCTCCACTTTTATGGAAGAAAACATAGTCCTACGGAAAGGAGGATCCCCTTCCTCCCCTTCCCCCCATGCATTATAGGAGAAAGATTGTTCAATCAAAAGTCCATCTCATAAAGTTAGATGCAATCAATAATTTTTACTGGATCGTGAAGCAATAGCTGAGCCAGAGCCATTAGCCCCTTCAATTCACAGGCACTTTAGCAGCTTCTTAAATATTAGGACATTGTGTAATCTCTCACATGAATAAATGGCTTAGTAGTGATGCTGCTAAGAAATGACACTTGCACTTAATTTAGATGTGAACATTAAAGGTGGTGGGACCAAGCACTAGATATATAAATATAAACAAAATCCCCACAGTTTAAATGCCAAGGCTTACCCCTGCAAATATGTTTTGAAAAAATGTGAATTTCCTAAAGAACACATTATTATCAAAACCATCTTGTCTCTTTTTAATAATATGTAACTTAATTTCGTAAGATGAGATCCACACATTTTAAAATTGCCAAGGTTGAGAAATACTATTCTAGATCCTTGTCTAGATTCCTTTTTGGTTCATATTTATATCTATTTCATTTTGAATCTTCTACCAAGGATTGAGTGACTGACTGACTGACTGACTTTATTTAAAATCTTATTCCTCCCATCTCCCCTACAAGGTGACTCTGGGTGGCTTATGATCCCTGATGCCAGAGATCTGCAATTCTTTTTCAGCCAAGAATCATGTTTGGCCTGAGAATGAATTGATCCAGGAAAAATATTACATTTAATTTAATTATAATGTCAATTTCGAGTGAGACTGTTAGTACAATTCTTTTTAGTATATTTAATGGGGTTTTTTCCTGCCATATTAGAAATTACAGTTGGACCCCCAAATTTGGAGGACTTGAGGAGCCTTGTTGAAGGCTCTGAAAAGCCACATCAATCCTGGATTTCCAGGTTGTACATTCCCAATTTAAACTGAGTATGCAGTCAGACTTTGTGTGCTGCACTGTGTGTGTTTGTGTGCTGATTGTCTAGTTTGGCAAAGAAATACATGTTTATTCATGATATCCCATATAGTACCCAGTCCCTCTCATCGGTGCAATATTTGTATCAGTATAGTACTGGACTTTGTAGAAAGATTTTATATGACTATCAAGTTTTGTTTTATTGAGTTCTGTTTTTTTTTCCTCTTTGTTTGCTTCCCATCCCCACCCAAGACAGGTTATGAAGCAGAAACTAGACTTTCAGGTTGAATTTGTTTTTTGTTTTTTGTTTGATTTTTATAGCTGCCCATCTCAGCAAACAACTCTGGGCGTCTCACCATTCAGAAAAGAATTGATAATGATTATTTCCCCAAAGCACAGAAATTCTGTAATTTAGTGGGCTGTAATGATAAAAATAGCAAAAATGTCATAGATGATTTTTTTTTTGGCTATTCTCGATCATTCTCAGGCATCAAAATTCTCCTGCTTTTATTTTAGTTTTGAAGTGCAATTTGTTTTGGTGTAAGCATCTGTCTTTTTCAATAGAAATTACACTTCTCTGAGTTCTGTTAGGTGATTCTTCTGCTGGACTCATTAAAGAAATGCAAGCAGCTAGAGAGGCTGCAGAACAATAGGGAAATGTGTGATAGTCGGGAAGACAAAAGGGGAAAAGTGCCTTCAGCTGCCTCCCATGTTAAGTAACCTTAACACATGGTTGGAAGAGACAACTGTATTTCATTCAGTTGCAAAAAGTCCACTGAATGAAAAGCATAGAAAAATCATGGCTAATATGGTGCACTGTATCCACCTGCTTTTCTTAGGTGAAGATTTGGTATAGAACTGGAATTTAAAATATTTCCCATCTTAACAGGTGATCCCAGAATCTTCTCTGAAGATAGATTTGTAATCTTTGAGTTTGTTGTCTTGTGAGTGAAGTTAGTCACTGCTATTACTGAATCCCTCTACCTGGAAAGAGAATCTCTCATCCGGCTCTCAACTGCAGTTTGATGCTTTAGGAGAGGAGTGTCAAACTCCATTGCCGGCAATGGGGTGGGCACAGTTTTGCTATGATGCATCCGGCCTGCGGGCTGGCAGTTTGACACCCCCTGCTTTAGGAGGAAGAAATCTTTCTCCTTCCAGGTTGTTGTTTCATTTTGGGTGATGTCAGCAGCATTTCAGCCTGTAATTAACATTCTTATTTGTAATCCAATTGAAGAATCCTCACCTGAATAATCTCTCTGAATACTGCCTCCTTTTTTTTAATTGCCTTTAGAAACTTAATTTTGCTTCTTGCTGAATTTCACTCATAGGGACTCTAGACCAGGGTGAGCAATTAATTTTCCCAAGGGTCTGTTGTGGAGGGCCGCCATAGACCTGCACCCAGCTATGGACTCATCCCCTACCTGCCCCCTGCTGCCATGATCCCGCCCTCATGCCACAGGCTACACGGGGACAACCAATGGGTGAAATATGATCATGGGCCATAAAATGTCCAGGTCTCCTCTAGACTATGAGTGCAGAACCTGTGTCCCCCAGGTGTTACTAAATTGTAAGTAACCCTGATTAAAAGTGAGGTATTCTATGAGTAATAATTCAACATTTTATCCTATTTGTCTCACTTCTCCAAGCTCCAAGCTATCTTTAAAAACAGCAAGCATGTCCAACCTCGGTCCAAACATTCTACTGATTATATATCTAAAGGGTAAACAGCAAGGGTTTCCTTTTATCCCAAAAGTTAAAAAAATGTATTTGCTATTTGCCATGGGCATTTGCATGTACAGGTAGTCCTCAGCCTAGGACCATAACTGAGCCCCAAATTTATGTTGCTCAGTGAGACAGTTGTTAAAAGTGAGTTTTGCTCTATTTTATGACCTTTTTTGCCTCAGTTATTAAGTGAATCGCTGTAGTTGTTAAGTTAGTAACCCAGGTGTTAAGTGAATCTGGCTTACTGATTGACTTTGCTTGTCCAAAGGTCATGAAAGGTGATCCAGCACACTGTCATAAATATGAGTCCATCGCCAAGCGTCTGAATTTTGATCCTGTGACCATGGGGATGCTGCAACAGTCATGTGAAAAATGATCATAAGTCACTTTTTTCAGTGCCGTTATAATTTCAAATGCTTACCAAATGAACTGTCGTAAGTTGATGACTATCTCTAGCGGGTTGTTGCTGGTGGTGGTGGGAAGGCAGCAAGCAGAACACATCTGAACACAAATTTCACCCTTTTTTCACTCGTGAAGACGTTTGCATGCAAGCAGATGACGGGTGGAGCTTGTACTATGGCAGAGGTCGGCAACCTTAAACACTCAAAGAGCCACTTGGACCCTTTTCCCAGAGGGGAAAAAAACACTGGGAGCCACAAAACTTGTGCGTTGCACACGTGCACGAAAGGGGGAAAGCTTCATTAAAGAATTTAATTAAAAAGAAATAGAGGCTGCTGTGCATGAGTTCTCTCTTTCCCTCCCTCTCTCTCCCTCTCTTTCCCTCCCTCTCCCCCCCTCCCTCTCCCTCGCTCCGATCTTCTGCTCACCTGGCAAGCTGGTCTCGGACAAGTTGACACACATTCTTATTGGGCTGGCTCTCCTGCCCTGCTTTCTGCTGCTTCCTGCTTCCTGTGGAGACGCAGCAAAGGCAGGAGCCCAGCCCAATAAGCTTATCAGCTTCTCGGAGAACAGCGTGAGGCCACTCTCTTTTTTACACACACAGAGAGAGGGGGGTGGCGAAGTGCAAGTGCCTCTCTCTGTCTCCCTGCAAATGGCGGAGGACGACTGGGAGCCACAGGAGAAGGCTGAAAGAGCTGCATGCGGCTCCAGAGCCGCAGGCTGCGGACCCATGTGTTATGGTATCATAATACATCCTAACTTTCTTAAAAGTATTTTCTAAGTGAAAGCCTAACAAACTGAAAAGATGCAAATGTGTATCACTTTAAGACTCAGCCCTTGGGATAGGCTGCTGATAAATTGACTCCACATATCTAAATAACAAAATGACATTATGTGGCCAGAATATTCAAGGCACTGAGAAAGCTCTGAGTGAATTATACCTTTTTCCTGGTGTAGAAATTCCTTGATTTTGACCTCAAGACGTTTGTAGAACTAGTTTTTTTTTTCTTCCGAAGCTTACCAAAGTATAACTAAGTGATAAGCTTATCAGTAGAAAAACACACTTGTTACTTCACAAATGTCTGGCTGCTTCTTTCTGAGATACTCCTCTCAGCACATTCATTGTGAACTTTGGTATTTTATAGAACATAAAATTCCAAAATCTGAAATAACTGCTAATGTTTTTATTATAAAGAGGGAAAAAAAGTTATTTTCCCAAGTGCAGAAATTTGTCTTATAGTTCTGCATATAAAGATTGGTAATCATGTTGTAGGCTATAGATAGATAAACAATCCAATTAGAAACCTGAAAAAGTACATAATGTGGTACGAAGGTAAAACCCAGGCTCTGCAGGTTGTTGGTGACAATTTCTCTGAATTTTAACTGTATCGCATGACTTTTTATATTTTTTTCAAAACCTTGGTGGATCGAATTGACTCTACCTACTAGCCCCTGATGGTCTGATGGCTAGGTTACATAATATATTATCCAAGATCAGGTATTGTAGTTGGTCAGTTCTCTTCAACCCATTCCAGAATTGCTATCTCAGGGGTAGGGAACCTTGGCTCTTTTATGACTTGTGGACTTCAACTCCCAGAATTCCTGAGCTAGCATGTCTGGCTCAGGAATTCTGGTGGCTGAAGTCCACAAGTCATAAAAGGACCAAGATTCCCCACCCCTGATCTATCCTGATAAGCCACCTGGAATTCAACAAATGACCCTGGGCAGCAAATAATCTTTCAAAACAATTCCAGTCATCAACTTACAACCAAAATTGGAACTAGAATTTCCATTGCTAAACAAGGCCATTGTTGGGTGAATCGCACCAAATTTTATGACCTTTTGACCACAGATGTGAAGCGTATCACTGTAGTTGTTTATGTGAATCATACCATTCTTAAAGTGACTCCAGCTTTCCCCATTCCTGCCCCTCTGTTGTCCCACAGTAGCAAATATCCATTTAAACAGAAAATGTTCAGATGTTTCTCCAAAAAGTCAGGATAAAAGATCAAAACATGCCTCCACAGTGAAGGTATTCCATACAGTTGATGCTATAACCCAGGGGTCTTCAAACCTGGCACTTTTATGACTTGTGGACTTCAACTCCCAGAATTCCTCAGCCAGCGTGCCTGGCTGAGGAATTCTGGGAGTTGAAGTCCACAAGTCATAACAGAGCCAGGTTTGAAGACCCCTGCTATAACCCAAAAGATTGGTCATCTTGCCTTCCCTCATTTCACACAGGAGCAGCACCTTGAGCAGGGTCTGTCTCTTGATCTAACAAGAAACAGACATTTTGAACAAGGCAGTTCCTAAGATATCCTAGTGCTACATCATATAGAGCTTTTAAAGTCATCTAAGTAAGTGGCCAAAGCAGATCTAGTACTAATCAATGCCACAACGTAATTGCTTCCTTTTGTTTTAAATCTTTTAATCAGCTCCATTGGATTCCCCCAAAGTATACCTTACAAATGTAGACTTATTTCTCTGGCACCACCGTCTTAGCCATACAGTGAACTCTGTCTACTGGACCTGGATAGAACAGAATAAATTATCTTAGCAGTTCTGGGACTTGCCTACAATTAGAAAGGCAATTGGCCTCCTCTTCTAGGAGAGGCCAACAACCCATTTCAATGCTGTTGATGCAAAATGGAGCACAACTGTTCTCTCCTCTTCCCCACCAGCACTATCAAGCAGCCTATCTAAAAAAAGTGTGTGATATCTTCCATCTTTACACTAAGTAAACAAATTACCAGGTGATTTACATGATACCACAAACCCATTTGCCTGTGTTTTTAATGATTAAACCACTCACAACTAAAAACTCTCCCATCAGCCAGAGGAGTTCCATGGTATGAGAAGATACAGGTCTATCACCCTATGATTGGGATTCTTCAAGTATGATGCCTTCTCCCTTAACCTTAAAGCAGACATGTCAAACTCGCAATGTCATGTGATGTCACGCAACGTATCAGGATGGTTTTGCCATTGCCAGCAATGGGGTGGGCACGGCTTCTGGATGACGCGTCCGGCCCATGGGCCGGCAGTTTGACACCCCTGCCTTAAAGTTCTGTCTTTCTTCTTCAAGCCTCTTTTTCCCTAACAGAAGACAACTATTATCCTGGCAGATCTCATCTATTGTATATGTTTCTCTGCCTTTGTTTACACATCTCCAATTCAGCCACTGAGTTTCAAGGGAATGGACTTGCTTCCCAAAGGCCAAAAACTCATTGCCCCCAGAACAAACCCATAACTTGTATCCAACAGCCAAGTGATTGATAT
Organism: Vipera berus; assembly: GCF_964194415.1. Lineage (NCBI taxonomy): Eukaryota > Metazoa > Chordata > Lepidosauria > Squamata > Viperidae > Vipera > Vipera berus. Next base: position 126,939,121 of record NC_138202.1, on the reverse strand, counting down.
TGGAGTCTGGATCCAATAAACTGGATAACACACCCTCCCTTTTTAATTTTCTAGTTTTGTGCAACTTACTGTTTTTTACTATTCTTTTTTAAGGAATTGTTGGATTCGAAGACTGATTCCTATGTTAGACTTCTATAGAACGTGACACACTGGCTTCATCACCCAGCAGCTAAACTCCCCTTGCTCATCAGTCTCCAGAAATGGACAGGGTGCTTTTCATCCTGCAATCATCCCCTGTAGAATTCCGTCACAAGCCTTCCCTGCTCCCCTATTAGCTAGTTGTTCATGAGCTCCCATCTGTTACTCCTCTTTCCAAAAAGTGCTGACAGGGTCTGCATAAAACTGATGGCAATTTTCTGGAAAGAAGGAGAAAAACGATAGAAGGATGGTATGTTTGAAAATCATTGTTTCCTCTAAAGCAGAGATGTCAAACACAAGGCCCGGGGGCCAGATCCAGCACGCGAAGTGGTTTCATGTGGCCCGCGAAGCCATCCTGGAAACAGTGAGGGAATGGCCTCCACTGCCTTGGCCCTGGCCCAGAGACCCTCCTTCTGCCAGAGACCCTCAGATCTGTCCCACTCCTGCCCAGGCCCCCATAGGCACCCTTGATGCGAACAATGTAGAGTTGGCCACGCCCAGCCAGTAGGCCATACACACTCTAGCCATGCCCATCCAGTAGGCCACACCCACCCTCGCCATACCCACCCAGTCCCCTGAGGGCAACCGCAATGCTGATGCGGCCCTCAATGAAATTGAGTTTGACACCCCTGCTCTAAAGGATCTGTAGATAAGATGCTTTCTACCCAAAGCTTAACTGTCCTCAACCACTTCTATGTACAGAATTCACTGAATTATACTATCTCATGGAACCCTCAACAATCAGCAGACCTTGTCCTTCCATTTGCTTAATATTTGATAACTAGGAGCTTTCCTAATGTAATATGTAGCTATGGTGATACTTAGTAGGTGTATGTCTGTATTTCCAGTTCCTCTTGCCCATACAGATAAATAAATAGCATTTCTTCAGGTTAAATTCTGAATTATGGCTAATGGCAGGGGTGGAGTGAGATAAAGGCAGAAGAACAAAGGAGAAGCCCAAAGAGTTCCAGGTATTAATTAGTTGTTTCTCTTTTTAAGGACTCCACATTTTTCCTCATTATGTTGACAGTTCTTTGGTCAGGTCATTTTATTTTATATGATTTCACTAACAAGGAACCATTCATTCGTGGCTTATTTAATTGCATTCTGAAAAGAGGAAGGAGAAAGAAGTAGAATTCACATTTTTATTCCAATAACTTTCCCTCCTATAAATTATTGTGCCATATTTTCCCCTTATTCAACACAGCTGTTATAAATCACCCATTTGCTCTGCTGCACATTCTTTTCTTCCCTTGATAGAAAAGTCCATTGAAAATGTACCAAATTTAGCCCCAAGCTGAATCTCTAATGAGATCAAAAGAGAAGTTCTGGACAATAAACCAGGGTTGGATTCTGAATCCATATATATATGCAAACTGGCAGATACACACATGCATATAGATCACACCAGCAGACAGACATCTACCTATAGAACAAACACACAACTCACACTTATATACACGTACAGACATTCTATCTCACTTCATTGGTCATACAGAGTTTATATTACAAAATGAATTTCTAGCTCAGAAGCATTTCAAGTTCTCTTCTGCAGAAATTGGTCTACTGTATCTAGTCTGGGGAACTTTGTTTGTTTATACCCTGCTTTTATTATTTTTTATAAAAATCTCAAGACAGTGAATACACATAATAGGCTCTGCAATATTCATTTTGGGGTTCACTGCAAGCATCCTAATGCATGAATAAAACATTGGGGACAGAGTTTGCCCCTCTGATACAGCTGTATTGAAGGAGAATTTACAAGGGCCGAAAAAGCACGCAAGTACTTTTTTAATCCAAACTTTGAATCCTTAAGTGACTTACCTTTCTAAACACCCAGATCTAACACAATCCTTTCATCTTCTAAGGCAGAGAGAGACTTTATACTCACCAATTTAGAGAGTCCATTAAACCTTACTGGGCTTGCTGTCCTACTTTCTTATCTTAATTTGTTAACTACACAATGTTGCATTGTATGCTGCTAATTGGAGGCTTTCTTGCATAGGAAAGACACTATGTGTCCAACATAATACACTGTGCATTAAATAGAAGCACTTGGATTTTAAGTTTAATTAGACCCATTGAAATTGGCATAAATCTTAAGACCTTGAATTTCATTCCTATCTCATTAAAAGGCATTATATTACTTGTTTTCTGGCTTTGATGTATCATCTTGGTACTTACTAAGCTTACACAAGCAATCTAAAGGATTTAGATAGTCAATATGAAATATATCCTATCAGGAAGAATTTGATTGCTAGTGTCATCAAAAGACTGATATCTGCCTTAGGCCTTTGTACGTCAGGATAATACTTTACTCCATTTGAAGCATAATGGTTTTCTTTGCAATTTTTCCAAAAACAAATTAGATTTTAGTGGAAAAGAGAACAATATTATTTAATATAATTTATTGTTATATCGAATGAAGCTGAAATATTAGCTACAATTACATGAATGAATTTTTCTGTTTTTCTACTTTTGTCCAAAGGAAGAATATCCCCAAGTAAATTTTCACTTAAAACAGACACATTGATAAACTGATGCATGAAGTCTTTTTTTCCTAATTGTCCTCCCGCTTTTGAATTCCAATTCAGTTCAGTTAATAGAAGAGCTCTGAAAAAGTCCTTCCATCTATAGAAGGATATTGTCGGATACAACTATTTATTTATCCTGTGTGGCTGAGGTGTTGGCTGTATGCCCATTAGACTTTTGTGTTGTAACAATGTTACAAAACAGCCGACTAAGCTGCAAACAATAACTCCATCATCCAATCAGGATGTAACAACACAGCCAACCAACCCGCTTACAGCAACAAAGCTAGTACCACACACAACCCCACCAATATTTATAGAGAGACGGCAGCTCCGATCACACTTTGCTTGCACAAGCACGAAGCCGAAGACAAGTGGGACCTCGATGACAAGTGGGACCTCGTCGAAATGTTGCCAAGACACTCTCAATCTTACACGGGAAAAGACCTGAACACACACTCACACACACACACACACACACTCACACACACACACACACACACACACACACACACACACACACAGGCTGTGAAATCCAGCCAATAAATCCTCAGGTCCATCCAGTTGCCTCGACTCTACCTCAAATTAAGGAATTACAGAGTCGTAAAAAGTAGTTAGTAAAAATATTAGTTTAATAATCCTGCAAATGCCAGATTCTCTCTACATCAGAGTTAATAGTAATGATACTAAAGTTAAGCTTGCTTACTTATACTTAAGATTAAAATATTGTGCCCTGTTCATTGAGCGGGTTACTGGTCTACCTGCCCCAATTGACCATATTGTTTCTAGGTGTCCTGCATCGGTCTGTGTATTTCTAGGCTCAGGAATCATTTCTTCCCTCATGGCCTCTCTCCTTGTCTGCCTGGTTCGTGTCCAAATGCCTGTAGGTTGGTTCCCTAACGGCTCGTGTTTTGCGGCCACCACCCCTTTTTGCTGTGCCCAGGCACCCATCTTTGGTTTTTGCACAGGATGCATTGGGGATTCCTCCTTTTTGAAGGTTGTAGTTCTTTGTTGTGTGGGCCCACAGTTCTAATCCTGCATGGGCGAGGCTCGTTGCACTTGCTGTGAGTTGTAACATTGTTCTTCCCACCCCCTTAGTGCCTAATAGGCAGGCAGTAAGTATTTGGTGGTTGATCAAGTGTCCATCTGACAGCCAAGCCTCCTTAAGTATCCAGCTGCCCTTGGTGGTATCCTGGGCAACAGTCTCTGCACCTGCAAGGTCGAACGTATGATTGTAGCTGGCCATGTGTGCCCATACCTGTGACTGTTGTTCTTGCCATCTGATGGCCAGCTCATGCTCATGGATCCTGGTTCTGAGCCGTTTGGTCGTCTCCCCAACGTAATTACAGTGACAGTTCTTACACTTGATTCTGTATACCACTGAGGATCTTTCTTCATTGGGGAGCAGCTCTTTGGGGTGCATTACCTTGGCATGCAGGGTTTGGTCTGGTTTATGGGCAATACTAATATTATATGGAGCTAATATCCATGCTGTTGCCTCGGACACGCCGTTAATATATGGTAACGTCCATGCTATGGGTGTACCTGTGTGTGGGCTCCTGCGAGGCTCATATGGTCTGATGTACTTCTTAACGAATTCCACTGGATAGCCATTTCACCTACAGATACAATAGAGGTGATTCCTCTCCCCAGCTTTTGCCCTATCCATATTGCAGTGAGTATTGATCCGCTTAAACAGTGTCCTAATGCAGCTAATTTTGTGTGACACAGGGTGATTACTCCTATAGTGCAAAATTCTATTGGTGTGTGTTGGCTTATGGTGAACAGTCGTATGGAGGATGCCATTAGGCTGGTGGCTGACCAGCATATCCAGGAAGGCAAGTGTACCATTAGCCTCTTCCTCAGCTGTAAAGCGGATGTCGGGGTAGACGTAATTCAACTCATTCATGAATTTGGCACTATCCTGCTTCTTGATGACCACGAATGTGTCATCCACATATCTAGCCCAGAACTTGGGGCAGTACCTGGTCATCACTACCGCCTCCAGTTGCTGTAGGACCATTTCTGTGATAACTCCCAAAATCGGGGATCCCATTGGCATGCCTTTGACCTGTTTATAGATGGTGCCCTGGAACGTAAAATATTTTCTAAGGCACAAGAGCATGAGTTGTATGTCTTTGGTGTGGAGTGAGTCCTGGTGCAGTCCTTCCTCTTGCTGAAGGCGGCTTCTTATCACCGCAATCGCCAGATCTTGCAGGATGGAGGTGAAGAGTGAGGTGACATCAAAGGACACCATCATCTCATCCTCCTCTATCCTTGAGGATTTTATCCTTCCCAGGAACTCCTCAGATGACTTGACTGTAGTCTCGCTGTTCTCCACCAGATATCCAATCTGACTGCTCAACCATTTACCCAATCCCAAGGTCGGTGTGCCTCTGAATGATACGATGGGCCGTAGGGGAATTCCTTCCTTATGGATTTTCGGAAGCCGATAGAATGCGTCGTCATTGATTCTTCCGTCATTTGAGTTTGGCTGCCAGTTTATTGAGCTGGTTCTTGAGAGTTGTCATCAGGTCCTTCACGATTGTCCCTCTTGGTACTTTCTTTTTGCTGATGTTCTTTGACAATTGTTACTAAATACTCTAAAAAGCTCTCCTTACAGGCTTGCACAAGTCATATTTTATCATATGCAATCAAGGAAAATGTTATTTGGTCACCTTTGCTATTTTTATTATCAAAATGACAGTTCACCAGGGAGCATCAAGAAGCAATCAACCACAATGTGTGTTTTGTTGACTCGGCTAAAGTTGTGTGGGCTCAGAGTTGTATAGAGTTGTGATTTCTGGAGAGTGACATCAATGGTCCATATTTTTATTAGCAAACTTAGTGACATACTAAGGATAAAAATCAAAAGGGAAAAAGCTAAAAGAGAAATTTTCTAGAAAGTTAGTTACAATAGTCAGTAGAGGGGCACACATACATGTCCAAAGAAGAAATTTCAAAATAGTGAAGCTACCCAAAATCTCCTCCCATCAGTTCTTAAAGATGGCATTCACATTCTCTAGAGCTTGGCTCTAAATCTGGGCATATCCATAAGATATGGATGTAAAGACCCTTTTGTCATCAATCAACTACTTTTATGCCAGGAAAAAAATAAATAAGCACGTTTTTCCATGTCTGAAAATTGGCTTTCACTAATGTCTTATATATTGAGTAATTGTTTCATAAACATATATTGATGCAGAAAGCTGAGGCAGAATGTTAATATTATTTAATGGAAGTGAAATGAAGAGATGTTCAGTGCAGCGAAGGTATACATTTTACTATCAGTTAATTAACAGAACATGAGAAATCAATTGTTGTATTTGGTGTGTGAATTTAGGACTGAGATGCAGGATGTACCGCATGGGAAGTCACCAGTTCCCCTTGAGACAACAGGCTTCATCAACATCTAGCCATTTAGAGAAAATGAGCTGTCACATCCTGTTTAAATTCCATTACTTTTTTTTAGTTCCTTTCCCCAGTTCTGTGACTTATCATCTAAATTAAACTGCAACATTTATTATAAACCAGAACTAGGACCACAAGGGCTGAATAATTTCCATCTTTTTTTGTTCATTGTGGGGGGGAAAGTGTTGACACTGGATTATATCAAACTTTTGCTAAATGTATTTTTATTAAATAATGTAATAAAGCAGAAAATTAAAAGAGGAAAACATGAATGAAAAAGGTTGGATAATTGCTGTAATTTGTATATCGCCCTACTGGATCTTTTGAACTGTTCTAATTCTAAAAGAAAAAGAAAGCAAGGCTATATATTTTGGATTGCTGTTTCACCACATGTTAGTTGGATAAAGAGCTATGTCATGAAGTAATATGATTACATTGTGATCCTATGAATTCTTACATGATAATGAATTCTAGTGGAACCAATGGCATTTATGGTACCATTCTGGTGCCTTTCTGGGGGAAAATACTGTATTTAATTATTTAATTTAAACTCATATTTTAGGACATGAAAAATGCACTGAATGCAGAATGGCACCTACCTTATCCAACCACAGTAGAAAAGTATTCTGTGGCAACTGTACAAAGAAGAATGCATAACACGGGAGCCAATATTTCCTTGCAATATTTCTATACACATGCACACAAAAAATGCATTTGGAATAATATTGTTTTACGATATTGTAGCAAGAGTTAGAGGTTGATGTTTGCTTTATTTTTTAAGAAAATAAAAGATGTGATCACTTTGTTTTATTGAAGAAATTGGTTGAAATGCTCTTGGCAATGCTTTCTTCCTTTGGAGATACCCCAGGTCTACAGTGACAAGTTAATATCATAAATGTGTTACCAATCTTCACATGATTCTCTCTTTTTACCTCTGAAGTAATTCTTTTTGCTATGTGTACTGAGAGTAGGATAATTTATGTGATTTTTTTTTCTTTTTTGGAGGGTGATGTGCAATGATTCTATCTTTTTCAGTATTTCTGGATCAGTCTTGGAAGACAAAATGAAAATTCTTCTCTATTGAGCTTACTACATAAGACCCAAAATTGTAATGTCTCCTCCCCCTCCTCCTCCTCCTCCTCCTCTTCCTCCTCCTCCTCCTCCTCCTCCTCTTTTTTGAGTTTAAACAGGTGAGGATACTTGGGGAATCAGTAAAACAGACATTTTTAAAAAATTAAGTGTGGAAATAGGTTTGTTCATTGTCCTTTAGCATTATACTACTCAAAATTCATTTGATATATATGAATTCACTCATGTTGTTTTTGTGGGGGGATACTAAAAATGGTGAACTTTTGGTATAACGGTTTCTTTGTAATTTTTGAACAAAGAGCCTGTGGGTTCATGAACCCAAATTCATCCATCTTTACTAAAAAGAATGTTTATTACAGCTGCTAAAGGTATGCATTCAAATAGGGCTTGTATATCGTAATTTGTATTGGTCTTGGCCACTGTAATTAGCAAATGAAGTTATGGTTTAGCATACTATAACAACTCAGTAAAGTGGAGCTTAGCAAATTCATAGCTTCCCAGTTCAGTTTATGGCCTTGATGTTCTTTGGTAATCTCAGTTCTAATCAGACTCAACTCTGGTTAACTCTCAAGGCCAAACAAGATCACTTAAAGCATTGCCATTGCCAAGATTTTCTCCTTCACGTTTCCTGATTGGTGCGTAGATATCCCTATAGTGTTTAGGCTAATGGAGTAGTTTGCCAATTATTTTTGTCTTTTGATTGATTGATTAGCATTCAGATTTGATATTCTGTGTTGGTTTCCCATTCAGACATTGACCAGACCCAACCATGTTAGTTTCTAAGCCCAGACAAAAGCAGAATGGTGCTGTTACCTGCTGAAATGCAACAAGATTTAAGAATCATTTTATTTTTAGATCATGCTCACTAAGAAATTTTGGGAGTTAAAATACACATAGCTTAAAGTTATTAGGGCTGCAAAATAGTGATTGGATTAGGAGATGGGTAATCAGTAACATTTGCCATAGTCACTTGTGGGTAGTACAGTTCATCAACATGTATTACTTTACTACATGGGTAGCTACAGTGGGTGACACAGATTATTCAACCACTGGCAAACAAGAATACCATGCAATGGACACAGAGGTCAAACCATGGCAATATAGATGTTCCATTTCATAAGACCATAAACAATTCCTTAGAACAAAGGAGTGGTCCATAGATCCCATATAATCACAGTACTCTTTCTGTTGCCGTGAAAGAATCCTGAGAGAAGGACAAAAGTTGTGGCCTAGAGGGTAGTTAAAAGGTAACATGGTGCCTTAAGTTTTGCAGAGACTTAAAGCACCTATTTTGTGCCTTGATCTCTCTGAAACCCCAACTGTCTCCAAAATTGCTGGACATTTTTTTATCTCATTCATTCCAATAACTTCATGAATCACTAACCATACCTCCTGAGGTCTTTGGGAGGGAATAGATAAATCAACAAATGCTTTATTCCCATTGACAAGAAAATTGCTTGCCTTACCTTGATATCTTAGTAAGAAGTAACTGAGGAAACTCTGTAACACCAAAGTATGAATAGGTGGGAAGGTTGTTTATTTTTTTGTAGTGTGTGTTTATTCTTTACTTATAATTTGAATGATATAATTGGATAAAATTGGGACCATCATTAGATGCCAATTCTAGTGTTTAAATCTACTGATAACATGAAACCTTATACTGTTATTTGTGTAGTTGAGATAAAGGGAGCTAAAGCCAGTTGTGTGTTTTGACAACTAGCAAAGTGTTTGACAACTAGCACCCTCTAATTAATTTAGATATATATTTTCAGTTCCAATTGATTTTACGCTGGAATGGAACAATGTGATATTTGGCTCAGTTTTATTTATGTTTTGTTTTTAATTGATCTGTCTACATATAATAAGACCTATTTTTTCTTTAGTAGAGATAAAATGTTCCATGATTTGAATCGAAATCATGCTTGTTCCTAAAACCAATATATTGCTGACATGCCTAAGACACATTGAAAATCTGCCATATTGTGATACGTTGCTAGCTCCCACTGCATTGAACATCCTAAGAGTATCTTCTTCGTCCAGACCGCTTTTCATCTCATTTCATTCTATAATTGATATCAAATTGCAAATGTAGCCTCAAATTTTGAAAACAAATGTGTTTCTAAAAATCTTATGTCTGCCAGTAAGCAACAGGTGTAATCTAAGTCAGTAGCATTCGTGTTAGGCATTCTGAGAAGCCAGGGTGGGGGGGGGGAGTTCAACCATTTCTGCTTTTCTATATTTTCCTCTGTCAGTCATGTTGCCCAAGAAATGAAGTTGCCAAGTTGTCATTTTGCCAAACTGTCATTTTCCAGAAGGTAGTTGGTACATTGGACACGTGGCACAGAAAAACAGATGAAACAATAAATATGTCTCTTGCTTTTTTCTGTTTCCCTGAATGTCGCTATCCATGCTAAAAAGCACATTGAAAATCAACTTAATATGCACCATAGTCTTTTTGTTCCAGTAAAAACCAAAACTAGGGTTCAACTAATCCTTCCTCTAGAATTTGCTTTTGAAGATAGTATCCCCCTAGGATGTAGACTCAGTTCCAAGTCACTTTTGTAGACCATGTATCATGTCTTAATACACTGTATGGGGATTAAAACCAACAAATGAACAAAAATAGCCTTAGCTTTTCTTTTTGTTTTCTATCGTTATTGTTGTATAAAAGACCTAAACTGTAAACAATGTATATTTAATAAAGAGAGGTTTTTTTGTATGATTTTGTGTGGAATACCAGCACCATGTGCTATAATTCTTTCCAATATAGAAACAGACTGTGGGGGTGGTGGGAGAATGATAACCCTGAAAAATGATTGTATTCTGTTCTTGTGGGTGATTAATTCCTACTGCTTAAGCAGTGTTGTAAACAGTAATAAAATGTGAAGCTCCCACAACTCAGGTTTATTGATTTCAAACATTGCTAAAAGTGCTGTCAGAAGTCATTTGATTGCTGCACAGTATCCTAGCCTACCATAACTAATCATGGTTTGCTGTACCTGCCTCTGAAATACACAAGGACAATATTACCTGCTGAACAATGTTCAGCAGAGATCCAGAGCTAGAATTCCAGTTAGTACATGTTCACAAGACACTTAAAATCCACAGGAAACTCTGCTCCTAGGGCTATGCCTTAGGGGCTCTCCTGTCACAGAGGATGGGGGATCAAGAAAAGTTGTGATGTGGTCCACAAAATCTTGTTTTGTTTCACTTTCCCTAACCCTTGAGAGCAGGTAATGTCAGGAAACAGATACCACAAGGATTACTGGAACTTTATTGTTATTAGATATAATAACAAAAGCCTGAAAGCCTGAGCAACTTTTCCTCAGCTGTCTTTTGCACTAAAGAAAATCAAGATTATCCTGAGTTTTGTCCTCCCCCTTGCACTAAAGAAAATGGAGATTATCTTGAATTACTTTCTGACCCCCTCTTCTTTCTCAAGGCTAAGAGGGTGTTCACCTAATCATTCTTTCATTCCTTGTCAAGGTTAGTTCTGTGCTTTTCTGCAGGAACCAGGTTAATTGAGAGAGAATCGAACAGGCAGCCATCAGGCCTCCCACCTTCTCTTATCTGTACTGTATGTCTGTTTTCTGTGACATAATTTGAATTCTTTCTACCTCCTCTCTCAGAAACAGGTTTCTGCATCCACAGCAAATTCTTTTCCCTCTGCAGGGTCTCTTTCACTTGGGTGAAAAATGAACAAAAGAAATGCAGACTCTCAACCACTCCAGTGTCACTTATTACAAACAGAACACTGAGGTGCCCAGAAACGCCAGTGCCCTGTTTAACAAGTGTGGCAATAAGAGATACATTGCACAGAGAGCAAAAACAAATGACAAAATCCCCCAACTCAAGCTGCCAGCAGTAACTATTATGCATCATGGGAGTTTTGAATTACAGAGAAATCCTACTTTCACCTGGATATTTGCACCCAGCATCATGTATTCATTGTGGCACTACTGGACCAATCCGCAAGCAGTCCTCCTTGTCCCTGCCATAATCCTTCAGAATCTCTTTGATCCCCTCTTGCATCACAGCAAAGTAAAAGCAGTGGGTGTGAGGACAGGCTGCCTAGAAATTAGCCAGTACATATACTGCTGTTGTCCTGCCTCTGTGAGACCTCCCCCCCCCCAACCAGCACAGTAACATCAGCTATAAAAACTGCTGTGGTGATGTTGGCATGTGCAGATAGAGGGGAAGAGATGTTTGCTTGTATGTGGAAATAAAGCAGCTTGAAGTAGCCAGGGGAAAAAATATTTTATCTAGCAGAACTCACAAGGAGTAGGAGTAGCAGATCTCACAAGGAATAGGAGTTGTAGTGGCAGTAATAGCAGTGAGAAACAGTGGAGTAGTGGTGAATAGTGAGTAACAGCTATGAATACTTGTTTCTGTGTGTTGTCTAGGGACCTGGGTTGTTATTGGCTCTTTTGTATTTGGAGCCCACTAAATTGGAGCCCACTAAATTGGCTGAGCGCCAAAGAATTGAGGCCTTTGAACTATGGTGCTGGAGAAGACTCCTGCGAGTCCCTTGGACTGCAAGGCGATCAAACCGGTCAGTCCTAGAGGAGATCAATCCTGACTGCTCTTTAGAAGGCCAGATCCTGAAGCTGAAACTCAAATACTTTGGCCACCTAATGAGAAGGAAGGACTCACTGGAGAAGAGCCTAATGCTGGGAAAGATCGAGGGCAATAGAAGAAGGGGACAACAGAGAATGAGGTGGCTGGATGGAGTCACTGAAGCAGTAGGCGTGAGCTTAAATGGACTCCAGAAGATGGTAGAGGACAGGAAGGCCTGGAGGAACGTTGTCCATAGGGTCACGATGGGTCGGACACGACTTCGCAGCTAACAACAACAACAACAAAATTGGGTGTGGTTAAAATGACTTATGGCATATTGAGTTTATTATCAGGACCCAGAGACCCTGCAAGGCATCACAATAAAAGTCTGGACAATAATAAAATATTGCTTGGAAAGGTGCATATAGTAACTCACCACTGACATAATAACACATTTGCAATTCTAAACAGGCCAGATTTGTTTCTTTGTGCCTAAATGCTGACTTCCAGCATCGCTTCTGTGGTTGCTTCTGAGGCTTTTAGTTTATTGTAGATATCAGCTTTTCTTCCACCTAGGCTGCTAGTGAAGTTGATTTGGCCAGCTGTCCTATTCTTTTCCTTGCACAGCTTCAAACATGCTTGAGAGTTAAGTTGCAGCTGCTGGCTGCACTCAAAATGTTTATCTGAGGAGGGGCAAATTGTCTTCTCTGGCTCCTTTACAACTGGCCAGCTAACCCCAGTTCATTGCTTCACCTTCATGGTTTGGCCAGCATAATCCTTAGAATGGTCCTCTTCATGCCGAATGCTTTGAATGCAATCTGTCTGAAAGCCAAGAAGTACCCTAGCTATTTTCTCTCCCAACAGTCACGCCTAATAGGCTGGTGGCAGAGCACAGGTCAGAATTGTCCTGTCAAGCCCACATTGGTGCATTGGATCTGTATAGTAGAACCATGTTGGGAGGAATGAGACTGGGCTTTCAATATGAGAAAGTGGTGACACGTAAGGGAGTGAGGCATGTGTTTGCTGAATACAAGCACCAGACAAACATTAAGATTGCTTCACCTTTCTTTGTTCTCTACTTTCTTGTTACAATCCTGGCCTTGGCTATTTGTGCTTTTTTGAATTCTGAGTTATCATGCTGGAGATCAAAGAAATGGGAGAATGAGGAGGGTGAAAGATCTTACAGTGTGCATGGACACCCTAAAAATGCTGTAAATATGGAGTGGGGCAGACATAAATTTGTGTATCTTATATTGACAGCTGGACTAACAATTACATCTGTGTCTTTCATTAACTATGATTTTTTTCACAAGGTATCTTTTATTTGCTTACACATTTCATTCATTCTACTAATATCTTGTCTCTCCTCTCAAGAAAATACATGGGGCCCTGCCTTCATTTTAGTCTCACATGAGGAACAATAACTTTGGACTAAGGAAGAATACATGGCCCAACAGAACAGGACAGGACAGGACAGGACAGGACAGAACAGAACAGAACAGAACAGAGCTGGAAGGGACCTTGGAGATCTCCTAGTCCAGCCCCCTGCTCAAGCAGGAGAACCTATACCATCTCAGACAAATGACTGTCTCGCCTCTTTTTAAAAATCTCCAGTGATGGAGTGCCCACGATTTCTGGGAGAAAGCTGTTCCACTGGTTAATTGTCTTCACTGTAACCCAATGATCTCTTTGACTAAGTAGATATTTCAACTTGAGACTACAGAGTTCCAGTTTACCATCTTGAACATTAGCCCATGATGGCTTTCAAGTTACTTGTCTTCTGCTCCCAACAGTATGCAGCTTTGCAGAACCACTGTAATTCACTAAAAAGCATCTGCCAAAATCTGTCTCACTCATGCACACTTGTCCCTCGTCGTATCAGAAATAGCTTGCTTAAAATGATTTCAGTGCCACCAAAGGGACTTCTCTTTTATGTATTTTGGGTGAAGATTGTTATCAGTTTGAGAAACTAATGTGGATGACTCACAGCATGAATTTACAGAGAACGTCCTACTTTCAGATGCTATCTCAACTTAATATTTTTCCTGGTGAAACTGATGTTCATTATCAATCGGTTTATGTAATGCTTCCCATTGTTATTTATTCTACCTCTGACAAGAGAAGACATCTCAAAACATTTTGGCTATCAGAATGTTCATTAAGTGATTTGACAATTAAATTGGCCCTTGTGCATGCATGAAATAGCTTTGAATTCAACCTTAAGAAACAGTTCCAATAATTCCTTTTGGCAAGCTGCTCCATTACCCAACTGTTCCTACTAATTCTTTTGCCCATTGTATTAAAGCCCTCAATCTGTGCAGCTGCTGTTTAAATCCATTGCCAACAAGGAGATGTATATGTCATAATCTATCAAGCTCTCTTCTAGCTGCCTAATTCTAAAAATGAATCCCCCTGGACAAAAGACAGGTTTAGGAAAGTGATTTTTTTTGGCATTTCCCCTGAGGGACATAAGCTCACATTTGGATGAAGAGAGGGTAGTTCTACCGTAGTGTGATATTCAGCAGAAATCAGAACAGAGGTAAGAGGAGAAAGCACATTCTTAACATTCTCCAATGTGGCTATTCAGAAGCACATCCCCCTGGCTTTCAGAGGTCCTTTTGCAGAGCACATTAAGGATTTTGGCAGAGAAAAATGGGATCCTATGTGATTTTTAGATTGACACAGCAAGCCATGGCCCAGTTTACTGAATAATATACAGTAATTGGGTTCATATGTACCAAGAAAGCTTAAAGCTTTTTACAAGCCACCATGGTTGAGTCCCCAAACTGCTAAGACAAAAATTCACTGACCACATGGTGGCTTAACTTATTGTGTGAGGGTTTTGTTTTGTTTTGTTTTTAAGAAATGTCTCTCTCAGGCTCTAAAAGTACAGCTTCCTGCAATGGCTTCTTTTGCAGGGCAGTTAATTTCACAGTAGGAAATCTGGGACAAAGCAAATGGGAAGGAGAAGGAGCCAGCATGCAAGCAGTGCAGAACCTGCAGCTTATTAAATAAACACCCATCAATGGGAAACCTTTCTGAACTTTGGGAAAGGAGAGCTGTCACAGCCAGCCTGAGAAGTCTTGCTTCTGGCTTTTTCAGAGATCTCACCTTTATGTTTTGTTTTGCTTCTCAAAAATTACAGCAGCAAACTAATTAATGGCCTACATTTCAGCTACCTTTGGATGCCAATTGGAACAAATTCCCATTCAGAACTCCTGTGGGAAGCTTGAAACAGGCAATTGAAAAGATGCAGACCTTGTTCCAACCTGATTTAAAAAAGACAACTAATTCCATTTTTGCTAGAATGCATCTGATTATTTATTTATTTATTTATTTTATTTTTGGAAAGTTTGCTGTTAAATGCAGGCTTGATACAAAAGCAGTTCAGTGGTGGTTGAGATGGAGCTACTATAGGATGGAGTTTCCCTGTCCAGTTTACAAGCTATTGAGGGGTATTATTTAAATTAGGCAACATCCAATTCTATAACATTAACCCTAATACTTGTCACACCTTTTTTAGAAACAGAGGAGAAAAGTTGAATGGAGTGATGGTTTGGAGGATCTTGCTGCTCACCACTCACTTTGGCACAGAGTTCTGGATGTTTTCAGAATTTGGTCCTGCATCTAAAATATTCAAATTAAAGTGGAACCTGCAACAGAGAGGAGAGGCCATCGGGATTTGGTAGGTGGAGGAAAGTATTTGATAGGCAAGTTGTCTCTACTTCTTTGTTGACACTGTAAGGGGAAGTTCTGCTGAAGAAAGGAAACAGACCAGCCAGTGCTAGAAATTCTATTTGCTTAGGAAGAGGCACTCAATGTCAAGATACAGTTAATATATAGAGTCTTTCTTCTGCCTTACTTTCTTAACCCCTCAGCGTCTTCATACCAATCCTCATCTGGTACCGCTTTTGTGCTTCTTGATTTGATTCTAGAAGATCAGTCCTGGCCACTTCCAATTCCTCTTTTTTTCTTTCAGCTTAGCCAGTGACATCCCTGGATGTTTCCAAGTGATGGAATTAGACCTGTTCCTATATCTGTTCTTGTTCTCAAGATGTAAAAGGTAAAGGTAAAGTTTCCCCCCCCATGTGCGTGCTAGTCGTTTCCGACTCTAGGGGCCGGTGCTCATCTCCGTTTCAAAGCCGAAGAGCCAGCGCTTGTCCGAGGACGTCTCCGTGGTCACGTGGCCGGCATGACTAGACGCCAAAGGTGCACAGAACGCTGTTACCTTCCCACCGTAGTGGTCCCTATTTTTCAACTTGCATTTTTACGTGCTTTCGAACTGCTAGGTTGGCAGAAGCTGGGATGAGTAACAGGCGCTCACTCTGTTACATGGCACTCGGGATTCGACCCGCCAAACTGCCAACCTTCTGATCGACAAGCTCAGCGTCCTAACCCACTGAGCCACCACGTCCCTTCTCAAGATGTAGCAGCTTGCATATGCCAATGAGCCAGTTACAGCACAGAGGTGATCAGCTTGGGCCTCCTAGTAAATGAAGAAAAAGAACAGAATAATTGTTTCACACACACACACACACACACACAAACACACACACACACACACACACACACACACACACACAAAGAAAGCCCTGAACCTCTTCTCACCTACAGGTTCATACATAATATAGAAGTTTGTGAGTTTTGCATTCAAAGACTAAGGATGGGTCTGGTGTACAGAGGAGAAGAATTTTATTGTTTTCCTCTCCTGAGCAAAATTAGCACTTTCAGAGCATAGGGAGAGGATTTTTAAAAAATAAAAGGCAAAAAAATAGATCCTATTGATTTCTTAGAGCTGGATTCCTCACCCCAACATGTTGATAGATGGGGGAGGGAGATGGGGAAGATAATTTGGGATGGAAGAAAGCACTGTAGCATTTCACACTTGTTCCCATTTATCTCATGATCCTGTATAGATTTAGACCTATGATGTAGCTGTATCCTCCTGTCTCCTCAGAGTCTAAGCTCAGATATCTGCTCAGGCTTAATGAATGGTATCCCAGAGAAGGCAGAATAAGGCAAACACAATTGATCCACTCTTCTTGCCATCCTCCTGCCTCTGTATGTTTTGGGTAAAGGGCGAGTCATCAGTATCCATCAAGTCATCCAGCACAAAAACATACTGAATTAATGAGACCTTTAGCTATTATTTCTACCTGATTCAGAAGTCTCATTGCAAGCTACCCAGAAAGGCTGGGCAAAAGAGGATGAATAACAACAGAAGAGAAAAAAGGTGCTCTCATATTTAATTTCTATATTAACTCAACCTCTGTTATCAACTTCCATCATCCCCAGCCTGCATGAAGGATAGGTATGATGGAAATCAGTGTCAAAGGCATTCAAGCCATCAGGTTGGAGAATGTTTGATCTGATAATGTACCAGTTACTTGATCATCAACAGAACATCAATGACATCTAACCACACTGAATCCTGATATTTGTATCTCTCATTTTTATAAATTAAAAGTCAGAAATGTGACTCATCCAGGAGTGAGTGAAAGACTATACTTTTATTGATGTTAAGAAAACCAAGCTGACTTTGGAAGAAATTAAAAGAGTTTAAATTAAAATTTTAATTTAAATTAAAAGAGTTTACCGTTAACTGGAAGCGACGATCACTCCCTTCTCCCATCCATAATCATCAAGTCCCCAAAGTGTTAATTAGCTGCTTGCATTTTTCTCAACCCAATAATAAAAATGTCACAGGTTACCATGCCAATGAGGCTGTTTACTCTAGAAGAAATCTCACTTGCTATTAAAACTGCTAACTCAAGGGACCCAGATCTAAACCTAGTTTCTGTCAACCAATTCATTTTCGGGGAATCTCAGAATAACAAAGTCTCTGTTCCCCAAAGGACTCCTTATGTAGGCTTTGCATCTGCAGCGATCCTCAATTGTTTTATTTATTTGAAAAGCCAAGAGTTTATTAGAGAAGAACCTTGAAAAGACAGTGGAAGCCTTTCTTCTACAACTCGGGCTTAAGGCATTCCAGTCTCCCTATCATTTAGCTGCAATGGAGCATTTCAGAGGTTGAGCAGAACCATCTTAGAAGAGAACTTTGTGGCAAAAATTGGATGATTGCAAAGGAGAAGGATATGTGAAGTCTATATTAGTAAACAGAGATTTGTAGAAAAGTAATGGGTGGTGCTTCATGAAATTTACCTATCTGATTATTGCATATCTAATTGCACATCTGGACAACAAGAACTTCTATTGGAGCTCTTCCAAATGTCTATAGATATATTCCAGTAAACACTGGAGATGTTAGCCAGCTTCTTATCCCAGCTGAATTGATACTGAATTAATGAGTAATCATAATACTGCTATTTCTTTTCATGGTTAATATTCCTTTTTCCGGGTTCCTGACCCCAACCCATGCAATGGAAAAATTCTTCTTGTTGCTGCATTCATGGAATAAAATTCTAATATGTCCAGAATTGTGTCTATAGAAAAAAGAGAGGGGATCAATATTAGATATAAAATGGAAAGGAAGGCTATCTAGGCCAGGGGTCCCCACCCCCTGGTCCGTGGACTAGTACCGGTCTGCATGCCAGCAACTGGTGCACACAAACAAGCAAAGTCCCATCTGTGAGATGCAGGCTGCACACAAAACCACACACCCTCCAATCCATGGAAAATCCTCTCTCCACGGAACTGGTCCCTGGTGCCCAAAAGGTTGGGGACCTCTGACCTAGGCACTTTTCATGACTATATTTGTTTCATCCATTGTTTTATTCCATATAAAACTTGATTAATGGCATATGTAAAATGAGTGACCTCTGGATCAACTGATGATGTAACTGTTTCTTGAAGAATACCAAGAATGGAATGGTTCTTATTTATTTTTTCCCCCACTTGTTTTTAAAATGATATTCAGTGGTTTCCTATCAACTATTTTGCTTCACATCTCAGTTAGCACCAGATTACCATTTGTCTGTGTATTTATATTATTAACTTGTTTACATTGACTTAATTACTTGCTGTTACTATTTCCACTTGGCTCCCAAGATCGCAAACTGATTGCCTCTCTAGTACTTTCCTTAAAACTTTTTCCCATTCTTAATTTCACCCAGGAGGGCATTAAACGCACAGGTACATGCATGCACATAAATAATAACTTTTCCCTGAGCAGCTCACTTATTCAGACTGATATTGTGGCAGATGTTCATCACAAATTTAGTTGAGCAACAGCTGGTTTTAAGAAAAGAACAGGCAGAAGGAATGAAAAGTGAATCAGCCTGGCACAAATTGTATGGGCCAGACAGCTGTCTTGGACAACCTCTGGCAGGATGAGCTGCCTATCTTCAAAGGTGGATAATAGCTCACATTATAGCCAAAATAGCCTTTGGTCTACAGATGGTGGTTGATGGCCAATCTCCATTTTGAATTTCTTCAGATCTCAAAGGTTTTCAACAAAAATATTGTGTGGCCATTAGTGCCATTTCTTCCCAAATCATAACCAAGGAGTGGGAAAGCAAGAGCCTTGGTGGAGCAGTGGGCTAATGCCTCCTTAAGTAACACCAGCTGCCTGCAATTAGTGCAGGTTCGAGTCCCACCAGGCTCAAGGTTGACTCAGCCTTCCATCCTTCCGAGGTAGGTAAAGTGAGGACCCAGATTGTTGGGGGTAATAAGCTGACTTTGTAAAAATGACGCTTGGGGGGGGGCAAAAGCAGGCATATACATAGAATGAAGGCTATTGCTAAGCACATTGATTTGTGCTTCTTAGATTGTAAGCCGCCCTGAGTCTTCAATGAAGGGGGGGTTATAAATGGGATACCAAAAAAAATTGAATCCAAGAATAAAATTTCATACCTCCATATACTTAAAGGATCAGATGTCATTAAATGGTGAGTCTTATATGAATGAAGCTTTGTCAGGAGATTTCCACTCAGCAAGAAAAACCAACCCAGACGAAAGCAAAGCAACAAAGGGTCTTAATTCTACTTGTGCTCTGGGCTTACTGTGGATTGACAGACAACAAACAGGAACCCTCCTGCCAGCATTTAAACTAAGTAGGACAAATGGCAACACTTGTAGGTGCAAGAAAGCAAAATTTTTGCCCCACATACAAGCTTTGGTGGCATTGGTTTTGGTTCAGTTTTACCCTCAACCATTTCATGCTACATGCAATTATAGGAGCCAGACATACATTTACTACAGTGGTAAGCATACAGACGATTGAAAAAAAAACACCCACCCATCTCTGTGCTTACCATTGCAGTAAATGTTTGTCTGGGTCCTATATTTCAGATAAGAGTTGCAGACTACAATGGATCTCCTGCAATTTATCAGTCGTGGGAGGTTGAATGAGATGAGATGTTTCTCCTGGTATTGAGAGAAATGGCCTTAATTGGCTGGTGGGTTGCTATGTTCCCTGGGTCTTCTGCTCTGATATTTTGTATTTTGTTCCATTTACTGATCATTTTAATAGTTACTTTTAAATTGATTATAAGTTAAATAGGAACTGCATGTTACTCAGAATCAGTCATGATTAGAGAGACCTATAAGCCCTGAATAAATGTTGGGGACATTTTTTAAATCTTGTCTTCTCCCTTCTCTTTTTTTTGGGGGGGTGGGTGGGTTGGTTGAATATTTAGGCTTGTGAATCCCATCTATAATTTCATGAAATGTAAAGGCAAATTAAAGACAAAAGATTGCAACACATGCATGGTACAATCTGAAGGGGTTCAACTCCTTTCAAATATTCTTTGTTCTGGTGATCCTGATAAAGCACTTACTGATAAAGTTCAGGAAACCACAGTATATAACCAAGAGCAACATGTGAATCACTTGATCCAAACATGTTTACCCTCTGCAGAATTTGGCACTCAAATTGTCCAAAATCATCTTGTCCCACACAAACTTGTATGTGGCTGAACACCAGGCCCACCTAATTTAATAAGATTCTGCTGCTCAGATAAGCAGGTATAACAACAGATAACTCTGATTCCTGGACAGATTCAAAGTATAATGAATAAGTCCCCATTGTTTTATGTCTTTCTTTTCCTAATCTATTAAAACACACATATAGCAAAGAAAGAGAATTGATCTGTGTCAGAGAAAGAGACCTAGGACAAAAAGTGTTCCAGCAGTTTAGGTGGTACAGCAACATAATAGTAATTTTAAGAAAATGCTCAGCAAAAGGAACAAATTGATGCAAGACATTAGTTGGAGGTTCTGGCACATTTCCTGTTACTACCCACAGGCAAATCCAATTTAGCAAAGAGCTTTTTAAAGCCAGTAATGTGGAGGATTTTCTCTATTCCAATGTATTAGCAATCACAAAAATAACTCCTTAATGCTGTAAGTGTGCTCATTTTGCTGCCCTTCTCAGCAGTGGTCAGTAAGATGCACATCAGAGCAATAAAAACAGGCTCATTTCCTCTCTCTTTGCCATGGTTAATCTGTGCACCCTGAGAATTAAATGAGCTGGGTGAGATACCATTGGTTCCCATATTGCTACTGAGAGTTCTGCAGATGCCTTTTGAAAGGCATCCCCAGGAAATAGTGCAAAAGATCCTGACAATTATAGTAAAAGGCCAAGTAGCAAATTAGGAAAGAAAAGGAGAGAAGGATGATAAGCATGATAGAGAAAGGGAACAAATAGAATAGAATAGAATAGAATAGAATAGAATAGAATAGAATAGAATAGAATAGAATAGAATAGAATAGAATAGAATAGAATAGAATAGAATAGAATAGAATAGAATAATGTCTGAAAGTAAGAGTAGAGTAGAGTAGAGTAGAGTAGAGTAGAGTAGAGTAGAGTAGAGTAGAGTAGAGTTGGAAAGGACGTTGGAGATCTTCTAGTCCAGCCCCCTGCTCAAGCAGGACAACCTATACCATCTCAGACAAGTGACTGTCCAGCCTCTTCTTGAAAATCTTGTGATGGAGCGCCCATGATTTCTGAAGGCAAGCTGTTTCACTGGTTAATTGTCCACACTGTCAGGAAGTTTCTCCTTAATTCCAGGTTGCTTCTCTCTTTGGTCAGTTTCCAACCATTGTTTCTTGCCCTGCCCTCTGTTGCTTTGGAGAATAGTTTGATGCCCTCTTCTTTGTGACAGCCCCTCAAATACTGGAACACTGCTTTCATGTCTCCCCTATTTCTTCTTTTATTTAGACTAGCCAAACCCAAGTCCTGCAGCTGTTCTTTGTATGTTTTAGTCTCCAGGCCTTTGATCATCTTAGTTGCTCTTCTCTGATTTTTTTTTCCAAAGTCTCAACATCTTTTTTGTGATATGGTGACCAAAATTGGCTGCAGTATTCCAGGTGTGGTCTTACTAGGGTTTTAAAAAGTGGTACTAATACTTTGTGTGATCTTGATTCTATGCCTCAGTTTATACAACCCAGGATTGTATTAGCTTTTTTGGCTGCTGCTGCACACTGCTGGCTCATGGTTAAGTGATCGTCTACTAGTACTCCAAGGTCCCTCTCACAGTTGCTGTTTTTAAGCCAGGTCTCACATAATCTGTACTTGTATCTTTGATTTTTTCCTGCCTAAATGTAAAACTTTGCTTTTCTCCACATTGAAACTCATTTTGTTGGATAGGACCCATTGTTCAAATTTGTCAAGATCTTTTTGGATCCTGAGTTTGTCTTCTGGGGTGTTGGATACTCCTGCTAGTTTAGTGTCATCTGCAAATTTGACGAGTTCCCCTTCAATTCCTTCATCTAAGCCATTTATGAAGATATTGAAGAGAACTGGGCTTAAGACGGAATCTTGTGGTATCCCACTGCTTACTTCTCTCCATGTGGATGTAGTGCCATTGAGGAATACTCATTGATTATTAGCCAGATACAGATCCTTCTGGTGGTGATGTTGTCTATTCCACCTTTTTCTAGCTTACCAAGGAGTAGATTGTGGTCTACTTCATCGAATGCCTTACTGAAATCTAAGTATACAACATCTACACATTTTGCTCGTCTATTAGTAAATAAGATTGGTTTGGCATGATTTGTTTTTAGCAAACCAATGCTGGCTACTAGTTATAACTTTGCTTGCTTCTAGTTGTTCGCAGCAGGCAACTAAATTTCATTTTTGATGTGTGCCATTGTGTCCACAGTAAAAAAATGACAATAAAGGTTATCTTATCTTATCTCTTATCTTATCTAGATCTGTTTTTTTTTATTATCTTTTCTAGGATCTTCCCAGGTATTGAAGTTAAACTGATTGGTCTGTAGTTTCCTGGGTCTGTTTTTGTTTCCTTTCTTGGAGATGGGAACCACATCAGCCCTTTTCCAATCCTCAGATACTTCCCCAATGCTCCAGGATTTTTGAAAGTTATGGTGCAATGGTTCTGAAATAGTATCTGCCAGCTCCTTCAGAACTCTGGGAGGTAATCTGTCAGGTCCCAGTGATTATATTTGTCAAGATCGGATAGATGTTCTCTTACCATTTTCCTGCTTATTTTATTTTTTGTTTCTAGTTTGTCTTTTGCAGTGGTTTTTTTGGTATGTTGGGCTGTAGTTTCTTTTTGTGTGAAGACTGATGCAAAGAATGAGTCAAGCAGCTCTGCTTTCTCCCTGTTATTTCCTTGCCCTCCTCTCTTTTTAGTAGACCTACAGTTTCCTTAATTTTTTCTTGTTGTTAATATGTTGTTATTATGCACCAGATTGGAAATAATAGAACAATGTGCAGAATTTTTGAAGAATTATTTTCTAAACATAAAATTACCAGGGATAATTTAGTAACATATTAAAAGACTCAGACCTTAAAGAATTCTTCAGAGAACATAGATAAAATACTGAGCAAATCCATAACTATAAAAGAGATCAAAGAAACTAAAAAGTTCTGTGCATATAAGCATAAGAGTAATGTAGAAAAGACTATAGAAAAGCATATCTAAGGGGTTCATGTGATTCAGTAAAATGTATTTCATAAAAAAAAATTATTTTGGGTGTTGAGGAACAAATAATTTGCTTCTGGTTACTGTTATTAGGGTAACTTTCATTCTTTTTAACGTACCTTAAATCTTAATGATCCAACCTTTCAGTTGGCCTTATCTGTAGATCTTTATTAGTTTAACAACTATTGAAGAATGTTATCTTTTTAATTATCTCTTGTTAATTAAAATAAAAGTCTCTGAATGCCAAGTGAGAAAAGACAAAAGCCAGCTCTTCAAGTTCAAGTCCTCTCTTTTGTAGCTGAACAATGGGGGGAAAAAACTTTAAAAATAGTGAACAACATACTCAAATGGTTAGTTTATGAAACCCTTCAGAACTTTTCAGCTGAAGACCATTCATGTACTAGTTGTCTTCTGTCTGGAATGAGAGTAAAATTCAACCTAACAAACACCAATACAGAAAGTTATTTATTAAAAAAACATAGTCTGCTTGCTTCTCAAACTGACTACATATTTTCCCTTGGTCTTCATGATGCCTGGTAACTGAAGGCCACAGAGCGATTTGCAATTTCTGAAATGTTATTTATCTAATAACTTGAATAAACACTATAATGGCCTTAAATAGCAATGAATAAGTTGCCATGAGGATAAAGACTGCTGTTTCCAGAGGTATAAAAAGCGTCGTTATTTATTTGCACTGAAGCTATTAGTAAGGAATTGTACAATCCATCTTCCCATAAGCTCTCAGAACAGAGGGATACTTATTATATCAGGCTCCTATGGAAAGGGTTTCACATGGCTTCTGCCTTTCATGTGTAACATACGACTGAAATCCAACATTTTCAGTGCAGAAATGAAAACGCCTTGATAGAAGCTATACTTCTGTCCATTCTTTTTCCTGCATGGTTCTCTGCTGCGGTCACTAAATTTTGACAGAGACATTATATGTTTATTTCTCCTATAGAGGTATTTCTCCTACCCTTCAAGGAAGGGTAGATCAGCATGATGTGGTCTGTTTTTTTGTTTTGTTTAATAGGACTTTATTCAAAGGAGTTTTGAAAACATAAACAGTTTTTGCTCACAACTATGGGAAGTTTTTGTATGCAGCTTTTTCCAATATTTATACCTTTTAATGTAAGGAGGAGGAGGAAGGGGGGGACGTTATTTTTTATAATGCAGACTTCGAGAAAAAAAAATATTTTTTGTATGTATCCTTTTCCAAAAAATATTCAACAACTTTTTCCACGCATATTTTTCTTCAAAAAATGTTCACCAGCAATCCCAGCAGGGAGGTTTTTATATCCCGATCCAGATGAGAGTCCTCTCTGTAAGTTGATATGTCTTGGAAAGATCCTTAAAACAGCTTCTGTGAAATTTTAGGAGGATGCAACCAGATGAAAAGTCTGAGACGTGAGGTTGCTGCTATCAAAGAACTTCTCCAAAGGATCTGTATAGCCCTGCTCTTCTCTTGTGGGACTCCTTGGGGCCAGGCATCCTTCTGAACAACATCTCTGTGATGAATAAACTCAGCAAGTTGTGCAAAGCTTTACTCGTCTGTTAAATCCTGAAACTGATGGAAACAAAGTCTGCATTTTGTCCGCTGTGCTCAACGTCAGTATCCATTGTTAGCAAGCACAGTATAAATAAACGATTCATGTCTAATGAAACAGAGGAATTTCCTGCTGTACTTCAACACCTTTTCAATTGCATCACAGCACACAGTACAAAGCTTTCTCTGATGGGAACATGCTTTCTGCATGTTTAATCTTCACAGTTAACCATTTACAATGTTGGGCTTCATGTCTGTAGGACAGGTACATCTATTTAATAAAAATAACACAATTAAACCTACTGTCGTGGTTCCGACAGACAGAAACAAGTAAAGCAGAACTCCAAGGCTTGGAAATTCCTCAAAGTACACGTTTATTAGTTACAAAGTATCAGCACGTCAAAAGTGAAACCAAGCCTGAAGACACACGTAACAATTCCCCAATACAAAATTAAAATAATCCCACCCTTAAGGCTGTGCAAGCAACTACATTCCGCAATACATCTTCTTGGTCGGTTTTTCATGAAACATGCAGCCTGCAGTCTCGGGAGCAGCCAATGAGCTTGGTTCGCACGGGATAAAAGTTTATTTAGACTAGTGTGGCACCTGGCAATCCCTCCCCCTCCCTCCTTTCAATGTGTCAACCAAATATGAATAAGGAAACTGGCCGGAGCCATGCTCATCTGACAAGTTGACACCTACACCTAGAATGCCATTAGGATGGGTGCTGACCTGACTTTAGGAGGGAGATTATTCCATCACACTGGTGAGTAGAAATGCTTATTAATGTAATTCACTTATTTACATTGCTTTAAAAATGCCTGACTCTGACTCTGGATACTTTATGTAATAAAAAGTCAGAACAACAAACTAAAAGCAATAGAAGATATGTATCAAGAGGAAAAAAAAGAGCAGAACAAAATCTCACAGGGGCTCATCAACCACCCTGTTGATGCTGCAAAGCTTCAAAAAAACCCTCATGTTTTCAGTGCCTTTTAGAACATCATCAGAGTGAGATGAGTCCCTGGGGCAAGTAGGGCAGAATATGAGAAGTAGCTATATTTAATACATTTCACTGTAATTTAGTTTAAATGTAAAATAAATTGAACCACAACTGATTTTATCCACTCCTGGTTCCAACTTATGTTCCTCACACAAGCATGCATAAACACACACACAAACACACATACATATACACATTGTGAATGTTCAGTCTGGTGTAACTATTTGCAGTCATGATAGGCAGCACCATTGATGGACTATTAATTTTAGTCCTTGTGTGATCAGCTACACTGAAATATAGGCAGTATTGAGGTATGTTATTACAGTGATCCTCGACTTTCCTTCTAATGGCCTTTTGTTTCTGATCTCCTTTAGCTGAGGGCTTTCCTATTTTTCATTCACTGCATGTAGAGTAACACCTGAAAGAGAAGAGGGAAGCGTTATCAAAGCAGCCAGAACTCGGAGACAGGTTTAATAAAATGAAATGAATGGAGACAGAGCCAGCAATAATTACTTCAAAATCCCATTGATTTCACGAGGAGAGATTTTGGCATGTGCTTAATTCTTTCTTTATATAGAAATTCAGTACTTTGAACTGAAGCTATATGTGTGTGTAGTGGTAAGGCTTTCTCAGAAAAAAAAAGAGTTAAGAATGGGAAAGGGAAAAAAAACAGAAAGCCCCAGTTTTCGTGGAAGTTATGGGTTATGCAAACTCATATCTCCAGATACAATTCCTTTCCTAAAATTACATAAGCACACTTACCACAGATAAACATGACAAACTAGAAGAAAGGAAAGTCCACCTTTGCATGCAGATTTCAATACTTGGAATGAGAAGCAGATCTTTCCCTCTCTAAATGGCCCTGGTTTTTAGCCCCATGTGGTAGATTGCTCAAGACTAGAATTATATTTTATTAAAATGACTTTATCTTAGAATCTTCCAAATCTGCCTGTGTTTTCTCATCCCTCTCTAAGTGTGATGAGGGGGATGTTTCTAATTATGTCCCACCTTCCTGAGCTTAATGCATGCTTCTGCGCTTAATGTCTTCATGGCTTCTAGATGGTTTCTCCAAGATCATCTCCATGGCACTCTACCTGGCGAATAATTGAAAAGCATAGACACAGTGCAGTTGTCTTATCTTGCACACTTCCGTGCTGAAGATCATTTACCTGAACAAACATGGTCATGTGGTATCAGAATGGCTGCTTGCCCCTCATTTATTCAATTTTACATGTGACTGTACCATCTAAAGAAGGCAAATAAAGTGAGATTGGAAAAAAAATCCTGCCCTAATCTTTTGTGGGAATCCATTTTTCTCTGAACATGCATTCAGTCATGTGAATCAGTAGAGTTCCTGATCAGGCTTACTGATTATTTCTGAGTCCAGAGGATCATTTGGGATTTGTTCTACTAAATACAGTACATTGATCATATCGGAGTGACTTTAAGTGCTACCCTTTCATTAAGTTGAGCCCCTGTGTTCCATCCTAACAGCTTTAAATCTGTTCTTGTGTATAGTTGGTGGGAACTGCCCAGTTGTTCAAACTAGTTGTTGAGAGATTGTGCACAACTGCAAAGAGGGAGCACTCTTTGTATATGTACATATGTATATGCATATTAGAATTCTTTAAGTAGCTATCTATAAATGGTTCACTTCACAGGATGCAACATACTAAAACTATGTAACTGTGGAGTTAGTGAAAGACATCATGACACGTCACGTGACATTGTGAGTTTGACACCTGTGGTATAGGGTTTCCTGCTTGAGCAGGAGGTTGGACTAGAAGACCTCCAAGGTCCCTTCCAACTGTGTTATTCTGTTTTTTCTGAAATCAATGAGAAATGCATCATTCTTGCTTGGATCATACTTTATGACAGCCCTTCTCTCCCAAATGAAGTCCTCCAGATGTGACAGCTACAAGTTCCATTGTCCTCTGCTTTTTTGACCAACTTCTGTACTGGTTAGAAAATATAAATTTGGCAGACCAGTCTTTTCTCGTTGGAGAAATTCATCTTACAGCATTAAGAAGTCAGAATATAGTTGTCTGGTGTCTATTGAAGGAAGTGGCATACAAATGTGTGTGTGTGTGTGTGTGTGTGTGTGTGTGTGTGTGGGTGAGAGAGAGAGAGAGAGAGGGAGGGAGGGAGGGAGGGAGGGAGGGAGGGAGGGAGGGAGAGAGAGATGCTCACAAATAAGGTTCTCAATTAGCATTGCATACTCGAGAATATCTATTTTTGTGTATCTTTCTGTCTGCATTGGTAAACCTCCATTTAACCTATGAATTGGCTCTATTAAAACACTACTGTATATCCTTCCTTAAATCACATAGCAGGAATGCAATGCATTTGTGAGAATTAGCCCTTGGAGCAATACTAATTTGGCAAAATGGCACACAGATTTTAAATATGAACCACATTATCTGTCCCTAGAACAGTTTTGCTCATATATTTATCTATTTGCCTATCTATTTATCTATGTATATGCCTCACTATCTTGGGGAAAGAGAGAAAATTTATCTTATTTTTTTTCCCTAATGGAACGGGATTTACTGGAGAATAAAAAAAAAAATACATGTTCCTAAAGGGTATTAAAGTAACACAATTTGTCCTTCTTCATCTTTATGAAGGCTGTAAGTTTCTCTAGAATGACCTCTTTTTGCTTTTTGCTTTTATCTCTTTTTGCTTTTCTAGCTCATTGAGAACAGCTCCCCATTTGTATAGTAACTCTAAGTCAGCCAACATTCTTTTACAGAAAGAAATATCCATTCAGATCATATCTTTAGAAAATCCAATTTTGCCACCATGTTCCTTAGGAGGCAGGTAACCTTGATACATTTACTTTTGTACCTCCTAATCCTAGTATATTCCCCATTTTATATCTATATATCTATATATCTATATCTATCTATATCTATCTATCTATCTATATCTATATCTATATCATCTATATCTATATCTATATCTATATCTATATCTATATCTATCTATCTATCTATCTATCTATCTATCTATCTATCTATCTATCTATCTATCTATCTATCTATCTATCTATATCTATCTATATTCTGATATTGATTCAGAAGTGTATTATGGATCATAGATAAGTTCAGGAGGTGTGCACTGAAAATGTTTATATATAGATTTTAGTAACATGAATTTATTCTCCATCTTCACACTTTCAGCAAAAGATCTCAAGGACATCTATTATAGTCCTTCTTTAAATTTCTACATCAGTCCTGCCATGGAAAGATGGGGAGAGCATAGAATTCCTAATCAGAAAAAAATGCTCAGAAGTTATTTTCTTATGGCATAAGAGATATAGATAATGGAGGAAAAATTCATGATGTTGGGACCCATGGAGTCAAGAGGACAATTTAAAAAAAATGTATTTCAACTTAGGGTTCCAATCCACAGAACATGGTAAAATTAATAAAATACTTTCATCTTAACATGCAAAAGTCATTTAACTCAAGATAATCTAGGCCTCTGAGTTTAGAACCAGACCTTTAAAGTAATGCAGACTTTTATTTATACTCCTTCTAGTCATGTTCAATAAAGTACTATTGACTTAGTTATGAATAATTATATGGACTTGACCTTTCAAAAGAAAATGAAAATATCCCTCTTTTATCACCTGTCTTATTGGTGTCAGTTGTTAAGTTGATTTGGGGAGCTTCTAAGGGTGTTAAGCAGAGCCAGGAGAATCCTGACAACGATCTTTTCAAGGGAACAATGTGAGAACAATTCTTAGAGATTTGGAACAGGGACAATTTAATAAGATTTACTCCATCTGGATATAGGATCTGTCCAAGGTACTAGCATTTCTCTGGGCAAGTACCAATTGTAATATTGGGCTTTAGGTTTATTCCTAAATCTAATTATGCCTGTCACTGTGGGTTTGTGCCTTTTGATACTTCAAGTATTCTTTTCACAGTGAGAAATAGAGTTGGCTGGAGATTTCAACAGCCTTTTTCTTCGTTTTCCAGAGGGTCCTACAGTTCGCTCTGATCGGGTGCCCCCTGATCGGAGCTCCTAAAGTATCTCTCCTCCTTCATTGCCCCTCCAGGGCAACTTTCCGACCCTTTAAGGGTCGCTAGGTGAAGAAAACCCAAGCTGGAAAGCCAAACACTGACTTTCACAACTTGTCCCAACGACAGCCAAACAGGATACTTCAAGTATTGTTTTCACAGTGAGAAATAGAGTTGGCTACTTTCTATAGAAATAATGCAAAAGAATATAGAACCCTGTATGTATATATGGTTTTGAGTTTCTTGAACACATGAAAACAAAATAAATGCATCATATGTAATTACTTTACGTGGACTTTTATCAGTACTTTTATTGGTCTTCAGAAATATAATGCAATACTTTAGATGATAGATTACTGATATATTTTTACTTATATGCACATTTTTTCAAGCCCTTCTTTCTTCATGAAGTGAGATTTTCTGTTCCCATTTTATGTGTGTGCCCATTTTGGGGTACATTTTTAACTACATATGGCATAGCAAATATTTTGGAAAGTATAGATATGTGTGTGCATTCAGATTCTGAAAATGACCATTTTGTAAGTTTGCCTTATAATTCAAGCCTAATGTTTCTCCTATGACCAGTTTCAGCATGCTTTAGGATTTCTGGCTTAATCACTGATCCTGGATTTCCTGGCCCCAGCTTCATCTTGTTTTCAGGTGGGGTTTACTTTTAGTTGGCTCATCCTTTGCTTTCTGTCCCATCCTCAGTGGGCATCCTTGATACTTTGGGGAAAAATAGTATTTCCATTTCATTTGAAATACAATTACCAAAAAGACAATATGCACAGTTAGTGAAGGAGAACCAAGAAGAAAAGTAAAGACCACAATTTTCCTGACAATTATGAAGACACAAATTAATGATGTTAAGGAGAAAAGAAACATTGTATTCATGTCGTGGTTTTCCCATATAACTTGACATGACTAAAATTAACTTGTCATTTCTTTATTTTATCTTTTATTAGTTTGAAATCTCAGAAGAGTCTTAGAAAAAAGTCTAGTGCTTGCATTTGGGTATCTATTACATTATAATATCCTGCCCCTCAATGTGATCTCATAATTTCATTTACACACAGATTAAGAGGGTTGAGAGTATGCAACTATTACCTCACTTCAAAGTCCACTCTTTACAAGAAAATGTTAGGCTTAGTCCAAAAATTTCATCCCATAAAGCAAAATTCAAATTTAAAGTAAATAATATTGTTTGTATGAGCCATCATACCTTTTTACTTCCTTGTTTTATCCACCATCAAAATTAGTTTATTAGCTGTTTGATACAAGGCTCAATCTTCTTGATTCAGATTTTCCTATAATTTGATTATAATAAGGACATAAGGTACTCATTTATATGAAAAACATTTTTGACATGATTGTCTCCTTCATGTGTCAAACTGCTGAAAATTTCATGCAAAGCACACGTATACACAAAGTGCTATAACAAGCTTTGAGAAAGTGTTTCGATTCAACAAAGCTTTAATCAGATCATCCCACTGGAGCTGGTTTGTAAATTTAAGGTGGCTTTGAAGAATTTTGTTGTCTTTCACAGCGTGTTGCACATTCAACAGATTTTCTGCTGCTTCTGGGGTCATGACAGTCTACACTGTTGCAACTCAGATGCATATATGACAAATTGCTGAATGGGGTTGACTGGTCTGATACTCCTTCTGACAATGCCATGAGTCATCAGTCAATCAATTTTATCACTCCATTAAACTCTGCCTATGAGGTTTTTTTAAAAAAAAACACAAAAAACTAATAATGTTTTAGCTGTCATCCACTTTCTCAGCTGTCAGCTTCTTCATTGTGGCTAATCATGAGCTTTCATTTAGGTTCCACTTGTAGTAATAGATTGTTGCACTTCTGTGTTTACTTAACCAAGATAGTTGGGAGTCCAGCAAATCTTTCCCTACTGAATATGAGCTCATAGCTCACTTATAAATTCTGCCTGAGTAAGGCAGGTTTATATCTCTTAACACTTCTATGTACTTCCAACATGTATTGTTCTAAAAAGGGTGATGGAAGTGGCACTTGCTTTGTGCCAGTTTCTTTTTCTGGATCTTCTGTATCACTGTATCCCAGTAATGCTAGCCTGTCTCTTAGCTAACTGGCTAAGGGAGACAGAATATTGCCAGCAAATAACATATTGCACCCAGGTTCTGCCACTGATGAGAGGAGCATGATGCCTGTCAAGCAAGTTATGCCAGCTGTCCTGATCTCCTAGAAAAGTCCATTGATCAGAGGCAGTGAATCTGCATAATCTCACTAGGGCAAGTGAATGTCTTCTTTCATATAGTTCTGGGGAGGAAAAAGCAACTGTTTTTAAAAGTTTGCATCTTGACATGATTTTTGTATTAGTCCAGCCAACCTGTTTAAGGACTGTTTGGCTAGATCAGGGGTCCCCAACCCCCAGTCAGTGGACCAGTACAGGTCCGTGGCATGCCAGCCACCATGCCAACACAAACAAGCAAAGCCCCATAGCTCATAGCTTCATTGAATTACGCAAGCCCCTTCGCCCCTACCCTGCAGGTAGCACACGAAACCAGGCCCCCTCTGGTCCACGGAAAAACCTCTGTCCACTGAACTAGTCCCTGGTGTCCAAAAGGTTGGGGACCTCTGGGCTAGACAATTTCTCAGCCTATCAGCCCTGATAACTCTGTCCTTAGAAGAGTTTCAGAAGAAATATTTCAAATATATTCTGTAGTAAAATGCATAAAAGTAGCCAGATTAAATGTGAAAGTGTTAAGAACCCTTCTTTAAGATTCACCATTCCTGTTAATTTCACTCCATTCTGCTAAAAGAAGAAAAAAAAATGTATTTTAAAAATTTTCACTGTATCTTATAAACAAATCATTTTGGAAGCTGAATCCCAGATCTTGAAATGGCTTGAACTAAATGGAGATGCCCTCTTAAATTATAATTTCAAACCCAATAATGCCTTTTTTGGATTTTTCTTGGGCGTCTTACCAGAACTTAATCCTAATTTCATAGAGAAATCTTCCGCTTAGAATGTTATATTTCTGGTAGGCTATACTGATATTGGAAAAAGTGCAGTTTTAATGTTTTCAACTGCATAAAAATGTGAACTGCATCCAGCCTTCAAAAACATGAGGTCTACTGCTCTGGCATGATTTGTCTCATATGACAAGAACCCACATTTAAATTAACTTAATTTTTGGCATATATCTGCATAAATGCAACACATGGCATTGTCAGAAGGAGTATTAGACCAGTCAACCCCATTCAGCAATTTGTCATATATGCATCTGAGTTGCAACACTGTGGATTGTCATGACCCTAGAAGCAGAAGAAAATCTGTTGAATGTGCAACACACTGTGAAAGACTACAAAGTTCTTCAAAGCCACCTTAAATTTAAAAACCAGCTCCAGTGGGATGATCTGATTAAAGCTTTGTTGAATCGAAACACTTCCTCAAAGCTTGTTATGGCACTTTGTGTATACGTGTGCTTTGCATGAAATTTTCAGCAGTTTGAGACATGAAGGAGACAATCATGTCCAAAATGTTTCTCATATAAATAAGTACCTTATGTCCTTATTATAATCAAATTGTAGGAAAATTCAACATAGTATATTCTATCTTTTTTGGGGGGTTATTGTTGGCATCTATCTGGGGTTCAGCTTGCTAACTTGAAAGCTCACAAATGGTCCAATTAAACCTGTCTCATTGTCTTGGATGGAGAGAGGGAGTTACGTAAGTCTCCATAACTTCATCAGCCTGACCATTATATCATATTGAGTCTTAATTTTCATATAAAAATTCAGTTCCAAGCTCCACGTTACAATGCCGGTGCAGTACTCTATATGTTGTGCTACCTAAACTCTTTTTCATTTGCAAGGTATTTCTCAAACACTGTTGAATTCTTACATAATGCTAAGTGAGGAATTTAAAACTATGGTTTGCTGAAGAAATCACTGAGTTTTCCCTTGTACTTCATGATAAGGCAAAAATGCATCATTTAATGTGGTGTATGGACTGGTCAATTGCCTTTGCTTTATTCTACACCAAATATCCTCTATGTAGCTGTTTTAATTCAGTATCATTTTATAGAATAATAAGTGAAGTGACAGATAGTGAATATAACTTGTGGAAAGAAATTATCTATGAAATGCAACCACAGGAGAATATATGTACACCAGACATAAAGATCTCTTCTGAGTCATGAATTATATTTGGAAGAGAATATTACTTAAAGTTAAAGCTTTACGTATAGCTTGGGCATAGCTATGCATTAATACAACAGACTAAATAGCTTGTTGCATTTCTTTGGAAACATAGGCATCATAAAATTAATGATCTTGGCAAAATAGTCCCCCATTCCTCATAGAAATAAACAAATTTGCAATAAAATGAATGGACAAAGTTGTATTTCACTTGACCGAGAATGGGATTTTATATAGAGAATGGCAATTTAAAACACTCTAAAAGAAACTTTAGAAGAAGGGTGCTGAAGTAAAGCAAGGGCTAATTTACATCTATCACAGCCTAAAATACTGTATATTTGTCATTTCTTTCTGGCACTATGAGAAAGGGTCATGTGGAACAGTGAACCTGAAGAATTTTTTTTAAAGGTATGATTAGGGGAAAATTTGATTTTCTTTTTTTTCTTTTTTGGGAGAGTGGAAATATAGCTCTCTGCTTCCTATTAGTTTTTATCTTTTCATATTTTTGACCTGAGATGGTATTGCATTTAGTTTGCCTTAATGCATATTAGTCTTTTGAGCCTATTGTTGGCAGACCTATGAAGCAGTAGCTTGATAAACTGAACATTATATTGAATAGAAGTATGCTTGGGAAAAAGAGGGGAGGGAGGGGAGGGGAGGGGAGGGGCAGGAAGCAAGGAAAGAAGGAAGGAAGGGAGGGAGGGAGGGAGGGAGGGAGGGAGGGAGGAAGGAAGGAAGGAAGGAAGGAAGGAAGGAAAGAAGGAAGGAAGGAAGGAAGGAAGGAAGGAAGGAAGGAAGGAAGGAAGGAAGGAAGGAAGGAAGGAGCAAAGGTGGAAGAGTTATTAATTTCAATGGATACAGTCTTGCTGTAATTTGTGTCTATGTTTGTCATTTCCAAGAGAGATGATTGAGCCTAGACCAAGGAACAAATTATGACTGTGAAAAGGCTTGAATTTGATTCTTCTAAGTCACATCATAACCATTTAAACAGGGTGCATATTGATAATGTGTGTGAAACAATCCTACAAGGTATCTGGAAAAAAACCCTCCAAATTATATTTAATTACCAAACGTTTAAAATTAATAAAAGCACATTGGATTTAAAATGTTGTCCTATATGATTGTGTGAGATTTTGTCATTCTCATGTCAGACTATGCAAGATCTGGGAATGGACAGCTTGTGACCTAAGGTAATCTTGTAAGATTTTAGTCACATGGTGATCCTGTAAGATTTCAGGTTAGTGCTGGAAAAGGTGGTCATTTCCTGAGTCCACATAAGTCTCTGGACCATATCCTGATCCTGTTTAGAGGACCTTCATGGAAACCCAATATTTTCCAAAATTTAAGCAGGTAGGGTGCAATTATGTATATCTTCTTTCCAGCCTCCCAAAATTAGAGAAGATCTAAATAAATCTTCACACTAATCTTGTTCCATAGGTAAAATGTGCGCATCTAAACTTGTATTGCTATTACCAACAGAAAATAGTAACATTCTTGATGCCAGAGAAGGCTATCTTTCTAATTCTTACATTAACTCCATTCTAGATGGTTCAAGCAGAGCCATTCATACATGACTTCACCTAGTGCGCACAACCGATGAGACACCTTGTCCTGTTTATATGATTTTCAGTAGTAATAAATAATTGCGCACATTCTCCACTTGACATTGGCCACCTGCTTCTGACATGTTGTTTCCCTCAGTATAATAAATAAAAATTAGCATTCTGTCTCTAATGAGTCTCTAGGAATATTTTATTCTTTTTTTTTTTTCAGTGATTCCATTGCTGAAGACTGAATTCACCATTTTTTCCCCACAATAGTATCTGACACAAGCAAATGGAAAATTTTACGTGGACTTGCCAACTCAAAAAGATTACATTGGCCATTTGTAGTCATCCATGACCAGCCTCAGCCAA
The DNA here is from genome assembly GCF_964194415.1 of Vipera berus. Taxonomy (NCBI): domain Eukaryota; kingdom Metazoa; phylum Chordata; class Lepidosauria; order Squamata; family Viperidae; genus Vipera; species Vipera berus. Next base: position 126,902,877 of record NC_138202.1, on the reverse strand, counting down.
AGAAAAGTTTCACAATTATTTTTGTTATTATTCCACTATATCACTGGAGAATAGATGTTTCTCCAACCTGCTCTAAGTGCGAAGAGATGATAAAAAATATTTCTGATTAGACTGAGCGACTGGGTTCAGCACTCAAACAAATGGGCTAATTTAGTCCTAGAACATCCTCATCCAAGACAGCTCAGACCAGAGACAGATGAAGAAAGATATTTCTTTACAGTAATGAAGACAGGCACAAAGCAAAGGCCACGGTGAGAAGAGGCATGTAAGCAAAACAGTGTGTCGGGAGAGATAACTGCAAACAGCATCTGCGAGATAAGATGAGCATTCCAGCTCAGAGCTCAGTTTCTTCCTCTTTGCCTTCATGTTGTTCTTTTCTTGCTTACTCTGCTCTCCAAAATGGGGAGAATGTGCACTACTGATTACAATCTTGCTCTCCCTTTCAAAAGCTCCATGCTTTCATTCTTGGGTTTATCTAGAAACTGCCTTCCTAGAGAGGCAAAGCAATCAGTCCCTGCCATTCCAAACACCCTGATGGGTATATTGGGACAGGCAAAGCAGACCAACATAGTTCAGTGAGGCCCACTGAATGCTATCTCAGTGTTTCAATTAAAGACATCAAAGTAGGGGGCAATCTCCCTGGACTTGCTGCCTTATTTCAAGAAAAGTGGCTTCAGTGCACACTCCTCATTTTTGAAGCAACCTGAAGAGGGATGGCCATTCACAGAAGATTCTTCTCTTTAGTGGAGGCTTTGAGAAGAATAGAATAGAATAGAATAGAATAGAATAGAATAGAATAGAATCAGAAACTTTATTTGGCTAAGTATGTTTCAACACACAAGGAATTTGTCTCCAGTGCGTAAGCTCTCAGTGTACATGCACAACAACAGAACAGCAGTAATCATAACAATGGTACCAATAAAGAAGATCCTTTGGTCAAAATTTTGTGGAAGAAAAAGATCCCATCCATGGGAAGCACCACACTAATGCTACACTCTTTTTCCAAATGCCATGGCAGAGTGGCTGCCCTTTTTGATCCAGGTACTAAAGTGGGCAGAGACAACTTTCCATTAGATCAAAGAGGCTGGCTGATTCAACTTGCTTTGATTTAAAGTTATGATACAGATGAGTTGATGTCTAAAGGTTTGCCTTGACCAGGTTGTATGTCCGTGTGGGTGTGTAGATATGGGTAGGTGTCTCCGTCTTTTATTTTCAAAGGGATGATTGGATTTGAAAGAGCTTCATCTTGAATCACTACTCAAAATAAAATCTTCAAATCAGTTGGAAGTGTCAGATCAAATCAAGTGGCTCTGAATTGCTCTAGAGAGGTTTGAAGGCAATTTGGAAATTCTAAAAACATTCTGGTTTTTCAGAATCTTAAATGTTTTTTTAGTTAGATATGCTTTTTTGTATTTGTATCTCACTCTTCTGCTAGAATTAATGTTTAGGGGGGTGCAGAGAAAGAGGGAGAGAGGGAGGGCAAGGCACAGGGTGAGGGAGGGGGTGGAAACTCAGATTTATTCTCCTGTTTTTTGGATCTGGTTTGTTCTTTCTTGGGTGATATCCCTGTTTCCCTCAAATCTAGATCTAGGGAATATAGACTGCAAGCACACATATGTGCTAACAGTGTATCAGACAGTGCATTAGAACTGTCTATTCATATAAAATATTATGAAATACATGACAAAGGGAAATTTATACTGTTATACATTTGGTAGAAAAATGTGGTAGAAAAACTAGCCTTTTAAAAATGGATAAATTGCACATCTCTTGAATCTAGTCTTTGCTATCTGTGGTAATAGTAATAATACTTTTCAATTTCTTAACATAATTCTCTTAGTTATTCCAGATGGCTACTATATGTATGTATGTACTGTATTTCAATCTCTCTCTCTCTCTCTCTCTCTCTCTCTCTCTCTCTCTCTCTCTCTCTCTCTCTCTCTCTCTCTCTCTCTCTCTCTCTCTCTCTCTCTCTCTCTCTCTCTCTCTCTCTCTCTCTATATATATATATATATATATATATATATATATATATATATATATATATATTACATCACCAATAAAGAAAACCTACATCTCATTCTTTCTCATCCATTCTTTGAGGAGTCCAATAGATTCAGTGGATTAGTTTGAATTTTAAGTCAAACGAAACAAACTTAATACTTTTTTAGATTTGGACTATTAATGTTCCATTGCTGGCTATTCTAAATCTTTATTCCATAAGTCAGAAATATAAATAATTATAACTTTAAAAATATTTCAAATTTCTGATGTAATGTTACAGTCAATTTAAAGCCATGGATGCTTATTAGGCAAAGACAATTCTATATGTAGTTGTTGAAAAACCTTAAAATAATCATTATAAAGTAAGTGCTTTAAAGTAAGTTCCATGCTCTGACCAAACTTTTCAATAGAACATCTTCCCACCTAGAGTTTTTCCACAAAGTTATATCTTCATGAAACTCAGCACCAAAACCCAATTTATATTCCAATAGGTCTCAAATATGTGTGGCTGCTTTTAACCAGAAAATGAAAGTCCTTTTTTATTCTGGCCAAGTCACTGTCAGGCTCCTCACAGAGATATATGATGACTTTTCAATAAAGCCCAGAGAGACTGATATTCAGTTAAATTCTCATTCCATACAAATATAGATAATAAAATAAATACCCAATAATATTTTTGAAAGTCTGGTAAATTAAAGCCTCCTTCGTCCAAAATAGTGTCAGCTTAGTGAATGAAATCCTTGTCATATTAATTTCCATATACGTCTATTAATCTGAATAAATACCGTACTACTTGGAATTAATATTAGGGCAACTCTTAAAATATATATCAATCAAGGAATAATGGTAATTTTAATAACATTAATTTTAACCAACCAGTGTAATGGAATTTCAATCCATCCCTTAATATCCATAGAAATATTGTCTGAGATATCTGATATATTAATTTGGAAATATTTTTTCTGTATTTAATTCAAAATATTTAATATATTCTGTGCATACAACAAAGCCCAACACATACATTCATCTATTAAAATAACAGATCCCAAAGGAAATAAATTATATTTTTCTCCATTAATTTTATAACCTGAGTATTATCCAAATTGTTTGACCACTCTTATTCAGACTGAGGTGGCTGAATAATAAATGGTAAGACTGTGCAATTACCAAGCCATCAAAGTGGTTAATAACTTAATATCTGTACTAAGTAATAAAATGGGCATATAACTTGAATACAATGTAGAATCTTTACTTAAAGGTGCTTTTACCTTGGTACCTCACCTGGCCAGACATGAGGGATTGTGACACAAGGTGAGGCAGGACTGGTGTAGAGGCCTGGAAGAGTCAGAAATTGGTGTGAAAGCTAGTTTGCCCCACAAGGTATACCAAGGATATGTGCACAAGTGCTGAACGGAATGAATGAGCAATCTAGGCTGTCTAGCATGTGTAGATTTTCCTGACATTGTATGCCATACATTAAATAAATAAATCAAGATATCCACATAGTCCTACAATAATGGTTAAATATCAGTCTTACTCAAAATGACTGATTTCCTGTTCATCAGCCACACCATTAAGGGGGTATACATGCTTATAAACTTGAAAGAACTGTAAGTTAATGGTTTTTCTATGTATGAATCCCCATCCTTCATTTGTTAATATTTTGGAAATTACATTTTAATTTTCTCATCGAGCTGCTAATAATTCATCTGCTTTTTCATCAAATCACTTTAATCCCTTCAAAGAGAATTCAACTTGATAAGCACAGAAATTCCCCATCTGCAACTCTTTCTGTAAGAGATATTTATTATGCAAAAAATTGCATAAATACTGCAGTTTTACCCATCATCTGAGGGTAAACAATATGTATATGTGTAACTATGGCACATGATTGGTTCCAGTGTATTGGAAAAAAGTTGTAAAATCTAGAATGCTTGATTCTAGATATCAATGTATATAATATATTGGTTATCCTACTTGGTGTTTCTTCTGTTGGCTATGATGATTCAACCGTGTGCCAGCCCTTCTCACATATGGTGTCTCGTGCTGGCAACCAATTAAATAGGCAATTCAATCAATCATAGTTCAAAGCCTTGATTGGACAGCACTCTGTATAATTTGAGAAGAGCAGGCTACCCTAGGGAGCACGCAAAAGATTTCAACTCTCTTCTATATCGCTTTCCCATCTCTCCTCTCTCTTTAACATCTGCTGCTTGAGGCCACCAGCCTCTCTGAAGATCTCCCCAGTTATTCTTGAGTTCACTAACTTATCCTTGTGCTATTATGACACTGTGTGTTACATGTTTCAAAAGTGATGCAGACCTGCTTGATGCTTCACCCAAGCCATAAGCCTGTTAATCAACAGAGCAGCCAGAATCTCAACAACAACAAAAGATGCATCTTTGACTCATTAAAGGTAAAGCAAGTCCAATTTGCAAATTTGCAAAAAAAAGAAGACAGATTGCTTCTAATAAATAACAGAGAAAGGCTCTGTTTATCTGAAGTCTGAGGTCTTAAGTAATTTTGAATCATATATATATATATATATATATATATATATATATATATATATACATACATACACACACACACACACATATATATATATGTGTGTGTGTGTGTGTGTGTGTGTGCTAAATATTTGTCAAGTCATTTGAATATGCCTTGCTAATTAACTCTTTCCTGTTTGGCCTAACTCAAGGCTATCCACAGGATATAGTCACAACTTATGACAGCTCATTATTTGTGTAAATTATTCAAATTGCTAATAAAGAATTTTTTAGGGAGGCTGAAATGATCATTTCAAACTTCTTATGTTCTCATCAGTCAGTCATACCCTTTTTATCTGAGATTCGAACCTGGGCTGATTATATATTAGGCAGTTGCTTTAACTTCCTGAGCCACAGGTTCTTTCTCTATTAGCTAGGAAGCAAGGGAGATATATGTGTTAAATATTTGTCAAGTCATTTGAATATGCCTTGCTAATTAACTCTTTCTTTCCTGTTTGGCCTAACTCAAGGCTATCCACAGGATATAGCCACAACTTATGACAGCTCATTATTTGTGTAAATTATTCAAATTGCTAATAAATAATTTTTTTAGGGAGGCTGAAATGATCATTTCGAACTTCTTATGTTCTCATCAGTCAGTCATACCCTTTTTATCTGAGATTCGAACCTGGGCTGATTATATATAATCATAATATATAATATATATTATATATTATTGCTAACCCTACGATGTATCTATTCCAGAGCGCGATTCTCAAAAATTAATGTAGAAATAATTCTTTTTTTTTATTTAAAAAGTTTTACAATACATTTTAACTTTAATCCCCCCTCCCCCACCCCCATCTAACCCTCCCTATCCCTCTCCCCCATTCCCACCTCCCCCCCCAACTTCCCAGAGCTAAATACAGGGTATAAAAACGACAAACAAACATAAGCATCCATATGCTATCAACAATAAACTATTAATTCTATCACCCTCTGGCTCATGTAAAATGATTACAAACAGTAATAATATTACAGATAAGAAAAAAAAGGAAGAAAACAGAAAAGGAATTTTACTCAAATGCTAAATAAAATTTCTTAATCCCAATCCTTATTCATATTAATTTCAAAGAAAAAACTTTCATCTACTATTTACATTCTCCCACATTTCTCTAATCTCTAGACAAATTCTCAATTACGCGTCAAAAGCGCCTATCTCTATTAACCTTATTAATCTCCAACCAAACTGAACTATAATCAAAAATAGTTCTTGCATATATCACGCCAAATGTCTCGCAGTTCCAGATCATCCATCTATACGTCTAGGACACCATTCCAATCTCCAATAAGAATAAGATAAAAAATTTAAAAAAATTATAATCCAATTAGGTAACCTTTGTTTATAGTAAGTTAAGAAAAATCAACTTGTTGTTGATTAGAAGCTTGCGTACAAATACTTTTAGTCCACAACCCTAATATACGTTTCTTGCAAACAGATAACATCAGTCTTAAATTGTTTTAAATATTAAAAAGCTTTCTTTCTCCTCTATGATGAATTCAATCCATTGACATTCTAATTAGAAATTTAGTCACCAATCTTGACACTCCAAAGCTTTTGGAGCATATCTGAAATGACCCCTTCAACTTCTTTAGACCGCGCCCCTCCCACAGCTTCACTGTAAGTACGCTTTGGAGGTTCCACAACTTTCTGCTGGTCTTGCTCTTGCTCTCGTCTCGCTCGTCTTAGGGCGGCACGCGTCATCCTCTGCTCTCCTGCAGCAACCGATGAGACTGTAACTTGATCCCCTCCAGCACCATTCTCCTCTGTCTGTCTATCTGCAACTTCTTGAAGCTTTCCCTCACCATATCCCTTTGCAGCTTCCAGAAGTGGTAGGGGGATTGCTTTTACACATTGCTATAAAAATCACGTGCCTGGGCTACAGTAACCAAACGATGTCTTTTACCTTCATGCATCACCACCAGTCCAACTGGAATCTCCCATCTGAACTTAATATCACATTTCTTAAGTTCCTGTACAAGAAATGCAAAATCTTTCCTTCTCTTTAAAATCTTTGGAGGAATCTCTTTTAAAACCAAGACTTCTTGCTCAGCAACTACCAATTTAGTATCATAAGCAGCTTGAATGACTTCATCTCTAATTACTCTCTTTGTAAAATAGACCACCACATCTCTGGGTAACTTCCTCTGTCTTGCAATCCATGAATTTACACAAAATTTTTTATCCATACTTCCCTCAATTTCAGATGCTGGCTGGCCCAATACCGCTTCCAAAGCTTCAGAGATCAGCTCCTTTAAATCTTCTTTAGAATTCTCCTTTAAGCCCCTAATTCTAATAGCATACTGCATCTGATGATACTGAGCGAGGCTCAATTCTCCGTCCACTTTATCCCTTATATTTTCATTCTCTAATACCTTTGCTTCTAATATAGAATTCTTTTGACTGAGATCCTCCACTTTTGCATCCAGCTGTTGCACACATTCAGCTACACTTTCAATCATAGACAACATGTCTACCCTCATTGCTCTAAACTTCTCTTCCATCTTCTTCTCCAACTTCTCCTCCAGCTTTTTCAACTTTTCATCCATCATATCAGATATTAATTGTGAATGCTTTTCAAGGGCATCTTGTAAATCCTTAAGCGTCAACGCCGGAGGAGGTACAGGAGGAAGCAAAACTTGCAACGAGGTCTGTTGCACCGGGGAAAACCCCGCATTCCGAAGAGCTTTAGAAGTTTTGGCCGCCATCTTTCGTCACTTTCACTTATTGTGCACTTTCACTTTAAAGCTATAAAATCCGTTGAGCTAGAGAGTAAAAATAAAAGTCCACATCACCTTAACCTCCTGTACCACTCTGCCTGCATCTTTATACTCAAAAGTATTCCTTCTGGCAGGGGTGGTTGCTAACGCCTGGCTCTGCTCCAAAAATCACGGAGCAGAGACACTGCGCAGCTCGGAGCAACCCAGGCTTCGGGGGGGCTCAATCCTTCAGCCGCCCAAACTCTCAGTTCAGGCGGCCCCGGAGAGCTCAACCCCTACCTGGGGCCTCACCCCCTCCTCTTCTCCTGAGGAGGGGGCTTCAAATCCATCTAAACAGCTGATCGGCGCTGTTTACGATGGAAAAACACAGCTGCGGAGCGGACAGCCCAGAGGCGGCTGTCTTCGGCGCCGCGTCGCCACCGGAAGTCAATGTAGAAATAATTCTGAAGCTGTCTGTAAACAGTGCTCGCCATTGAATGTAGAAAGATTCCTTCTAATCTAGCCTATGGCTGTGGACTGGGCAAATTCTTTCCTGTAAAGTTTCTCTTGCTAACTGGAGAGAATGTTTTCTTTCTAGTCACTCTAGTAATGGCTAAGTCTCAGAAGCTCAAGTGACAATCACAGATAACTGCAGTAGGTCAGAGATTCCCCGCGAACTATTTTTTGGGCTTAACCATGTATCTTTGGGTTCAGTAGATCTCAATGAGTAATCCTCTAAGCTCTTCACTTCCTTCTTTTGTTGAAATAGGGCAAGCTGCAGCCATTCAGATTTGGAGGCATGTGGCTCTCAGCAGGAGAGTCACAGCAGGCAGCTGAATTTTGTTTATTCGTTTATGACCTCTTTTAAAAAGTGGCTTTCTGGGAAATGATGATTTAGTGTTTCTGGTTCTTATGAGATTCTGTAGGAGCACCAGAGTGTGCAAGATTTCAGCTAAAATGCAACAAAAAAGAGGGAGAGAGGATGAGTGATAGAAATAATGCAGGGGGAAAAAAGTTCTTTCCATCATTCTTTCCATTATTCTCTGCTCCTTTCTCTAGGAATATTTGTACTAACATTCAGTGGGAGTTCATTGATTTTGTCACTGATTATTTTCTATTATGTTTTTCATATTCACATTCATGATCAATTACGAGCTTTGAATAGCAAAATTTAAGGGGCTTCTACAACAAAGTTTCTCAGCATTCTCCCAATTAAAAGCACACCAGTGATAGAGGCTTTGATATGATAAAATCATGATGACAGCAGCACTGATAAACAAGAGGCACTGCTGTAATTTGTTGCTTTATGGATTGATCAGTGGCATGTCAGAAGGCTGCTGTTTTTGCATAGGAAATTGCCTTCATTGACATCTCTGTCATATCTCTTCCATCATCATCATCATCATCATCATCATCATCATCATCATCATCCTGCCAAGGACATGTTTGTATCTTAAGATCTGAATGATCTATTGCCTTCTTGTTGCAGTGAAATTGAAAGTCATAGAGGAACTACGATGAAGGAGAGATCTGATAGGCTCCGGAGACTTGTCTTCTTGCATTTACTTCATTGGGTTCCCTGTTCTTCCAGGCTGCAAAAAGCTAAGCAAACTAGAATCCTTAAAAATAACAAAAGGGAAATGATCCTGACTGTCATCATAATCACCGGAAGGTTGATTTCATCTCCTATTTGTTCTTTTTGTAAGGAAACCTATTCATGTGGGTGCCTTCTTTTAATCTAATCCATGCCCTTGTCACTATTAATCTTGGATAGACATGAATCCTAGTAAGCCAGGACACATTGCTATTCTCTTAGCGATAGTATTCTATCTCAGGGGTGTCAAACTCAATTTCATTGAGGGCCACATCAGCATTGTGGTTGCCCTCGGGGGGCCTGGTGGGTATGGCCAGGGTGGGTGTGGCCTACTGGGTGGGTGTGGCTAGAGTGCATATGGCCTACTGGGTGGGCGTGGCCAGCTCTACATTGTTTGCATCAAGGGTGCCTATGGGGGCCTGGGCAGGAGTGGGACAGATCTGAGGGTCTCTGGCAGAAGGAGGGTCTCTGGGCCAGGGCCAAGGCAGCGGGGGGCGTTCCCTCACTGTTTCCAGGATGGCTTCGGGGGCCACATGAAACCGCTTCACGGGCCGGATCTGGCCCCCGGGCCTTGTGTTTGACATGTCTGTTCTATCTGCATATCTCCATCTGACAAGCTGCATTGGTTTCTGCACAGGGGGTAATGTTAGTACTTTCCAGCAGCCATAGAATACAGAACTCAAGTGTCCATTCAAAACTCTCTCTCTCTTTTCACTTTTCTCAGTAGAAAATGAGAAAAAGGACAAGAAGCCAAGGAATGCAAAAAAAGAAAAAAAAGAAAATGAGCATTAGTGGTTTGGAGTATATGCTATGGAGAACAAACAGTCTAGAAAACCTGATATACATACTTGCTTGTTTGTTTAACAGATTTCGTTCCTAGAAGTCTTGATTACCTATTGAATATTTAGCACATGTTAATCAAATATGTATTTATTTTTTAAAATATAAAAATAAAAATAAGAAGTGGCATGAAAGGCATAGAACACTTCGAAGCCACTAGACAGATTGAGCAGTAAAAGACTTCATGTGGCACCGGATTGAAAGTGTGGTCACATAACGCCAGCAAAAAAAAAAAATCACTTTCACCACAGAAGGCGGAAGTGCAGAAGTCTTTAGAAACAAGTAGTAGAAGGAAAACAAAAGGTTTTTGTTTATTTTGAAGAAGGCAGGAAAAATGAAAAATGAATCTGAAACAGTTGAAGACCACAGACTGGACATAGAATAACAACGGATATGCTGCTGGATGAAAAATAAGAATGGACAAGGATAAAACAGTAGGATTATGCACATCATGAAGCAGGATGAATCCACCAGCCTCTTTGATCTAGGGGAAATAAGTCCTTTGCACATTTTGGCACCTGGATCAAAATAGGGCAGCCATTCTCCCCTAGTCTTCTGTTCGTACCCTCAGAAAATTTGTGCAAAATATCTTTGAAGCAGCTTTGAGAAACGATGTGAAGGGGAATAACCACGCTACTACTTCACTTTGCTGGAAGAAATGGACTTGTGAGCTTGCCTCTGTATAATCATCAGTGGCTCCTTTTGGCTAAGGAAAACCCTGATGGGCACTGAGCTGAGTGCCTTAGCAAGGAAAACTACACTGACTTTCCATAGTGCAAAATAAAATTGTACCTGCTACTACATTTGGGCCACAAGATAGTGGATAATAACCAAATGACAGTAAAATGTTTCAGGAAGTCTTGTTCTCACCTAATATAAGATACATTTAGGTGATTAATATTAATTTAGTATCCCGTTGTTTCTCTGTTAATTGCTCTTTTTTCCCCTCTCTCTTTGTTCATCTTGCTATTACAGTTTCATAATTGCTTAATTTGGTGGATATCAATGTTAATTTGTTTTTTTTATTCTTGTTTTGGCATTTGTTTTTTTTAAAGCTGTATAAAAATTACTTTAAGAAGTAATTATCTATTATCTTTTTATTTTCTTCCTCCTCTTCTCTCATGTCTCTTCTTCCATTGGCAATCAGGTTCTGGAAAAGAACACTTTGTGACTAAGGATGGAAAAATCACACTTGCCAGTAAAGAATTCAATTTAAAAAAAAATCTAAGTTCTAAATTCTAAGTCTGGGGAAGGAAGAGGAATTGCTATAGAATAAAACCAATCAAGTATTAAGGATGAGATAAATTCCTTCTTTTGACTAATTACTAAATAGTTAATGGAATTACTTATCTTAAAATTGATTTTATAAGAAGATTATTGAAGATTTGTGTTTATTAGTGAATTCTTTATAATCACATGCTTGGAGCTGTACGATGCAACTGTACACAAATGAATTCAGTGGAACTAACTGCTGGCAGGTATAGTTATGGCTGCAGGATTAGATGGATAGAAAATGTGAAGGGAATGAAAAAGCTTTGATTCAATTAACATCTACTGTAGTTTTATACATCTCTAAATAGAGATGACTCACTGATTGACAGATGATAAGAGGATTACATTCTCTCCTGACATTCAACAAAAGGGACCAGATGAGGGTGGCTGAGTGAGAATATGATAGCTATGTTATCTGCATTCCCTGTTTCTCCATTTTTTTAGTTCTACACTAAATCAGAATACTTTAAGAGAACCTGAAACAACAATCTGGCTTAATGAAATTCTAATCCTCTGCATCACCAGAAACCCCCCTTACATATAGATACAGTACATATAGCCACTTCCTAGGGCTGCCTGCCTTTGTATTTTCCACCTCCAGTCAATTATCCGTGCTCTAGTGACCTGGTTTATGCATTATTGTGGTGTTCTCCATATAGTTACTCATGAAGCTTTTGAGCAGACTTTCAACCACCCTTATTGGGTCCCTTTTGTTGAATGTCAGGCGAGAATGGCTGCTTGACCAGGAAAAATAAGTCACTTCAAGCTGAAATGTCAAAGTTGGCTAACTTGATTTGCCTGGTTGCTTTGATCTGATAGAATGATGATCATGACATAATCACCTGGCCTGAAATAACATCTTGAAATGAACTGAAGCCACTTCACCCAGGTCTAATAAAAATAACATGTACTGCATTCTATTGCCAGTATTAGTACAGCTCTGGAGATGTAAATGTTGCTTAGCTTGCTCCGGTTAAAAGAAAATAAATGCCTCTGATGCAGTAGGTCACTTTATTCCATTAAGAAAAAGCTGCAGAGATCAACAGCTTCCCAGGGCAATAAGCTTTCATTACTGTGATGTACAGAGACATTTGTCAATTCTGGAGGCTTTGTTAGAATTGGAAGCAAGAGGCATGATCTCATGATGTACTTTAGGCATATCATAATGTCATGATATACAGAAAAAAGAGAGGGGGCTTGCATAAGAGCTGTGCTGGCCCAGTGGTTAGAATGCAGTATTGCAGGATAACTGCCAACTGCCAGCAGTTCAATCCTGACTGGCTCAAGGTTAAGTCAGTCTTCCATCTTTTCAAGGTTGGTAAAATGAGGACCCAGATTGTGGAGGGCAATATGCTGACTCTGAAAGCAGCTTAGTGAGGGTTGTAAAGCACTATGAAGTGGTATATAAGTGTAAGTGCTACTGCTGTTGCCATTGCAGTGTTTTAAAGCACATTTTATCATTAACTCCCTCTGCTGCTCCACAGTGGTGCAAAGGAGAGGGAAAAGAAAGAATGTTCTAATAGCATCCTGTATTTAGCTTACAACTGGTGCTTGCAAAAAGTCAAATATAATTTTTAATGTATTTCACTTGTTAGTTTATCTGTTTATTCCACTGGTGGCCACCCATTTCATCTAAGTGAATCTAGGCAGCTTGCAACATTTAAACAATTTAAACAACAAGCAAAGAGAAATAGATTAAAATAAATATACAGGCACATAAAAACCATCAATAAAACCATGTCAAAACAAAACAAAATCGACCATAATCAGCAACAATCCACCATTATATAACATTGAACACAGCTATTATAGAAGCCCTCAGCTATTTCCAGATCCTCAAGCATATAGGGAGAGCAATGACATCCAAGCATTTCTTTAGCCTAATATGGGCTAACCAAGTCTAGAAGACTGAAGCCCCACAGGCCTGGCCAGGGCAGAAAAGTCTCTCTTCGTGCATCCAACTAGATGACACTTTGTTAGAGACAGGGCCCATAACATGCCTTTTCTGCTGGACCTGATGGGGCATACTATTTACTTGTTGAATTTATATCCCATGTCCTCTGGGAACTCAGAGTGATATATTTGTGTGTGTTTGTGTGTGTACGTATATATATTGTTGTGTAACAGTTTTTCTGTGCAACAAAAACCTTGCAAAGCAGGTTGGCCCAATGTCATCTAGTGGTGGCTAATGAAATCCTGAGCTGGATCATGCTTGTTGTCTTCCTGCTCCACACAACTATGAGGGAATTTACCACCCTGTATGTTGAAAGCATATTGAAGTCTATGGTTTGCTAATGTCTGGATTTTAGGGAGGGAGGGGAAAATACATTTCATTCACATTTTTATGTATACTTGTTAAATATATATTTTAGAAGGCCCTTTGTGAGCTAATGGGGGCCCAATGGTTCAGTGGTCAAAGATGCTGAAATTGTTAGCTGAAAAGCAGACAGCCCGGGTTCGAGACCCAAACACTGCTTGACAGGGTGAGCTCCTGTTACTTGCCCCAGCTACTGCTCACCTAGCAGTTTGAGAACATGCAAATGCAAGTAGATAAATAGGTACCATTTTGGTGGGAGGATAACAGAGTTCTGTGCACCTTGGCTAAGAAACAGTCATGAGCACCAACCCCTAGAGTTGGATAAGACTGGACAGGGGAATCCTTTATGTTTATATGAGCTAATATACCGGATAGGCAGATTTTAAAATTTTGTAATGGATTTTACCAATCCAAAACCAGTAAAAGTTTGGAGATTTGAGATCCATGGGCAAACAAGTTATTTGAAGCAATCTTGAGATGTAAAAGGACATCAGGCCTTTAAAAAAAACTCTTTCCATGAAGCTGCAGTGAAAATAGAGATAAAGATAGAGATAGAAAAATAGATAGATAGATAGATAGATAGATAGATAGATAGATAGATAGATAGATAGATAGATAGATATGATATGATATAGAGATAGATGATAGAGATAGAGATAGAGATAGAGAGAAATGATAGATATAGAGATAGAGATAGAGGGAGATGGGGAGGGAGAGGGATAGAGATAAAGATAGATATAGATATAGATATAGATAGATGATAGATAGATAGATAGATAGATAGATAGATAGATAGATAGATAGATATAGAGAGCTATATAGATAGTATTATGATTCATTTATTTATTCTAACTAAAGTGGAAAACAATACATTCTATCAAGAGTACACTTCCAATACGTGAATATGAATCATGTGCAAAAAATAAGCACACTGCCTATATCTACGTACATATGATGCTCTTAAATAGAAGCTGAAAAATATTAATAAAATATTATATGATATAATTATAAGACATATGGGAAATTGATGATAGCCAATTTACTAATAAATATTATGAGTCAGTGGAGATGGCTCCTAAATCCCATGTTGATTTTTAGTAGTATCATTAAAGCAGCTCTCCATTATATAACCTTGATGATTTTTGGTCCTATATGAAGTAATTTCTGTTTCCATTGCCATTTGGAAACTATTTTTTCTATACTGGACGATTTAAATTATATACCTTAGGGATCACCTGCTGCCGGGATCAACTTCTCTCCGCCCTGTGTGCTCCCACAGAGAGGGCCTCCTCAGGGTGCCACTGATCAGAGAATGTCGTCTGGTGGCCCCCAGGGGGAGGTCCATCTCTGTGGGCGCGCCGGATTTGTGGAACCGTTTGCCGGTTGAGCTCCGGATGGCGCCCGACCTTTGCTCCTTCCGACGCAATCTGAAGACCTACTTGTTCGAACAAGCCGGCCTGGCCTGATGGGTGATGGGTTTGGATTTTAATATTGTTTTAGTGCATTTTAACTTATTGTTGTTAGTTTTGGGCACTTTGTTTAATCTTTTTTAATATTTGTAGTTTTGTATTTTTATATGTTTGCCCTGTTCACCGCCCTGAGTCCTTCGGGAGAAGGGCAGTATACAAGTAAAATTATTATTATTATTATTATTATTATTATTATTATTATTATTATTATTATTATTATTATTATTATTATTATTATTATTATTATTATTATTATTGATTTGTTCTTTCTTCTAAAATTCTGTCCATTAAAGATGGTATCACTAACAGTCTGACTGCTATTTCCAGACCACCATTTCCAAAATGTACATTTTTTTTCTGGACATGAACCACCCAAAATTAGCACTGTAATTTCTGTTTTTCACCTTCTAGTTCTGGGACTGGTACTTTAGCAACCACAGGAGCCATGCCTCCCATCTTGATCAATGAAACTACTTCCTTGAAATTGTATACAGGACATAGGGAATGGTCTTAAGGGTCAGCAGGGAAAATCGCTACCAAGATAACAATTAGATAAAAGAGGACTGAGTCCAGCACAGAAATGTAATGTAAGGATCTCAGACAAGCCACTCCCTGGTTCTCACAAAAATGAAAGGAGGGAGGTGGTTACTGCATTCAGACTTGCAAGATTCTGTTACTGTAGCTTTACAATAAAAGGAATACTGATCTTTCTCACACTGGATTCCTAGGCTGATCTACCTTAAAGGGATGATCTATTGTTACTTCCCATGCAATTAAATATTGGCTTTTTCATTGTATAAAAAAGGCCAGAATGAACTAAGGTACTCTTCTCATGTCAGAATACCCATCTTAGAGGAAGATGCTTCTTTGTGGCTCTCAAAGAAAACTTTCATGTAAGAGTAAAGAAACCACTGGTAAAATTCATAGCAGGGAGAAGGCAAAATGAAAAGACCCCTTTTTCTCCCTCCTAAACCTTCTCTCCCCCACTATTTGTACAAAGAAAAACTTTAAAACTGTTATTACTAATGTGGTAGAGAGCAACTAAAATGGCAAAATCAGCTTTTCTTAATTTTGGTTGTCCTCAACAATTTATCTGGCTAGCTTAATAGGTTTCACTGGATTTCAGTTTTTAAGGCAGCACAGATTTTTTTTTAAAAAATATTTTTTTAACATCAACTGTTTAAAGTTAGAGGGTAACACTGAAAAAATAATTAGTTAATTTCTCTGTTTGATTAACACATGTTACCATGGGAACATGTTTTTTTTCTTGAAGAGGATAACCATGAAACAACATTTTGTGTAGAACAACACTAAGGTATTTTACCATCTGTTTCAGAAAAGAGCAGATTCTCTTATAAATGCAAAATTGGTTATATTTAGAATAATTCAAGAGCCCACAGTGAGAACTAACCCATTAGTACATGTGCAGTGTGCATTTTAGGGGACTGTAAAGTGTGAGGTCCTGACAAATCTTTCAGTTTCCCACACTAAAGCCACAATTGTATATTAATTTTATATTAATTTCACAATTGTATATTAACTTTAAGTGTGAGTGAAAAACAATATACAAATAAACAGTGATATGTCCTCTGCAGAAATGTCTACTTTAGAAAGAATTTCATATGCAGAAGGAAATATATGCAGTTTGGGGGTGGGCTTTTTAAAAACAATTAGATGTTACTGCCAAGACAAACCAAAGTGACTTTAAGGATGCAAAAAATGACAAAGTGAAAAGAAGTGATTTTGAACAAGTTGTCTTCATTCTATGTTTTTAAGAGAATAGGTAGATCTGAATGCTTCTCTTTCCAGCCTCAGACCTAGGCCACTGAAATTGTCTTTACTGATACTCTCAGTTTGAGAGATTAATTAAGCCTTAATAGTTACAGCAAATTGCTTCTGTTTACCAAGCTGTTCATGATTTATAATAGAAATAAACACACAGTGAACCTAATTATAAGTCAAGCAAAAATGAGTTCTGAAATTTGTATAAATTATGCTAATAAAATTATTTTGGGGGGTGAGTGGTTTTTTTTTCTGTTTTGCTTTTTTTCTTCTGCAGGATCAAATTCTGCACATAGCTGTAAAGGAAACAGAGACGTTTCCAGGTTTATTAGGTGGATAATAATAGTTTTATTATAGTATATTTAGGCATAGCAAGATGCAACACCGCTTCTCTCTCCTTACTTTCACCGCTTCTCTCTCCTTACTTTTCACACGAGGACTTCTTTTATAGACTGCTGCCATTGACCTTCAGGTAGCTGTCATGCAACTTTAAGGATAACAAAGTGAAACAAACCATACACAGAGAGTTCTGAGCCACATGCTTGGATAATAAAGCACTTTTTGTCTTCCTCGCAATTGAGAATATAAAAACCTAGCATCACAATGAATATAAAGTTAATAATGAGGCAGAACCTCAATGTGGGGCTGGTAGTATGCACAGAATCATTTGCACAATGAAGCTGATTTTAATAGTATCTTCATTAGTCACTGTTATTGGTATCATCATCATCATCACCACCATTCTTCTAATATACAGTACCTACATCTCTTCATTCCTCAATGAGGCATCTCAAACTTTCCTTTTTTTATGATGCATCTTTTTCTTTTCATTCTTTTTTTTGCCAACAGTTCAACTCTGTGGCTAGGGATGGGTTGGGGTGATGGGTTTACAAGAGGGGTCCCCAACCCCCGGTCCATGGACTGTACTGGGCTGCAGCATGCCAGCAACCAGTATGCACAAACAAGCAAAGCCCCATCCATGGGATGCAGGCAGCACACAAAACCATGCCCCCTCTGGTCTGTGGACAAAACTTTCTCCATGGAACCAGTCCCTGGTGCTCAAAAGTTTGGGCAACTCTGGTTTACAATATCCAAATGGCTTCACCTACATGAAGAACAAGATGTGCTAATAAGAGAGGTTAAAAAATTATGTGCAGGTACAAAGATAGCCAGTGAAAAGATGGAAGCCTGAGAAATGGGGCCCTTGTCAGTCAACAAGAGTGTTGATTTACCACCAGCTTATCAAACACTGAGGAGCTGAGGGCTTGGAAGCACAAGGAAACAACAGCCAATTGCTGGGCATCAACACACCAATCAACCAATAGGAAGGCACTACATAAATACAACTCGCAGAATAGCCCAAAGCACACATTCTGGGAGAGAGAAATTCCCTGAGTTTGGGCTCCAGCACATGTCCGAAAACTTGGAAGAGTAAACCTCTGGTCCTGATGACCAATCCAGATTGGATCTTAAGAAAGTATGTTGAGTAAGCTCCAATTTCAGTTACAAAAGAAGAGAAGACAGGCTCTTCTTTTGCTCAATTGACCATCCAGTCCATTGTGTGTCTTTGTGCTTGTGTGTGTGTGTGTGTGTGTAGCAAGGGCAGTAGATTGAAAAAAAGAACCAAACCATGAAATTCCTCAAACAGTTCAAGCTACTGCTTCTCATTCCTTTCTCTTCCATTTGTTACAACAGCCAATCCTCATCTAATAATAATGCAATTAATGCCCATTTTACTCCTGCCAAGTTTTATTTCATCTATGGAGATGAAACAATTGGGAGTTGGGGAATCTCATTTTATATAATAAAACCTTTTATCTTGTACTATTTTACCTTCTTCTGCAGTGCTAAAGGAGATAAAGGAGGAAACATGTGCAGAGGGAATATATACTGTAATTATCCAGTAGCTCCCATATAACATTTTAACATAGCATTGGGGACGTTTTAATAATGTCATATGTTTCTTGCTGTCCAGTGTAGCTCTTCCTAATCCTGGAATAAACTGCATCTCAGTGGCAAGCTCTGTCTTACACTTTGCCCAGTAAATCCAATGAATGCCCTTATGACTTAAGAGGAATTGAAACACTTATTCCAATTTAAGGGTGTGTTAGTGCAGTCACTATTTATGTGTAAGAGTGGCTTTTTTAATGCGATGTCTCGACGGAGAAGAAGAAGAAGAAAAGACATTTGTTGTATTCCATAGAAGATGTTTTCCTCAATTCAATTTTTATTTCGTACATTAGAATCGGAGCCAACATAAAGCTGTTGTTTGTCCTGCCAGGGAATGCCAATGTCTTCAAAGCAGACGGGTTTTGTCCTTCCTCCCATCTCCCCTTTATTACTCATTCAATTCAGCTGCCTTTGCTTCCCTGCTGAAATATGCAAGAGGTTCATTATGTTCCTGGGAAGTGTATAATGGTAAATTAACATGAATCCTTGCCAGTTTGAGAAGGGCAGAATTATTATTATTAGCCTCACACATATTTTTATGGTTTGCTAACTTGAATATGACTAGAATACATAGCTGAAGTTCCTCCTCATTTTTTTTCTTTTTTTTGCCCTCTAGATGAATGTAATTGGATGTAAAGAGAGAGAGTTCTGACGAACACGGTGACTTGATTTTGCTGAGCAGCTGACATTTAAAGTAGCTGGTTCAAGTTAGTCAACCAGGACATGATCCTCTATTACTTTGGCATCATAGCACAGTGTATCAAGGTCAAATAATGTCTATATCTATATGTATATCTATATACTATTTCAAAGAAATTTCAGGAGAATTACAAAGTTAAAAGATAAACAGTAAGAAAAAGATTTTAAAGAAGAAAAGGAAGAGCTTGGGAAAGAAAAGAGTGAAAGTGTAAGAAAGAGGGGGAAAAAGAAAACTAGGAAAAGAATGAATTTTGATTTTCTTTATTACAGATATAAAAAAAATATATCAAACTCTTATTCTAAGATTAACGTTTGTCTAAATTATCTCTCCCCTTCATGGATTACTGCCTTGTCGTGGCAAAGGGGCTTGCGTAATTCAATGAAGCTATGAGCTATGCCGTGCAGGGCCACCCAAGACGGAAAGGTCATAGCAGAGAGTTCTGACAAAACGTGATCCACTGGAGAAGGAAATGGCAACCCACTCCAGTATCTTTGCCATGAAAACCCTATGGACAGTACCAAAAGGCAAAACGATATGACGCTGGAAGATGAGCCCCTCAGGTCGGAAGGCGTCCAATATGCTACTGGGGAAGAGCAGAGGGCTAGTACTAGTAGCGCCAGAAAGAATGAAGCGACTGGGCCAAAGCCGAAAGGACGCTCAGCTGTGGATGTGTCTGGTGGTGAAAGGAAAGTCCGATGCTGTAAAGATTTTTTCTCCATAGGAACCTGGAATGTAAGATCCATGAATCAAGGCAAGCTGGACGTGGTCAAACAAGAGATGACAAGACTGAACATCGACATCTTAGGTATCAGCGAACTAAAATGGACAGGAATGGGTGAATTTAATTCAGATGACCATCAGGTATACTACTGCGGGCAAGAATCCCTCAGAAGAAATGGAGTAGCCTTCATAGTCAATAAAAAAATAGGAAAAGCAATACTGGGATACAATCCTCAAAATGACAGAATGATCTCAGTTCGAATCCAAGGCAAACCATTCAATATCACAGTAGTCCAAGTCTATGCCCCAACCACCGGTGCTGAAGAGGATGAAATTGACCGGTTCTATGAATCCCTACAGCAACTTATAGAACTAACACCCAGAAATGATGTTCTTATCATCATGGGGGATTGGAATGCTAAAGTAGGAAGCCAAAAGATAACTGGAATAACAGGCAAGTTTGGCCTTGGAGTACAAAATGAAGCAGAGCACAGGCTGATAGAATTTTGTCAAGAGAATATGATGGTCATAGCAAACACTCTTTTCCAACAACCCAAGAGACAGCTTTACACATGGACATCACTAGACGGTCAACACAGAAATCAGATTGACTATATGCTCTGTAGCCAAAGATAGAGAAGCTCTATACAGTCAGTAAAAACAAGACCAGGAGCTGACTGTGGCTCAGACCATGAGCTTCTTGTTGCAAAGTTTAGGCTTAAATTAAAGAAAGTAGGGAAAAGCGCTAGGCCAGTCAGGTATGAATTAAATCATATCCCTGTTGAATATACAGTAGAGGTGACAAATAGATTTAAGGAATTAGATCTGATAGAGAGAGTGCCTGAAGAACTATGGACAGAGGTTCGCAACATTGTACAACAGGTAGCAACCAAAACCATCCCAAAGAAAAAGAAATGCAAGAAAGCAAAATGGCTGTCTGAGGAAGCTTTGCAAATAGCTGAGGAAAGGAGGGAAGCGAAAGGCAAGGGAGAAAAAGAAAGATATGCCCAATTAAATGCAGAATTCCAAAGAATAGCTAGAAGAGATAAGAATGCCTTCTTAAATGAACAATGCAAAGAAATAGAAGAAAACAATAGAATAGGGAGGACCAGAGATCTTTTCAAGAAAATTGGAGAGATGAAAGGAACGTTTCATGCAAAAATGGGCATGATAAAGGACCAAAATGGCAGGGACCTAACAGAGGCAGAAGAGATTAAGAAGAGGTGGCAAAATTACACAGAAGAACTATACAAGAATGAGCTTAACGTCCCCGATAATCACAATGAGGTGGTCACTGACCTCGAGCCAGACATCCTAGAATGTGAAGTGAAGTGGGCCTTAGAAAAGCTGAGCAACAACAAAACTAGTGGAGGTGACAGTATTCCAGCTGAGCTATTCAAAATCTTAAAAGACGATGCAGTAAAAGTGCTACACTCAATTTGCCAGCAAATTTGGAAAACTCAACAGTGGCCACAGGATTGGAAAAGATCAGTTTACATTCCAATTCCAAAGAAAGGCAGTGCCAAAGAATGTTCAAACTATCGCACCATTGCACTCATTTCTCATGCTAGTAAAGTTATGCTTAAAATTCTACAAGCTAGACTCCAGCAGTATGTGGATCGAGAACTACCAGAAGTACAGGCAGGATTTCGAAGAGGCAGAGGAACTAGAGATCAAATTGCTAACATACACTGGATCATGGAGAAAGCTAGAGAGTTCCAGAAAAACATCTACTTTTGCTTCATTGACTATGCTAAAGCCTTTGATTGTGTGGATCATAACAAACTCTGGCAAGTCCTTAAAGAGATGGGCATACCAGACCATCTTATTTGTCTCTTGAGAAATCTATATGCGGGCCAAGAAGCAACAGTGAGAACTGGACACGGAACCACTGATTGGTTCAAAATTGGGAAAGGAGTCCGGCAAGGCTGCATACTGTCGCCTTGCCTATTTAACTTATATGCAGAGCACATCATGAGAAAGGCAGGGCTAGATGAATCAAAAGTTGGAATTAAGATTGCCGGAAGAAACATCAACAACCTAAGATATGCAGATGATACCACTCTAATGGCAGAAAGTGAAGAAGAACTAAAGAGCCTCTTGTTGCGGGCGAAGAAGGAGAGTGCAAAACTTGGGTTGAAACTAAACATTAAGAAAACCAAGATCATGGCATCCGGCCCTCTCAATTCCTGGCAAATAGATGGGGAAGAAATGGAGGTAGTGACAGATTTTATTTTCCTGGGCTCCAAGATCACTGCAGATGGGGACTGTAGCCAAGAAATTAAAAGACGCTTGCTCCTTGGGAGGAAAGCCATGGCAAATCTAGACAGCACACTAAAAAGCAGAGACATCACCCTGCCAGCAAAAGTGCGTATAGTCAAGGCTATGGTCTTTCCAGCTGCAATGTATGGCAGTGAAAGCTGGACCATAAGAAAGGCTGAGCAGCAAAGAATTGAAGCCTTTGAACTATGGTGCTGGAGAAGACTCCTGCGAGTTCCTTGGACTGCAAGGCGATCAAACCGGTCAGTCCTAGAGGAGATCAACCCTGACTGCTCTTTAGAAGGCCAGATCCTGAAGCTAAAACTCAAATACTTTGGCCACCTAATGAGAAGGAAGGACTCACTGGAGAGGAGCCTAATGCTGGGAAAGATTGAGGGCAAGAGAAGAAGGGGACGACAGAGAATGAGGTGGCTGGATGGAGTCACTGAAGCAGTAGGCGTGAGCTTAGATGGACTCCAGAAGATGGTAGAGGACAGGAAGGCCTGGAAGAACATTGTTCATAGGGTCGCGATGGGTCGGACACGACTTCGCAACTAACAACAACAACAAAATTATCTCTATAACTCCATTTCATTCTTCTACTTTCTTTTATCCTGAAAGAATCTTGAAAAAAAGCCTGTAAAAGGAGCTCAGCACTCTCTCTTGCTGTCTGCCTTTATTTTAGCAGGCTAACTTTCCAAAAACTGAACAAAATAGCATCAAAAGCGATATGGTGGATAAGTTGCATGTAAGAAAGGTAGTCCTCAACGTACAAGCACAATTGTGCCCAAAAGTTCTGTTGTTAAGTGAGATGTTTGTTAAGTGAGTTTTGCTCCATATTATGACCTTTCTTGCCACAGTTGTTAAATGAAATTGGCTTCCCTGTTGACTTTGCTTGTTAGAAAAATCACAAAAGGAGATCATGTGGCCTTGGGACACAGCAACAGTCATAAATACGAACCAGTTGCCAAGCATTCGAATTTTGATCACATGAATGTAGGGATGCTACAAAGATCATAACTGTGAGAAATGGTCATAAGTCACTTTTTTCAGTGCTATTGTAACTGAATGGTCACTAAATAACCCTGGGACACTGCAGCCATCAAAAATATGAGTCAGTTGCCCAGTGTCTGAATTTTGATCACATGATTGTGAGGATGCTGCAACGATATTAGGTGTGAAAAATGGTCATAAGTCACTTTTTTCACTGCCCTTGTAACTTTGAATGGTCACTAAGTGAACTGCTGTAAATCGAGGACCTTTCTAGACTTTGAAAGTGGACTGAATGTGGCTGGGGACTGTAGTTAAATAAAGGGGAAAAAATCCCCTTTGTATCTCTCCAGAAGAGATTATAAAGTGTCATTTTATTCAGCTTTTTTTGCCTAACCATCCTAATGTTTTCAGTGTACACATGCACTGCATTGTCAAAATTGGAAAAGTCCAGTGATGAATGTAGCATCATAATAGTAAAGGTAAAGGTAAAGGTTCCCCCGCACATGCGTGCTAGTCGTTTCCAACTCTAGGGGCCGGTGCTCATCTCCATTTCAAAGCCGAAGAGCCAGCACTTGTCTGAGGACGTCTCCGTGGTCATGTGGCCGGCATGACTAGACGCCAAAGGCACATGGAAAACTGTTACCTTCCCACTGTAGTGGTCCCTATTTTTCTACTTGCATTTTTACGTGCTTTTGAACTGCTAGGTTGGCAGAAGCTGGGACGAGTAACAGGCGCTCACTCTGTTACGCGGCACTTGGGATTCGACCCGCCAAACTGCCGACCTTCTGATCGACAAGCTCAGCGTCCTAACCCACTGAGCCAGCGTCCTAACCCACTGAGCATCATAATACATGATCTCAAATGTGTTAGTGAACGTCAGCCTCTAGATCAGGGGTGTCAAACTCAATTTCATTGAGGGCTGCATCAGCATTGCAATTGCCCTCAGGGGGCCGGGTGGGCGTGGCCTGGGTGGGCGTGGCTAAAGTGCTTATGGCCTACTGGGTGGGCGTGGACAGCTCTGCATCATTCGCATCAAGGGGGCCTATGGGGGCCTGGGCGGGAGTGGGACAGATCTGAGGGTCTCTGGCAGAAGGAGGGTCTCTGGCCCAGGGCCAAGGCAGTGGGGGCCGTTCCCTCACTGTTTCCAGGATGGCTTCGTGGGCCACATGAAACCACTTTGCGGGCCGGATCCGGCCCCCGGGCCTTGTGTTTGACATGTCTGCTCTAGATTAAGAAAATATCAGAGGTTATAAACACTGAGGAGAATATCTCTAAGCATGTATGAAGTATTCTTGTTATCACAAATTACAGGTAGTCCTCAACTTACAACAATTTGTTTTGTGACCGTTCAAAGTTATGGCACTTACGACCGTTGCAGCATCCCCGTGGTCATCTGATCAAAATTCAGATGCTTGGCAACTGGTTCATATTTATGACTGTTGCTGTGTCCCAGGGTTATGTGATCTCCTCTTGTGACTTTCTGACAAGCTACGTCAACGGGGAAGCCAGATTCCCTTAATAGCCAGGCTACTTCCATGACAACCATGACAATTCACTTAACAACAGTGGCAAGAAAAGTCATAAAATGGGGCAAAACTCACTTAATAAATTTTGGGCTCAATTGTGGTCGTTAAGTTGAGGACTACCTGTACAGACCCCCTCTGCTGGAACTGATGAAGCTTTCTTGCAAAGATTTCTGATCACAGCTTCTATATCAACACCTCTTACCTTTCAAAATACAATTCTTAATGAGGCCAGATGAAATTTATTTCCTATAGGGTGGACAAGTTCAGTAGTTGTGTGTACACACTGCAGGGACAAATCTCACTACCCATTCCCTACGTGTGTGTGTTTCCCCACCCCCCAGTAAATGGAAGCATTAGGATGGCAATTGTAACTCTAGTTTTCAAAATGTAAGTCTGGATGTTTGACAGCAAGTCTTAAGAATGTGATAGCAATCTGACTAGAAAATAGTACAGATGAGAAGATAATAAGATAATCCATCTATCACTCTGACAGCCATTGGATTTTATATGACTGTAAACTCTTTATGATGAAATCCGGTTGTTTTCCAGTTATCTTAAACTCACAACCAATGTGCAGACTGAGCTGAAACTCTCACTTCAGAGTCATGTTATTCTTCCAAGCCCAATTGTTATGCAGGCATTCAAGAAAGGATAACCCGCGGGACTATTTCATGTGGTCTTCACATTATATATCAAACAGCTCCGTGCATATAATGATTTATTGCCATTTTGATTTTTCCATTCAACTGCATCTGATTCTTGGGAAATGCCTGGACAAGTCCCTGCAGTTTTCTTGGCATTTTTTCCCCCAAAAGTGCTTTGTCATTGTTTCTTTCCTAGGGCTTAGAGAAAGTGACTAGTCCAACGTCACCCAGCTGGCTTATGGTGGGTCTAGAATTCACAGTCTCCCAACTTCTGGGAGTTGTGGCGCAGTGGTAAGAATGCAATATTGCAGGCTAAATCTGTTCACCTTGCCAGGATTCAATTCCTTTGATCCTGACCGGCTCAAGGTTGACTCAGCCTTCCATCCTTCTGGAGGTCAGTAGAATGAGGACCCAGATTGTTGGGGGACAATAGGCTGACTCTGTAAACTGCTTAGAGAAGGCTGTAAAGCACTGTGAAGTGATATATAAGTCTAAGTTCTATAGTGCTGCTATTCTACCCTACTGCTGTAAACACTACACCAAACTGGCTCTCAGCTCTTTATTATTACTTAATTTATTAATAGTTATTGTCATTTGTAATATTTAATAGATGATGCCTTCAGTAAATCAGAAATATAATACAGGCAGTGCATTCAGTGGGTATGCTTGAATATTTCTTATTGCAGATGGAAAATTTTGATAATTTATTATTATGTTCCCATTTCCAAAAAGCATGTCAGAAGTACATGTCACAAGTGTTTAAGTGCACAATACATGTGCATATTGTTATTTAAGCTCAACAATTGAAATATTGATAATAAAAGTAAAGCATGCCTGGAATTCCAAAGGGTGAGAATAAAAACACAATGATAGGTCCAGTAGGTCAAGCAAAGATATTTGGACAATACTTCTATTTCAGATAACATAATACTTAATAGACTGAATAATTCATAGCATATAATGAAATCCAACCTGGAACTTCGATGGAATCACAAGTGAGTTATTCCTGATCTTGTTAAAGATTTTTTTGGAGGCAAACTACAGGTTACAGGTTAAATTTGAATGCCTGACATTCAAAATGAGAAAGAAAATATTTTGAATCTAATATGCATTGTAGCCAATGTGGCTTTTTATTAGAAACATTAGTTGTGACTAAAGGCTTGCATTTTTCTTTGTTTAGCAGCAGAGCTGAATGAGTTTTACAGCAGTTCAGGGATGATGCTTTCCTGAAGACTGAGAATTACACAGAGAAAATGTTGAAATCCTTTGGCTCTGATGTTTCTGCTAGAAATAGGCAAGAGAGAACAGTATATGAAAATATTCACATACCACTCAAACTCCTTTTTATGCTGATATATTTTCTTAATGAAAATTCAAGATTGTCCTTGGTCCAAAATTCTTTCCACCAGCTACTAGAATCCCAAAGGTGCTTTTTAGCTAGCCAGTAGACAATGCTACTGATGTCTTTTCTTTAGATTCAATTTCTGAGTTTTTTAACTCCAGTTTTACACATGCTCTCTGTTCTTTCTATCAGACATATATTGAGGCAAAGAACACAATAGTTCCAATTAACTGTATAGGGGGGAAAAAACCCTGAAGAATGTCACATCAGCTAGGATGTAATAAGGTCAGTCTGCATAGAAATTAAATATATGTATGATGGCTTGTTGGGAGCATAAACAGAGTCCATAAACATGCTATGAAATTTAATTTGGGGTTTATACATTATGCTCTTTTTACATTTTATACAGGTACTATACAATATCAAATCACACACAAATAGCAATAAAAAGAGAGATACCAAATCTCAAACCTAATCAACTTCACATTGTGAGCTTGTGCCACACATATTTATATCCTAAATAATCCGCACATGGCATCAACAGTTTGTAAATGTGATATGTTTACTTTTTTTCTGGCAAGAATACATTGTTCTGTTCTGAAGCAATT
Organism: Vipera berus; assembly: GCF_964194415.1. NCBI lineage: Eukaryota > Metazoa > Chordata > Lepidosauria > Squamata > Viperidae > Vipera > Vipera berus. The sequence continues at coordinate 126,875,608 of NC_138202.1, read as the reverse complement.
AAACATAAATTGTAGCTTTGTATCATATTTTTCTAGATATGATTAATCTTTCCTTAAAAATCTAAATAATGAGCTTAATAGCAAAACAAATCAATATTTTGTTTCAAAAGATATTACTTCTTAATACTTCCCCAAAGAGAAGATGATGACATTCTGCATACATGGTAGTATCAACCATTTATCCTTTCTCCATAATACAGGTAGTCCTCGACTTACGACCACAATTGAACCCCAAATTTCCATTGCTAATGAGGCAGTTGTTAAGTGAGATATGCCTCATTTTATGACCTTTTTGCCACAGTTGTTAAGCAAATCATTGCAGTTATTAATCATGTGATTGTTAGGCAAATCTGGCTTCCCTCATTGACCTTGCTTGATAGAAGCTGGCTGGGAAGGTTACAAATGGTGATCACATGACCCTGGGATACTACAACTGTCATAAATAACATGCTAATTACCAAGCACCCAAATTCTGATCACATGATCATAGGGATTCTGCAGTGGCCATAAGTGTGAAAACCGGACGTAAATCACCTGTTCCCCCCCAAGCTGTTGCAACTCACTAAACAAATGATTGTAAGTCAATGACTACTTATAACAACTGAGCTTTATACAAATTCCATGTGACAACAAACACTACCTATATAATATAATTAAAAAGTTAGATCAAGGATACATCTTCTGTAACTTTGAGGTATATTTTATGCAAATAATTAGATTGTTTTAAAAGAATAATGAAATACTGCATGCATATCATAGTTTTCTCTCTGTCATTCTATCATCTCTCTCTCTCTCTCTCTCTCTCTCTCTCTCTCTCTCTCTCTCTCTCTCTCTCTCTCTCTCTCTCTCTCTCTCCCTCCCTGCCTCTCCCTCTCCCTCTCTACCTAGCTAATATCTATCTACACACATGCATACACTTTGGGGGACTCTGAGAAAAACCCCAAAGCTGTGGGAATACAGGGGCCACAGAATGTTCATTATTACAGAATGACAAAACAGTTGGGAACTGGAGAACTTTTCTTAGACCAGTTGAGACTGCCAATTGTTTCTCAGAGTTCATCGTGAACCAGTAGAAACCAAGCAAGCCAGCAAAAAGAGCATTTCATCAAGAGGAAGAGGGAAAGTAAAAGGCAATCAAGGAATGACACAGATACATAGATACACTTTAATTTGATTGAAAACTATGAATATTCATGAATAACGTGTCAACTGTGGCAACACTCTGTTTTTATATCTAAAGTATAGAAGATGCCAAGCAGAGTAACAAATATTTCACCAGGAATAAAATAAAGGAGAACGTTCCCTTGGGAGCATTTGTTTGTTTGTTTATTAAGCAGACTGATGGATGAGCAAATGAAATAATTTGAGAAGACTTATAATGATGGATGTCTAGGTACTTAATTAATTAATGTTTTACAACACTCATCTCCCAATGGTTCACCGCAACTCACAGATAAAAACACATAGTGAGATAATATAATACAATCATAAAACAAAGAACAAAAGATGGCATTAACTGGACAGCAACCAAACAAACCCACATTACCCAAAAGCAAGTTTTAATCACTCTTGCCAAATTCCTATGTAATTTGGAACAATTTGATCAGTAAACACCTGACTATTATTAAATAGAGTTGATTGTAGAAAGAAATCAAACCCTAGTGAGTTACAGGGCCATTTCACCATAACAGTTTGGAAATATAATAGAGATAGTCTTTGATTTATGATCATTCATTGAAGGAATGGTTTGAAGTTGTGACAACCTCATAAAAAAATTACTTACATCCTGACTTCAAAATTATGACTGTCACACTCACCACACAACCACAAGATGGCAATTCAGGCACTTAGCATGATCATGTGATCATGATTTGCAATCTTCACAGCTTGCTTCTGATAAGCAAAGCTAATGGATATGGTGGAAAATGGTAGTAGAATCATGTCACGTAACAACTTACTTAATGACCTCATCACTTAGCATGAAATTTTTGTCCCAATTGTCATCACAGTTTTATACCTAACTTACCTAACTTTCTAAAATCACACTTTTGAATCCAACTTTTCTTGATAACTGCTTCCAAGAAATTTCCCCAAATATAGACTGATTTTATGTGCCAAAAATCACAGATATTATTATTATTATTATTATTATTATTATTATTATTATTATTATTGTTGTTGTTGTTGTTGTTGTTGTTGTTGTTGTTGTTGTTGTTGTTGTTGTTGTTGTTGGAAGGGACCTTGGAGGTCATCTAGTCCAACCCCCTGCTAAGGCAGGAAACCTTATACCATTTCAGACAAATGGCTGTCCAGTCTCTTCTTAAAAACTTTCAGTGTTGGAGCATTCACCACCTCTGGAGGCAGGTTGTTCCACTGGTTAATTGTTCTAACTGTCAGGAAGTTTCTCCTTAGTTCTAGGTTGCTTCTCTCCTTGACTAGTTTCCATCCGTTGCTTCTTGTCCTGCCTTCAGGTGCTTTGGAGAATAGCTTGACTCCCTCTTCTTTGTGGTAGCCCCTGAGATATTGGAACACTGCTATCATGTCACCCCTCACCCTTCTCTTCGTTAAACTGCACATACCCAATTCCAGCAACCGTTCCCTATTCTTTGGGACAGCAAACAAAACAACAAATAAATACTTCTGAACAATTTTTTCCAGCAAAGATCCTAATAGGCTTGTCTGAAACTTGTATACATGTCATAATAAATCTGTTCAGGTAATCTTATAAAGCAGGGATCTTCAAACTTGGCCCTTTTATGACTTGTGGACTTCAACTCCTAGCATTCTTCAGCCAGCGATGGTGGCTGAGGAATACTGGGAGTTGAAGTCCACAAGTCATAAAAGGGCCAAGTTTGAAGACCTCTGTCATAAAGAGATACCTAGATGTGTATTTATTTTCCCTATGGTCTGCTAAAATAAAACTTGGCACCATAACTTAATCAAACATTGCAGAGTTTTTACCAGTAACTGCCTCCACTATCCAGCTATTTCAATTATCTTCAGCTGAACTCAGGATGGACAGTTTTCCAACCTTAAGATGGCTTCAAAAGGAGCGTCCTTCAAAGAGCAGAAAACAATCCCAAATAACTCCACCCTAATCATGTTTCAAACATGTCTATTCTCAAACAAGATCTATGTCTTTCAGAAAAATAAATATAGTCTCTTGAATTGACATTTTTATGTCTCCATGAATCAACAAGCATTAAATTGTCCAAATCAACAAAACGTTTGGTAGTTTGCCTTGAGTAATTTTATTAGTTTTCTCTAAAGTTTGGTCTCCTTCTGGGAAAGTCACTTCATTTAATCTTTATGCGCAAAATAATTCGATTTCTTTTCTTTTTTGTTCCTGCTGAGATAATTTTTTTTACCCAAATTTGTGTAAGTTAAATATTTTATATCCTTTTCTCTAATATGTTTTTCTAGTAAGCAAATTATATTGTCTTCTATTTTTTAATAACTTGTTTTATGATTTGAGTAGCATTTGCTTTATTTATATTCCACAATAAGCATTTATTAAGCCAAACTTTTAGAAAAATCAATAACTGTACACAAAAGTCACTATCATCCCTTTCACTTTCTTGTTGTACCTGTGGAGGTCTTATCTGTCATATCCATTGATACTGTATCCTGTTTTTCTTTGATTTTTTCCAGAAATTCTTCTGTTTTCTGCACAGAATTCAGTCAAAACCAGTACTGTTTAAAAATAAAAATCACTCCTTCCAGTTTATCCCACTGAAATTGAAACTTTTTCTATTTAAGTCTGACAGTCAGAAAGATGCACTTATTTCCCTACACAGTGTTTTAATCAGATTTCTTTCAGCCCAATTACACCTTTATTATCAATCTTCAATTTGTATTATAATGGTTCTGCACAACTTGATCTCTTGTCTTCTTCCTGACAAAGTGCACCAGGACATCCTTTGGAACTTTTCTTAATTTTACACATCTTGTTTTTATTTTATAAGCTTTGTCAATTTCTGCCTCTATATAGTCACCATCCCATTCCCAAAAATTTGATAAAGCTTTAATTGCCTTTTCTCTAATGTTTTCATCTGAATCCTCTGGTATCATTCTGAATTTCAAACCAAATTCTCCCTCAATTAAAAGTAGACTATAATAATTAAGGTATTGTGATTGTTGTTAGTTGAAAAGTTGTGTCCAACCCATCACGACCCCATGGACAACATTCCTCCAGGCCTTCCTGTCCTCTACCATCTTCTGGAGTCCATTTAGACTCATGCCTACTGCTTCAGTGACTCCATCCAGCCACCTCATTCTCTGTCGTCCCCTTCTTCTATTGCCCTCAACCTTTCTCAGCATTAGGCTCTTCTCCAGTGATTACTTAGTGTGTATTTAATCATTTTCCCCTGCCATTATATTAAAATAATATTTGTTTGACAGCTTCTGGCTGAGGCTCAAAAGCCACCCCAAAGGCTTTGAGAAAGAGTGTATACAACCCTCAATTCAAGTTGTATACTTTTTTAATATGGAATGGAATCAGTGTGGTGTAATGACTGAATATACCGGATTAAGAATGAGATGATTCAAGTTGTAGTCTACTATTAGCATGGATGTTCAGGGGATAATTTAGGATGGGTCAGACTCTTAGCCCAAGATAAGCTCCAATACTATATCATGGAGAAAATGGAAGGTTAACAACATATATTGGCTTGAGGTCTTGGAAGAAAAACCATGACACAAAGTGAATGAATTTATTAGAAGTATCCTCTGGTGTTCATGGTCTATTAGTAGGCATTTTATATACTGGATCCTCAAAAGTCTGTAGAGTGTTTTGGGCTTAGGTCATGAGACTAAGCCTTCAGACTTTCACTGTGATGGGAATACCTTGGCAATTAATTCACTAAGCAGAAGTGATTTATGGTATTTTACATATTGCACTCTTGAGAAAACAGAGTTGTTTGGGTCCTGGATTATGCTAGAGTGTCACAAACTCCTTGTGGACCATCATATTAGTGACTGGGAATGGTTGGATTAGCTTCATCACAGCCAGACCAGAATGGTCCAGAAGAGGATGGTAAATTCTTCAGCATGTTCCAAGCTTGGGAGAGGAGACTTTGTGCCCCTTAGGTAATTGACAATTAAGGTATAGAGTTAGTTTAATCTTGTGCATGATTTGGTCTATTTTGGACTACATTTAATCCTTGGGAATTGACAATGTCAATTTCCCCTTAACAAAATTGCTATTGCTAAGCTTGTAAGACGCCCTGAGTCTTCGGAGAAGGGTGGGGTATAAATGGAATAAAATAATAATAATAATAATAATAATAATAATAATAATAATAATAATAATAATAATAATAATAATAATAATAATATGTACCTCCTACAGATCCAGTTAGGGATGTAATGGTAAACAGGAACAAAATGCAGATTATAGACTGTAGTGGGGTGTGGTTTTTTTTGTTTAAGTGTTGTGGTGCCTTAAATGATCCTATAAACATAGAAATAGAATGAAATGTTTCTGTGGTGGAGAGGATTTTTTTTAAAAAACAAACAAACTGATTTCTTTTTCATGTGTTCCTGAAAACCTTATGTATGTTCTAAAATTGCACTGGAAGTACTTTCCCTGTATATGAAATCACATATTGTATACTTACATGCATAGCTAATGTAAGACTTCACGGTGAGTTTTCCATTTCCATTTCCATTTCACTAATTATCTACAGAATGGACATTTTCATAATGTCAAATATCCAGATAGTTTTAATTGGTTTCATTTGTCTTAAGCAATATACATGCAATAGCATTTATTTCTGTAAGATGCTTAGTTTCTGACTGGGGCCCTGTTCTTATCCTGTAGCAGTTTCTGGCAGCTCTTAGGAATGATTTTCGTAGACACCATGATGAATGCCTTGCTATCTTACCTAATTACAGTGTAAAATATAGAACGGGAAACAAGCTTTTACCCAGGATTTGCTCTAATTTAATCACATATTTACTCAGATCCACTTAAGCCTAATTGAAGTGATGAATGTCAGAGGCTCAAATGCCATTTGTTATGAGTTAATGTAGTTTTCTTTCAGGGAATGGAAACTAATGCAACAACCGAACTGATTAGACAGAATTTGTTGGAATGTAAATAAATGAAGCTTGCAGAATAAATTACCTTCCAAATATATGCATGATATTTTCCTACAGAATCAAGAAGAAAGGAAGATATGATAAATGAGAGCTTTGGAAGCTCCAGCAAGACTTTTTCAGAATCAGGATACTTCCAAACTGTGTTGTTGTTTTTTAAATCCCTTTCATCCTTACAAAACCATTTAAAACTGTCCAGGAAGTGACTTCATATATATTAATCTCAAATTGGGACAATCAGTGCTTTTCTTTTTTTATCTTGATTGGCAGCCCCCCCTCCTTCAGATGGTAATAGAAGGCACAGGAGAATATGGTGCCCTTGAACTGATACTAATAGCAATAGCACTTAGACTTATATACACCTTCATTGTGATTTACAGCCTTCTCTAAGCAATTTACAGAGTCACCATAATGCCCCCAACAATCTGGGTCCTCATTTTACTGACCTTGGAAGGATGGAAGGCTGAATCCACCTTGAACTGGTCAGGATTGAACTACTGGCAGTGGAATGCAGCGTCAGCCTGCAATACTGCATTCTAACCACTGCACCAACATAGCCCTTACCACTAGGCATAATCAATAAGAAATAATTATTTGAGGAAGTTCTGTTAGTATTATTATTGGGGTAACAAGACAATGCAATGCTGGCGTTCTTGATTGTGAAGAAAACTAAAACTGAGTACAGTCAAATGCGTATCTGGGACTTCAAGAAAACAGATTTTTTTTTTAAAAAAAAGTTCCTAGAAAAGAGTTCCTAAAAATGTAATTACAAAGAATGACAATGATGACAATTCTAATCAAGGGAGAAAAAAAAGAAAAGTACCAATTGAAAAAACCCACGGTTTCTTTCCCAAAACCTTGATGAAGATCTGAAAACAAAAGGGACCTGTGAAGGAAGCAGAGACACCTGTCACCAAGAAATAGTACACAGAAGAAGCCCAGAATAAAAGAGACTATATCACAAAGGCTACAATAGTGTATGAGCTGAAGCTGAAGAAGGATTTAGTGAACAACATAAAAGGGATTCTTCAAATATTTGTAAAAGAAGAGACAGTGTAGTCAGCTCAGTAAAGATAAAGAAATATTAAAACCAAATGGGCCTTATGGGTGTTGAATCTCCTCTAAAAACGGTGAGTATACTGTCAAGCATTTCAGAAGAAAAGGAATGGGCCTGTCAGGGAATACATATTTATAAGAATTGTTGTCGATCGTCCCAGGGGACTACATTCTGTATAGTGGATATAAGGCAGGGGTCTTCAAACGTGGCCCTTTTATGACTTGTGGACTTCAACTCCCAGAATTCCTCAGCCAGTGTGCCTGGCTGAGGAATTCTGGGAGTTGAAGTCCACAAGTCATAAAAGGCCCAAGTTTGAAGATCCTGAAAGGTCTTATTAATGTACTAAGAGCAATTTGACAACTGGAACCTCTTTTTAAGGAAGTTGGTGAGGACCATTCAGCAAATAATAGCCATCTGTCAGAGAAGCTTTAATCTGGATCCCTGCACTGAGTAAGGATTAGATGTAACCATTTAGGATATAGCAAATTAACAGAATTCTTCCTTTTTTTCCTACAAGGTTTGAATGTGGCCAACTAGTTGTTTACAAACAATAGCCTTTCAAGGATGGTTTTGATACAAGCAAGAAGACCATCTATCTCTGGAAACCCATATAGCTTTACAGGGGGGAAAAAAGCCTTCTTTCCCCCATAAATCGATCTATTTATTTGTTGTAAGGATAGCATAAAGTCAATTCAACCTTGCTGGGTGGGAGCAGAGAAGTAAGAAGCTTGTCTGAGGAATAAGGTGCTTGGAAGTAGGCTTGAATCTTCATTAGAAGGATTTTGCCAATTTGCAGGCTTCTAGGGTTTTGCCATTTCCAATGCAGGGAAGGTCAGGATGCTGCAGGAATAACAGCAAACCCCGAAGAGATTGTGGTGGCCATGTACATACTTGAATGTGTATTTTGGAGTTGTGCTGCCAGTGCAGTCTCTTGTCCTTCTGAAAGACTATGAAATCATAATTCACCTTTGGCTTGTTTCCCCCCCCCCCCCAGCTACACCAATGTTTCATTTACAGAACATCAAATCTCACCACCCAAAGGCACAAATTTCACTTCTGTTTTTTAGACAGTGTTACATCTCACGCTTGGTAGAGAAATGCCTGAGTATATAACTTCAAATCTAACTTAAAAGTTCAGAGTGCAAAATAAAATAAAAAAAAACCAGTTTCTTCTCTCTCTCTTTTCCTTTTTCTGCAGATCATCATGGTTCTGGATGTTTATTTAAATTGTCACCATGTATGGTCTAAAGAGTGAACTGTGTTACTTGGATTTTAACTGGAGAGGAGAAAGCCGCCTCTTTCAAGTCCTATAGAGTTAGTTAGTGCATGTGAGCACACTGTCATTTTTATTTTCTTAAAGGGAATTGCTTCTGAGTGAAACTACTATGCCGGGCTAGATTTTGTTTTACTGGCATGGTTAAGGAAAGTCAATACAACTGAGAATCACAGACGGTTTGGTATGACCCTTAATACAATGATGTTGTGGAAGAAAGAAATTGTTCAGGGTAATGGCCGTGAGGCAGCTTGTGGTATTTTTAGTACTGTAGAAAAGGCATCAGCAGAAAAATGTCTGAAGTCTTGCACTGTACAAAGGGCAACAATTGGCAGCTTGTTCCAATTAAGGAGAGAATTTGAGAGACAGCAAGAGAGAATTTCAACGGAGAGTCAGAGTAGTAGCATGTCCTTGTTCCCTTCCAGTATTCTACTTCCTCCAATGAGGAAGGTTATTTCTACTTTTAGATGTCCCCAAAGAGCCATTGCCCAGATTCCCCTACCCAAAAATGTCCTGCTTAGTTTTTAATGTTGTGCTTTTGTGAGGTTGTCTATGTCTTATCTCCACCCCATAGCTGAGGCAGCTTAAAAATACAGTTTTCTTCTTTCAGCACATTTTTGGCTATGGACATGAATTACAATTCATTATCAAGGATGTGGTTGCTGATTAAGGTGGGTAAGATTTATTTGTCTCTTACTGAGCACATGCTGCATATATAAACCCAGTTCATATTGTCTTTTTGTGTGTGGATGGTTAAGCTTTAATATAACATGGATCCATAACAGAATTTAAACAAAGTAATTGGTTACATACTATTGTTTATAAAGCATTATTATTTCCTCTCTTTCATTGAAGAAAAGGTCAGAATGATCACAATATCCAGATTCTCAGCCCAGAGGGTCCCTTTTTGCAGCTTTTTATTTTAATATAAATATAAAATCAGAATGTGATTTTAATTTCAAGAAAGTGGCTGTGAGAAAAACAAATAGATCCTCAATAGTTAAAAGACTCTCTTTGCTCATTCAGTCCCTCAGTCCCTCTATTCCAACACCTTTGTATAAATGTATAAATAAATAAATAAATTTTCAAACTTTGAAAAGACTTTAATTACTCAGAAAGTGTGAAGCAAAGGAGTATTCTAAGCCCTCTACTTTTTAATTTGTACAGCATCAAAACAGTAACCTAGGGCCTTTTTGTTGCTATTCATCTGGCAGATATTGTTGAGCATAGTTCTTCAAGTATCCTGAGATATTTTTTCTTAGACTTGCAAAATCTTCAAAATCACCCAGCTTGTCTGCAATGTCCAAATCTTAAATCCTTGAAGCCATTCCATCTATGTTTATAAGAGCTACCCTTGTCATTCTAAGATGCACTAAGAATATTGCACAATTTTTAAAGATATGCTTTGTCTCTGCTGATGCCAGAAATTGGTACTATCTCATTAACCTTTGACTAAAGTTAACTTCTTCTACTTGGTCTGGCCCCACTGCTTAAGTCAATCTAACTAAAAAAAAGAGTTACCTGAAAGCTTCATTCCTTAGGATTTTTGTTGGAAATCCTTTGCTCATTAGACTTTGACTTTATTTTTTTTAAGCAACATATCTGGGATGCTTCAAATCCATGTAAGTCTAGTTCTCCAGCTCACTGCACACAGACTCTTTTCAAATAGGTATTACTTACCCTATCTGAGTTTTGAAATTTGGCTAGGTAGGATGAACAGCCTTCTGTTTTTCTGTTGTGATATTATAAAAATGCCCCCCTATAGTAACATGTATGCCTTGTGGGTTGTGCTCAGCAAAGTCACTGAGCCTTATGTTATTTCTCTGCTCTCTTTACAGGGAGTCCCATATCACTTGTATCTACCCCAAATTAACAAATTCCATGGCAGAGACCATGATTTATGTTTGTCCCATCTCATGTCTGATCAGGAATCAGATCAATTTTGCTGAGTTGCTCAGTTCTGCACTTTTTTAACATACCATTTACCTGTCTCTGCATCTTTAAAAAATGGTTACTTTTTCTTCTTTCCCCTCCCCCAACTTTTTAATCTCTTTTATATGACCCCTGACTGTATGGCTGTAATAAAGGTTTGGTCAGATTTGATTTGTAACATTCAGTCTAATGTATAAAGGTAAAGATAAAGGTTTCCCCACACATGCGTGCTAGTCATTTCCAACTCTAGGGGCCGGTGCTCATCTCTGTTTCAAAGCTGAAGAGCCAGCGCTTGTCCAAGGACATCTCCATGGTCATGTGGCCGGCATGACTAGATGCCAAAGGCACACGGAACACTGTTACCTTCCCACCGTAGTGGTCCCTATTTTTCTACTTGCATTTTTACGTGCTTTCAAACTGCTAGGTTGGCAGAAGCTGGGACGAGTAACAGGCACTCACTCTGTTATGCGGCACTCGGGATTTGACCCACCAAACTGCCAACCTTCTGATCAACAAGCTCCACATCCTAACCCACTAAGCCACCACGTCCCTTAGTCTAATGTATAGTGAACATCAAAGAAGTGACATTTTAGCCATCTTTTCCCCTAATGTAAGTTTAACTATTAATCAGAGTTCTCATGAGGCTACGCAGAAAAGAAAACAACAGCTTCTCCAGGCATTAAAACCAGATATTATTAGTATAGTGGAACTCTCTGAGAATGAGATTCTGTGGCAGGATGCTAGTTATGAATGCCCTGTCACAAACTCTGGAGATCAAGACCTTGTTTGTGGAACAAGTAAAAGTGTTTCTTGCAGAAAATCTTATGTCATGAACAAGATAATGAACAGTGATGTACAGCATCCTCAACAAAACCTAAGCTATTTAAGCCTTCACACATGTATGCTCATATCTTGAATTAGACACAGTAGAATTCTTAAATAACCAGTGTTATGTGATCTCATACCACTGATTCAATCTGCATTAGTATTTATTTAGCTTATGGCGATGTTACCTTAGCCAGGAGACTACAGTGCTACTACAAAGTAGTTGTTTTGCTGCTGACAATTGCCAGTCCATTATGTTCACGCTTGTGTGCTATCCAGAGTGCACCACAGGGGTGGACTAGCTCCACACTCATAACTTGATGATGTTTTGCAGTGTCATCTTGGGCTTTTCCACCACCAGTGTCACCACACATTTGGGCATCACATTTGAGCAGTCCAGCACTGATTTGAACCATTTTTCCCCACCAAAGTGGTACCTATTTATCTACTTGCATGTAACATGCTTTCAAAGGTTCTATTAGGTTGGCCAAAGCTGATGTAAGTGATGGGAACTCACTCTATCACACAATGCTAGACTCGAACTGCTAGAGTACAGACTTTCTCCAGAATCATTAAGCCACTAAGGCACTGTGTCTCTACTCTTTCTGTAGTCTCATGCTGATAGCTTGATCTAATTGTGATATGCAGTCCTCACGGACACCTCTATTTTGAATGCATTTCAGTAGTCTAAGCAGGTTACTAGAGAATGGATTCCTGTGCAGATATTATAGCAATGGTCATCTAAATAACATTCTGTTGAGGACTTCCGGTGGTGGCGCGGCGCCGGAGACAGCCTTTTCAGCCTTTTCACCCGAAACAGCGCTGATCAGCTGATCGGGTGGATTGGAAGCCCCCTCCTCGGGAGAAGAGGAGGGGGTGAGGCCCCAGGTAGGGGTTGAGTTCTCCGGGGCCACCTGAGCTTAAAGCTTGGGCGGCTGAAGGATTGAACTCCCCCGTAGCCTGGGTTGCTCCCAGCTGTTCAGCGTCTCTGCTCCGTGATTTCTGGAGCGGAGCCAGGCGTTTGTGACCACCCCTGCCAGAAGGAAAGACCATGGAATAAAAAGAGCAGGCAGAGCGGTACAGGAGGATATGGTGAAGAGGACTTTTATTTTTGCTCTCTAGCTTAATGGACTTTATAAACTTAAAGTGAAAGTGCGTAACAAGTGAAAGTAAAAAGATGGCGGCTAAACCTCCCCCAAAAACTCTTCGGAGTGCTGGAACTTCTCCGGTGCAACAGACATCATTGCAAGCTTTGCTTCCTCCTGCTGCACTGACATCGAAGGACTTACAAGATGCTCTTGAAAAACATGCCCAGGTAATTTTGGAATCAATGGGTGATAAATTGGCAAAGATGGAGGAGAAATTGGAGGAGAGGATGGAAGAGAAGTTCAGTGCGATGAGGGTAGACATTTTGTCTACAGTGCGTAGTGTGGCTGAATGTGTGCAAGATCTGGATGAAAAAGTGGAGTACCTGACTCAAAAGAATGCCATATTAGAAGCAAAGGTATTGGAGAATGAAGATTTAAGAGACAAAATGGACAGAGAACTGAGTCTAGTTCAATATTACCAGATGCAATATGCTGTTAGAATCAGAGGCTTAAAAGAAAATATTAAGGAAGACCTAAAGCAGCTGATTTCTGAAGCTCTGGAAGCAGTATTGGGTCAGCCAGCATCTGAAATAAAGGGAGGCATGGATAAAGTGTTCCGTGTTAATTCATGGATTGCTAGACAGAGAAAGTTACCTAGAGATGTGGTGGTATATTTTGCAAAGAGGGAAATTAGAGATGAAGTTATTCAAGCTGCCTATGATACTAAAGTTGTGATTGCTGACCAAGAAGTTTTGGTTTTAAAAGAAATTCCTCCAAAGATCTTAAGGAGAAGGAAAGATTATGCATTTCTTGTGCAGGAGCTCAAACAACGTGATATAAGGTTCAGATGGGAGATTCCAGTTGGATTGGTGGCGATCCATGAAGGCAAAAGGTACCGTCTGGTCACTGTGACACAGGCGCGGGATTTTTATAATAATGTTTTAAAAGCAACCCCACTACCACTTCTGGAAGCTGCAAAGGGATCTGGAGAAGGAAAACTTCAAGAGGCTGAAGCTGGACAGACAGAGGAGAATGGTGCTGGAGGAGATCAAGCTACAACTTCTTTGGCTGATCCTGGAGAGCAGAGGGTGACGCGCGCTGCTTTAAAACGAGCAAAAAAAAATAAAAGAACAAGATCAGCAGAAGTCTATGGAACTTCCAAAACGTACTTACAGCCAAGCAGTGGGAGGAGCACGGCCTAAAGGAGAGCCTATTAAAGATGTGCTCCAACAGCTTTGGGATGACATGCATGGTGACTAAATTTTTAACTTGGAACGTTAACGGACTAAATTCACCACAGAAGAGGAAGAAAGTTTTTTAATATTTAAAACAATTCAAGATAGATGTTATATGTTTGCAAGAAACGCATATTAGGGCTATGGACCAAAAGTATTTATCGAACTTAAGGTTGGGCACGCAATTTGTTGCTTCTGCAATGAATAAGAAAAATGGAGTGGTTGTTTATGTTAAAAGTGCCTTAACAGCGGACTTAATTGAAGCAGATAAGCATGGAAGATACGTTATGATAGAGTTGCTGTTAGAAGGTAAAAAGACGCTTTTAGTTGGATTATATGCTCCTAATCAACAACAAGCTGATTTTTTTAGTTTACTTCACACAAAGCTTACTCAGTTAGATTATAAATTGTTTATTTTTATGGGGGACTGGAATGGTGTTTTGGATGTACAGATGGATAAGGCTGGTTCTTTTAAGCGCGTTCCAAGTCATGCTAGACTGCCTAAATCCTTTTTTGAAATGAAGGATGACTTGGAACTGCGAGATATTTGGCGTGAAATACATTTGCATGAAAAGGATTATACTTTTTTTTCTGACAGACATCAATCTTTTTCCAGGATCGATTTTATTTTGCTGACTAATGACTTTTTTTCAAGGATTAAAAAGGTGAAGATATGTGCAAGAACTATTTCTGATCACAGCCCAGTCTGGCTAGAGATTAATAAGGAGAATAGAGATAGGCGCTCGTGGCGCGTAAATGAGAATTTGTTTAGAAATCAGAGAAATGTGGAAGAATGTAAACAGCGGATGAAGGATTTTTTTGAAATTAATATGAACAAGGACACTTCTATGGACATGGTTTGGGATGCTAGCAAGGCCTATATGAGAGGGGTGTTGATATATATGAACAATAAACATAGACATATTTTGGAAGCCAGGAGGAAAGAATTGGAGAATGAAATTAAGGAAAAAGAAAAGGCTTTGATTTTGAATCCAGCGGATGTGAAGACTAAGGAGGTTATTAAGCTATTAAAAGGACAATTTGATAAATTAATGGCTGACCAAGTGGCAACCAATTTGCGGTTTGCCAGGCACAACACCTTTTGCAATGCTAATAAACCAGGTAGATGGTTAGCTTATAGACTGAGGAAAAAGCAAAGGGCTTCTAATATAGATAAAATTGAGCATAAGGGAAGGGTTGTGTTTCAACAGGATCTTATTAAGGATGCTTTTGTGGATTTTTATTCTAAATTATATGCTAAGGAGAAGATTAATGAAAAAGACATTGATATATATTTGGAGAATGCTAGCATCCCGGTTCTTACGCAAGCACAAAAAGAGGGGATTAATCAATTGATAACAGAAGAAGAAATTCTTATAGCAATTAAGGAATTGAAGGTGGACAAAGCGCCAGGTACGGATGGTTTGACTGCGGCTTATTACAAAAATCTACAATTAGAGATGATAAAACCGTTAAAGGAACTGTTCCAGACAATTCAGAGGGGGGGAAAGGTGCCTCCGTCTTGGAGAACTGCTTTTAATTTAATTTAATTTAATTTAATTTAATTTAATTTAATTTATTAATATTTGTATACCGCCCTTCTCCCGAAGGACTCAGGGCGGTGTACAGGGCAAGAATAAAACACAAAGCTACAAAAATTAAAAAGTAATTAAATACATGCCCAACAATAAATACATTAATAAAACCCCAATAAAGTGATAGTAAAAACCCCACCAATCCCCCCTCAGGCCAGGCCGGCTTGTTCGAACAGGTATGTTTTCAGATCGCGGCGAAAGGAGCGAAGATCGGGCGCCGTCCGGAGCTCAACCGGTAACTGGTTCCATAGCTCTGGGGCGCCCACAGAGAAAGACCTCCCCCTGGGGGCCACCAATCTACATTCTCTGACCAGTGGCACCCTGAGGAGGCCCTCTCTGTGGGAACGCACAGGGCGGAGGGAAGTTGACGCCGGCAGCAGGTGTTCCCTGAGGTACTCCGGACCCCTGCCATGTAGGGCTTTAAACACCATGACTAGTACCTTGAATCTCACCCGGAAGACAACTGGCAACCAATGCAGCTCACGGAGCAGAGGTGTAACATGGGAGTATCGGGAAACTCCCAACACAACTCTCGCGGCTGCATTCTGTGCCAGTTGGAGCTTCCGGGTGGTCCTCAAGGGCAGCCCCATGTAGAGAGCGTTGCAGTAGTCTAGTCGAGAGGTCATGAGCGCGTGAGTGACTGTGCATAGATCATCCCGGCTTAGATAGGGCCGCAACTGGCACACCAGGCGAACCTGGGCGAAAGCCCCCCTAGTCACAGCTCCTATGTGGTCTTCCAGAGTGAGCCGTGAATCCAGGAGGACTCCCAAGTTGCGAGCCCTATCTACGGGGGGTAATAATTCGCCCCCCATAGAAAGAGATGGAATGTCCGAATAAACCCGGGATGAAGGTATGCAAAGCCACTCGGTCTTGTCGGGGTTGAGTTGAAGTCTGTTCCTCCCCATCCAGACCCGAACCGCCTCCTAGCAACGGGACATCACGGTGAGGGCATCACTGGGGTGGTTTGGGGTCGAAAAGAAAAGTTGGGTATCATCAGCATACTGATGATACCCAACTCCAAAACCACGAATGATCTCACCCAGCGGTTTCATATAGATGTTGAACAGGAGAGGCGAGAGGACCGACCCCTGAGGAACTCCACAAATGAGAGACCTCGCGGTCGACCTCTGCCCTCCTGCCAACACCGACTGCGAGCGTCCCTGGAGATAGGAGGAGAACCAGTGTAAAACCGTGCCTCCCACTCCCAATCCCCTAAGACGCCGCAGCAAGATACCATGGTCGATGGTATCGAAAGCCGCTGAGAGGTCTAATAGGACCAGAACAGAGGAATGCCCCCTGTCCCGGGCCCTCCAGAGATCATTCACCAGCGCGACCAATGCCGTCTCCGTGCTGTACCCGGGCCTGAAACCCGATTGGTACGGGTCTAGATAATCCGCTTCATCCAGGACCAGAGGGAGCTGATGTGCCACCACACTCTCAACAACCTTCGCAAGAAAGCGAAGGTTGGAGACAGGACGAAAGTTGTTCAATACAGCTGGGTCCAAGGCAGGCTTCTTGAGGAGAGGCCTCACCACCGCCTCTTTCAAGACGGCGGGGAAGCTACCCTCACTCAAAGAAGCCGATATAACTGCCTGGAACCAGCTGCGTGTCCTCTCCCGGGCTGCATAGACCAGCCAGGAAGGGCACGGGTCCAATAAACATGTGGTGGTGCTCAGCCTCCCCATGATCCTGTCCACTTCCTCCGGAGTCACAGAATCAAACTCCTCCCAGGTGATATCGACAAGACCACCCGTGTCCTGCTCGACAGACTCTGCCCAGTCAGAGTCCAGACCGATCCGAATCCGAGCGATTTTGTCCAACAGATGCTGGTTAAACTCCTCGGCACGACCCTGCAAGGGATCCTCCCTCACCTCCTGATTCAGGAGGGAGCGAGTCACCCTAAACAGGGCGGCCGGGCGATTATCTGCGATCGTGATAAGGGTGGCGAAGTGGTTAGACCTCGCCTCCCTTATCGCAGCGAGATAAGACCTAGTGTAGGTTCTTAGTCGCAATCGATCGGATTCGGATCGGCTGGATCTCCAACCGCTCTCTAGGCCCCGTCTCCGACGCTTCATCTCCCGGAGCTCCACGGAGAACCATGGGGCTCGACGGGATCTGCACCGGGTCAGGGGCCGCAGGGGTACAACTCGGTCAAGAGCCTCAGTGGCCGCCCTTTCCCAGGCTTCCACTAAGGCGTCTGCCGAGCTGTGAGCAAGGGAGGCAGGTGGGGACCCCAGCGCCGCCTGGAACCTCTGGGGATCCATTAAGCGTCTGGGGCGGTACCATTTGATAGGTTCCACACACCCACGGCGGGGGGTGGCAAAACGGAAGACCAGCCGCAGGAGATGATGATCGGTCCATGACAGGGGCATAACAATTGGGGAGCCCCCACCAAGATCATCTAACCACCGTCCAGATAAGAAAACTAGGTCAAGGGTGTGGCCTCCCTCATGAGTCGGTCCCGAAATTACTTGCGTCAGGTCCATGGCCGTCATGGAAGCCATGAACTCCCGAGCCAACTCAGATGATCCTCCCAGAGATGGTAGATTGAAGTCCCCCAAAACTATAAGTTTCGGGAACTCAATCACCAACCCAGAGAGGACATCGAGAAGCTCAGGCAGGGCTGCTGCTGCGTGACTAGGCGAAAGGTACACCAGCAGCAAGCCCAACTGCGCACCAGGGCCGCATCTCAAGAAGAGAGACTCACACCCGACTATCTGGGGAACGGTGGCCTCCCGTGGACACAAGGTCTCCCTCATAACAACAGCCACTCCCCCACCCCTACCCTGAGCCCGAGGCCGGTGTAGCACCCGGAAACCTGGTGGGCAAAGATCAACCAGAGGAATACCGCCCTCTGGGCCCAACCAAGTTTCCGTGATGGAAGCCAGGTCCGCCTGCTCACCCTCGACCAAGTCACGGACGAGAGGAGCTTTATTAACGACAGACCTGGCATTCAAGTACACCAGCCGGAGCTCAGGAGGCTGCACATCCTCACTCCCGGGACCTCGGGGCGGAGCCAGAGGGTCGGAGTGCCCCACCGCTTGTAAGCAGTGGAGAGACCTTCCCAGAGATCGATACGGCCCTCTGTTCCTACACCTGCTGCCATTCCCTAACGTCGTGGGAATAGGTAATCCCACGACTGGCCCTGGAGCCCCAGAAGCAACCGACCCCCGCTCCTCCCCCCCGCGATCCGCCTCAGCACTGGCCTGAACAGAGGTTGTTGGACTGCCCCCCTCATCCAAACAACCAAAAGAAGTACCCTCCCTCCTCCCTAACCCCCGAAAAAAAAAATTCTTTGATTCCGAAGGAAGACCAAGATGCTACTCAAGTTAAAAATTATAGACCGATATCGCTTTTAAATACAGACTACAAGATATTTGCTAAGGTGTTGGCTAATAGACTGATGAGGGTTCTGCAACAGACGATTCATGGGGACCAAACGGGGTTTATTAGTGGTAGGCAAATGAAAAATAATGTGAGGCATATAGTTGATGTGTTAGAGTTTTTGGAAAGGAATAACCAGATCCCTGCGGCGCTAATTTTTTTAGATGCTGAAAAAGCTTTTGATCAATTGAATTGGCAATTTTTGATGAAAGTTTTGGATAAAATGAATTTTGGGGATAATTTTTTGCAACCAATTAGGGCATTATATCAAAAACAAACTGCCCGAATTATAGTTAATAATAGCCTGACAGAAGCATGTAATATTGAGAAGGGCACAAGGCAAGGGTGTCCGTTATTGTCCTTGTTATTTGTACTAACATTGGAGATATTGTTGGTTAAAATACGGAATTCGGAAAAAATTAAGGGTATACAAATTAGAGATCAGGATTATAGATTGAGAGCGTTCGCAGACGATCTGGTTGTTACAGTGACCCAGCCGGAGAACTCTGTTGTGGACCTGATGGAGATAATAATACAATATGGGAAGGTTTCTGGATTTAAAGTTAATACACAAAAAACTAAAATTCTGGCCAAAAATATGACAGCTTCGCAAAAGGCTCTCTTAGAAGGATTAACTGGATTTGAGATTGTTAAAAGGGTTAAATATTTGGGGGTGCTTTTGTCGCCCTCTAATACAAAGTTATATAAAAATAACTATGAAAAATTATGGGGGAAAATTCAAAAAGAAATGGAGAGTTGGGAAAAATTGCAATTGTCTTTGTTGGGGCGAATCGCAGCAGTGAAAATGAATGTCCTGCCCACATTCTTATTTTTATTTCAAATGATACCGGTTCTTAAGAAAGATTCTAATTTGGAGGAATGGCAGCGAGGTATCAATAAATTTGTATGGGCAGGGAAAAGGCCACGAGTTAAACTAAAGATAATACAGGATACTCGTGAAAGAGGTGGTCTTAAAATGCCTAATTTTAAATTATATTATGAAGCTGCTGCTTTAGCAGGAATAAGTGATTGGATCAATTTGACACAAGAGAGATTATTAAATCTTGAGGGCCATGACTTGTTGTTTGGCTGGCATGCATATTTGTTGTATGATAAGAAGGTAGATATACTGTATACTGTCGCCCTGCCTATTTAACTTATATGCAGAGCACATCATGAGAAAGGCAGGGCTAGATGAATCAAAAGTTGGAATTAAGATTGCCGGAAGAAATATCAACAACCTAAGATACGCAGATGATACCACTCTAATGGCAGAAAGTGAAGAAGAACTAAAGAGCCTCTTGTTGCAGGTGAAGAAGGAGAGTGCAAAACTTGGGTTAAAACTTAACATTAAGAAAACCAAGATCATGGCATCTGGCCCTCTCAATTCCTGGCAAATAGATGGGGAAGAAATGGAGGTAGTGACAGATTTTATTTTCCTGGGCTCCAAGATCACTGCAGATGGGGACTGTAGCCAAGAAATTAAAAGACGCTTGCTCCTGGGGAGGAAAGCCATGGCAAATCTAGACAGCACACTAAAAAGCAGAGACATCACCCTGTCAACAAAAGTGCGTATAGTCAAGGCTATGGTCTTTCCAGTTGCAATGTATGGTAGTGAAAGTTGGACCATAAGAAAGGCTGAGCGCCAAAGAATTGAGGCCTTTGAACTGTGGTGCTGGAGAAGACTCCTGCGAGTCCCTTGGACTGCAAGGCGATCAAACCGGTCAGTCCTAGAGGAGATCAAACCTGACTGCTCTTTAGAAGGCCAGATCCTGAAGCTAAAACTCAAGTACTTTGGCCACCTAATGAGAAGGAAGGACTCCCTGGAGAAGAGCCTAATGCTGGAGAAGATCGAGGGCAATAGAAGAAGGGGACGACAGAGAATGAGGTGGCTGGATGGAGTCACTGAAGCAGTAGGCGTGAGCTTAAATGGACTCCAGAAGATGGTAGAGGACAGGAAGGCCTGGAGGAATGTTGTCCATAGGGTCGCGATGGGTCGGACACGACTTCGCAGCTAACAACAACAAAGAAGGTAGATAATGTCTTTAGAGTGCATATTTTAAGACAGGCATTGTTGAGGGTTTGGAAGAAGTACAGACATAAATTAGATTGTAAGATACCATTGTGGGCAATCCCAAAACACGCAATAGAAAATATAAATGTTGGTTTTAAACATGATGTGACTACGTACAAGGAGATTTTAAGCTTGGAAAGAAATGTCTGGTGTTTGAAACCATATAGTCTCTTGCGAGATGAGAAGATTGTTCAGACTTGGTTTCAATATACTCAGCTACGGGCCAGGTGGAAAGAAGATCAGAAAAATGGTTTTACAATGACTGATGAAAATCTGATAAAGCAAATCAGAAATCAGGGTCCAGCACATATTAAACGGATATATCTTGCCTTGATAGAAATTGACTCAGAAACAGAACTTGTTAAGGATTGTATGATTAAATGGGCCCAAAATATCCAAGAAGTTATTACAATGGACACATGGGAAAGGATTTGGGTGAGGAACGTAAAATTCACACAAGCTCAAAATCTAAGAGAAATTTTTTATAAAATGTTTTACAGATGGCATTTAGATCCTAAAAAGCTGGCAAGTATGTATCCGAACTATCAGCCTAAATGCTGGAGGTGTGGTGAAGAAGATGCAACATATTTTCATATATGGTGGACTTGTAAAAAGGTTAAGGCTTTTTGGATAAAAAATTTGGTGGAATATGCAGAAGATTTTTAAGCAAAGGATAAAGTTTTGTCCGCAATTTTTTTTGTTGGGAATAATTACAGACGTTACGGTTGTGGACACTAAGCTGATGTTGAATTTAATTACGGCAGCAAGACTCTTAGTAGGTCAATACTGGAAGAAGGAGGAACTGCCGACTATAGAAGAATGGACTTTAAAGGTTTCTGACCTGGCAGAGATGGCAAAGATCTCGGCTTATTTGAAAGATCACTCGCAAGAACGTTATGTTATGGAGTGGAGAAAATGGATTGAGTATATCCAGAACAAATATGGGACTAAGAAGTTTCATGTAGCATTTGAATAAGTCTTCCTTTTTTTTTCTCCTCTTTTTTTTTTCTTTTCTTTTTTTATATATCTTATATTAATAGTGTTTGTAGTTATCCTATATGAGCTAGAGAGAGATGGATCTCAGAGTTTATGGTTGTTAGCATATGAATGTGTATGATTGGTTTTTTTTTGGTTTTTTATACCTTGTACTTATCTCTGGGAAGTCGGGGGGGAGGGGTAGGGAGGGAGGGATAGGGGAGGGCTAGGGGGGATTGTTAAAGATAAAATGTATGATAAAACTTTTCAATAAAAAAATAACATTCTGTTCTTTTGCATTTTCCATCTATGTTCTGCATTTAAGAATTTCTTGTTTGAGAATAAGTTTGAGGATAGACTAAGTCAGAACAATTTTATTCTTTGTTGGTTAGTCTTTGGTTGCCCTTTCTAAACTCAATGCTTTCAAGAAAATAATGTTCTTTCTTGTAGGTTGTTTTGTTTTTTGGGGGGGAGGGAATGTTGTAACTGGAGTCTGGAAACAGGTTTGCCAGGAGAAAAGAAGTTATTTTGTGGAATTTCACCAAACCTAATCTTCCTTTAATTGAGTAGTAAATGTATCAGACACAAATTACAGGAACAGTCAAAATGTTATTTTGTTAGATTTTGCTGCTGTCTCCTCCTTCATTTTATCCCACCAAATCTTTATTTGCAACTAATTTTATGTGCCACTTGTTTTATTATTGTTTGATTGTTTTTAATGATATTTTTGAATTGTAGTTCTTATTTTAGCCTTTGTCTTAGCCTGCATTGGGGATTAAGGGCAAGAAAAATTGCAAAGGGAGGAAAGCATAGGGAATAACATCTGAAATGTTTTTCCTTATCTGAAAGCAAACTATATCTCTGCCTCTGAGTGCAGGCAGGAAATTGATTAGGAGGTTTTTTTTTTAAATCATTGTCTATAAATTTGTGGTATGGCTTTCCTATTTGAGCCACCTATTTTAATGGTTATAAATTATAAATTCTGAATAAGTGTCAGAGATGCATTACTGAACCTTCTAGAAGTTGCTGAGGTATCCACAGTCAGCATAGCTATGGTTGAGCAATGCTATTTTGCTATTTGCACTTCAGATGTGTATCCTTGATTCAGTGTGTGAATAAGGTGTGAGTCTTAAATCCACATATTTGTTCATAGGAAAGGATAGTTTTCCAGGGGACTTTAAAACTGGGAGAATGGGACTCAGTTACTTTACTGTTGTTACCCTGGAGGTAAATTGAATGAAAATAGCCATTTTGGTCTAGCGGTTAAAGCACCAGGCTATAAAGTGAGAAGCCATGAGTTCTAGTCCTGCCTTAGGCACTCCTTCCCATTTCTAGAAAGGAGGTGAGGGCAAACCACTTCCAAAAAACCTTGCCAAGAGAACAGGGAGTCTTCAGGAGACAAAAATTGAGTTGAAGACACTAACAAAAAAATAGTTGAAAGGATAGTATAATTCACCATCATACTACTTTACGATCACCATATAAGGAGTCAAGTGATGGATGCTATGCAGAGACATACCTTTTTTTTTTGCTGGGCATCTGAGCAGAAGCAACCTGATATTTTAAGGAACAGCTGAAACACATATATGCTTTCATTCAATCTTTTATTTTCTGTACACATTCACTTAACTCCATTTCTGCATTCCTTTGCAAATTTAAATTAAAATAACCGCAGATCCATAAGAATTGCATATAAAAGATATTGGAACAATAACATTTTTCCTAATATACACACTTTTGCATATGCTTTTCCTAATGGTTTTTCATCTAATGATGGCAAATCATCAGGGTTTTTATGTCATGCTGGTTCTGTTCATTCTAGAGGCAAACCTATGTTTTTCAGTTTGATTAATTTTCCTTAATGTGGATTCACCTAGCAATATGTCGCTTTTTGAAATTGCTATTTTAATGTAACCCCATCTTTCCAAACAGCAGCATAATATTCAGCCTAACTAAAATATGTAGGATCCTCCTCCATGAAAGTGGTTTATCTCCCTAATAATCCAAGATGCAGGCAATATTAGCTGCATTTCCGTTTCTCCATGAAGCATAAGATTGTTGACCTTTTGTTTCTTTTACTATAGTGATATTTATGGAAAAACAACAATAATCATGCAGATATTGCAAACTCCAATGAATAAATTTGGATTTAAATCTATGCAATTTTGCACAGAACTGAGCTGACAGGACCAAATTTCAAGTAACATTAAATTCATATTTGCATTTAACAAGTCGGGGTTTTAAAGCATGTAAATAAGGCATAATAGGATTTGTTGCATATATGCAGGCTTCTTTAAAAAGATTGTATAAAAATGGGTGTATAAGGAAAATATTCTGCTAAGACACAAAGACACAAAGCCCTCAAACATTAGGCTAAGTACACCCTCAATATCACCAGTGTTTATTTGCTTATTGCTTATTGCTTGTTCAAACAAACATATCAAATCATAACACAGCCAGTATCACATTTGTTCTTACTTCTCAGTTGAAACCAATCCAAATCATCTTCACTTTTGCAGTCATAACCATCATCTGACAGCAGTTCCTCTAGGTCAGGGGTAGGCAACCTCAGCTCTTTTATGACTCATGGACTTCAACTCCCAGAATTCCTGAGTCAGCATAGCTATTCTGGGAGTTGAAGTCCATGAGTCATAAAAGAGCCAAGGTTGCCTACCCCTGCTCTAGGTCAATCAATCAGAATAGAGCTGGAAATAACCTTGGAGGTTTTCTAGTCCATGCCCTTGCTCAAACAGGAGACCCTATACCCTTTCAGACAAATGACTATCTAGTCTCTTCTGAAAAACCTCTAGTGATGAAGCACCCACAACTTCTGATGGCAAGCTGTGCCATTGGTTAATTGTCCTCACTCTCAGGAAGTTTCTCCTTAATTCTAGAATGCTTCTCTCCTTGATTAGTTTCCATCCATTGTTTCTTGTTTTGCCCTCTGGTTCTTTGGAAAATAAGCTGCTTTTAGTTATAACTTTATTTGTTTCTAGATGTCCACAGATCTGTTTTTTTTTTATTATTATCTTTTCCAGTATCTCCCCAGGTATTGATGTTAGGTTGATTGGTCTGTAGTTTCCTGGGTCTTTTTGTTTGTTAGTTTGTTTGAGGTTTTTTTGTCTTTTCATTTTTTGAAAATGGGAACCACATCAGTTCTTTTCCAATCCTCAGGTAATTCCCCGTTGTTCCAGGATTTTTGAAAGATATGGTACAGTGGTTCTGAGATAATATCTGCCAGTTCCTTCAGAACTCTGAGATGTAATCTGGTGATTTATATTCGTCAAGGTTGGATAGGGGGCCCTCCAAACCAGCAGGAGAAAGACTGGCTACATTCATGTGGCCAGTCAGAAGCTGCTGACAACCGAAGAAAATAAGTATTAACCAGCAACCTTCGAGCAACATGGATAGAACTGGGTGAGACCCTATCCTCTCTTTATGACTTTTTCCTGGGGAAAAACTCGCCCAAAGCAAAGAATCCTCCCTGATGAGAGAGGGAAGGGGAATTTCCAGCCCATTCCCTCAGGAAAAGAAAAGTGGCAAATTAATTACTTGGGGGAAAATAGAGAAAATTACAGATTAATTTGAAAGCAGTACACACACATAACTTTGAAATTTGGGGATTAAAACTGCTTTTGAGATTGTTTTTTTTAAAGAGACTTAAAAAGCTTGTAATATAACTTTGGATGTAAAAAGCTGGAAGACGGCATCATCAACATCTAGTGGCGAACTACAGGACTACAATTTATTATGCCTAAAGGAAACTTGGCTGGAAGCTCAGACTCTGATAAGACTCTTGTTGCTTTCAGAAACTTTCACTTTTGAAGACTGCAGCTGGGAAAAGGGGGGAAAAAACCCCTCTTGGGCTGCTTATCTGTGTGGCAAAGACAATAAACTATTTTGAAACTGGCCTGTCTGGACTATGAATATAAATACTAATTGACTTTTAGAGCTGTGTCATGGAGCTATTTCCCTATAGAAGAAACATGCATTATTGATTGAGATGATGGAATACTTTGGAATATAAACCTTTGATTGATGAATAATTTTTAATTGCTCTTCTCTCTCTGGACAGAAAAGATGTGTTTTTCATTGGACAGAAAAAAATGAACAAAAAATGAACTTGACTTTATTTGCTGAGGAGAAACTTAAGGACAGACTGATAGGCCAGCTGGATAATTAAGAGTTCAAATGACAATTGACTGAAAGACTACATACAAAAACAAAATGGATGCTCCATATTTAACTTCAAATGGTAAAAAAACCCATCCCTAACACCTTTCCCAAAAGTCCCCAGCTTGACATACCAACAAGAAAATGTTGATGAATTTCAGAAATAAATTCTTTCTATGTTAAAATCAATACAAGAGACAGTTGCCTAAGCTCATGATGAGTCTAAAAATAACACAAAGGAGATAAAAGAATAATTCTTGAATCTAAATCTACAAACTTAGAAAATGACTACAAAAAAGAAACTAGCAAATCAGAGGAAGGAGATGCAAAGATGGAGGACCTAAAGAAAGGAACTAACAGACAGACTCAGACAAATGAAGAATTAGAAGACATAGTGACAATATCAGAAATGGAAAAGTTATCTTACCTGTCAAGATCTCAGAACACACTTGAGGATAAAAAAAAAGAAGAAGAGCTGATTGTCTGGAAGATAGAGAAGTTAGGAGAATTGGGGGAAATTGGAGAAGGAGGGAGGCTGTTTAATGAACATCCTTCCAAAAATACTTTAATCAAATTGTCTTTCTTATTTCAAACAATATACACAAAGATAGAGGAAGAATTACTTGATGGTTCAAATGCATTGACTTGGAAAGTTTGTTGGCAAAGGAAGAAAGCTAGAGTAAGACTGAAGAAAATAGAGGTTTTGACCCATTAGATGGAATATTATACTATTAATCAGATGTTTGAACATGGCTGAGAATAGATAATTGTTAGAAATAGAAGTATTATTATAACTAGAAAAATAGGGTTTATAACTAGTATATTATATTTTGGTATGAGAAGGGAAATATGAAAATGCTAACAAGGTTTGAATAAGGGAAGCTTTTAGTTACCCAAATATAACTTATTATGAGAAATTATTAGCAATAGAGACATTTTGAACACTAATGGGAAATTAAAATTAAAAAAGCAGAAAAAACAGGATATTAATTGAACAAATGGATATTAAGTGCAAATGCAATTAAGATATATTTTGGTTAGGAATGGTATTTTAAACTGACATTATTGATTATTATTAAGAAAATGTAAGAAAGATGTTCAATTGTATAGGTATTGACAATAATAAGAATTGTATGTGCCTAATGTGGAAAAATGTGTACTACCAGAAGAAGAGAGGAAGCATTAGATGGCGTAATATTGGGCCTAGATTGAAGAAGTTAATATTTACCACTGAATTACTAATGGACCCAGGACAACACATTGTGTATTAAGTACTTATGATTGTAAAACTAGAATAATAAAATATTTATTAAAAAAATAAATGTGTGGCATGACTTGTTTTGGAGAACTTGATGTAATGGGATGCCTATAGTTCTTGCTCTCTTAGAGGAAGCTGGATGTTCCTTCTGCTTCCTTGAAAATATATTTAATGTTGTGAAACTTTTGACACCTCCTTCCCCATTCTTGAACAGTTTATACAGTAGTATGGCATATTTTGTATCAGAAGTGCAGCTTTCAGGTTTCCTGAAAACATGCAAATAAGAAAACAGGAGAACATCTGCAGGAAAGAATTTTAATGCAAAACACTCCCAGTTGCTATGATCCTAGCTTGGTATTTTGCCAAGTAAATAATTATCATTTAAGGATTAATTAAACAATTGGCAATTGTGGGTTGTGCCAAAAGTGTTTAACAGGAACTAGATGTAGGAGTTGTAAAGTTATTGCATAATAAACACTGTCAGAGGCCAGAAAAATAAACTTATCCTCCAAAGACTGCATTTTCATTTCAACAGTAGACAAATTAGGGACAAGTATTTGAGTTTGGGAGGAATTCTATAAATGCACACTACCATTAAGAGAATTGGAAGCAGTCCCAGCAGAAATGTTGCTAAGCTTTGTTTTTGTTTGTTAGTTTTGTCTTTTGTGCATTGAGGCTAGCTCCCACTGTAGCATTTCCCAAGACATCAAGAAGACATACTGCAGCAAAGTAATAACCATTGTGGTTTCATTTCGATACACATCCATGTTTAAACAGTGTCTGGATCTTTCATGCATTTTCTGCAGGAAATAAGACTGCCACAAAAGTGAGATTAATGGTCTGGGTACAAGGACAAATGGTATAGCTCAGTATCACAATAGCAGGAGCAGAAGTTAAATTTTTGAGGTGCTTAATTCGACATTTGAGAGAGGGTTGACTTCCTTTCCACCAAAATTGAAGAGTTAAACCTATTAAAAGCTTCACATGTGTGTACTGCTAGTGTTTTGATGTGAATTTCTTTTAATATGAAATACCTCGTAGCTACATTTCAGTAGCAGAATCTCATTCGACTCTGGAAGCAATCTTGACTTACAACCATTCATTTAACGACCCTTCAAACTTACTTACAACATTGCAGTGTGCCTGCAATCACATGATCAGAACAACTGACATGTATTGACCATGGTTACAAGGCCCTGGGGTCACATGATCACCATTTGAGACCTTCCCATCGGGGCTCCCGACAAGCAAAGTCAACAGGAGAAGCTGGATTCAGTTGAAGAAAAAAAAAGTTGGAAAATCAGGTGAAGATCACTTAACAGCCACAACACTTAGTAATGAAAATCCTGGTCCCAGTTTTTGTCTCAAGTTGAGGACTACCTGTAGATCAAAAGGCAATGGGTTGCCTGCTCCTGATCAGGCATAGTATTTGGTTTCTAGCAGTGGATTGCCAGGATATCTTATGAATTATTCTAAAAAAAAGGGAACAAAGGGTAAGTTCTTACTCCAAAAAACTATCTCCATGTGGACTTTGGCGTTTCTATGCAGCCCTTACTGAATAACAGCCATGCTTTACCCACCAGCTACAGGTTGTCCAATTATGCTAATCAGAACCAGCAACTCCATTGCTAAGTGACGCAGTCATAAAGTGCAATGTCATGTGGACATTCCAATTTATGACAGCAATTGGGGCAGATCTGATTGCTATTGTTAAGCGCAGCATCATATGATATATGATGATATATGATATCATCATATGATATCATATGACCAGGGGAGCTTTTGCCCAGGTTCGCCTGGTGCGCCAGTTGCGACCCTACCTGAACCGAGATGCCCTACGCACAGTCACTCATGCGCTCGTGACCTCCCGTTTAGACTACTGCAACGCTCTCTACATGGGGCTGCCCTTGAGGACCACTCGGAGGCTTCAACTGGTGCAGAATGTGGCCGCGAGAGTTGTGATGGGGGTTTCCTGATACTCCCATGTAACACCTCTGCTCCGTGAGCTGCATTGGCTTCCGGTTGCCCTCCGGGTGAGATTCAAGGTGCTGGTGATGACCTATAAAGCCCTAAATGGCTTGGGTCCGGGATATTTGAGGGAACACCTGCTGCCAGCATCAAGTTCCCTTCGTCCAGTGCGCTCGCAGAGTGAGGGTCTTCTCAGGGTGCCGCCAGTAAAAGATTGCCGGCGGATAACACCCAGGGGGAGGGCCTTTTCTGTGGGCACGCCTGCCCTCTGGAACCAGCTGCCTGTGGAGCTCAGGACTGCCCCTGACCTGCGTTCATTCCGCCGAGACCTGAAGACTTGGCTCTTTGAGCTCTCTGGCCCAGGCTGAGAATTTTAACTGGGGTTTTATTTTCAGGGATAATTTAATCCTTTATTTGTCTTTTAACTTTGTATTTTGTATTAGTGTGATTTTAAAATGCCCTGTAAACCGCCCTGAGTCCTTCGGGAAAGGGCGGTATATAAATCTAATAAAATAAAAAAAAAATATGATCATCATTCACAATATCCTGCCAGCTTCCCCACTGGCTTTTTAAATACCCTAATGCTGCGACAGCCACAGCAATGATGTCATAACTTTCCTTGTTCAGTGCTGTCATAATCAGTTGCTGAAAGAGTAGTCCTTAAGCAAAGAGTAGCTGCTTGTAGCTGCTTTTAAAACTTGCCAACAGAGACTAGGTGAGAACTTCTGCACTCTCCAAAACAGAGTTACAATTGGCTAATGCTCATAGCTCACAAAGTGCAATCAAAAATCTGTTCATTTTTTTAACGTGCATCACTTATATTACTTTTGCCTTCTAGGGAATTGGCTCATCCCAATATTTGTGCTAAGCTTTAATGCATATCTTTCTCTGTAGAGTCTTTTCAGGTTCCTATCCCTTTTTATATAACTAGATTGATTATGTTACATTAGATTTCCATCAGGTGGGACACTATTTTAATTTTTTTCTCCCAATTCAGGAACTGGGATATTCCCTCCATTGCAAATACTAACTATATCATGCCATTTTCCTACTTTTAACTTATTCTTATGTAGAGACCTCATATCATTGCTGACCATATATTTAGCAAACAGTTAAACTATAAACTTTTAATCATTTAAGAAGAAGTATGGTGAATAAAAATCCACAGTGAGTGACAATAGTTGGAGAGTAATTAGGATCTTTAATGCCTATTTGGAATTATTTATAGGTTTTCCCTGCTGTGCAACAATGCAGAGGAAGCAATTAAACAAAACATAAGTAAAGAATTAATGTTGGGGGAAAATACCTTAGAAACACCTTGCAATAATTTTATATGGATTGGGAATCTGATGATCCCACCGAGCACCAGAATTTTTACAATAATTATGTCAATTACAGGCTAAAATATCTCCATATTTCTCCCCTCAGAGCCTATACAGTATTCCTCAACGTATGACTATTCACTTAGGGATGGTTTAAATTAAATTGGAAAGAATGATTTACGGCCTCTAAGACACTTCCAACCATAGCAAAATGTCACCCCCACACCCCCCATGGTCATGTGATTGCAATATAGACACTTGGCAACCCAATCGTACTTATGACTGGTTCCCAAACTCCCTGCAATCATGTGATGACCATTTGCAATTTTCTTGGCCAGTTTTCCCCAAAAGTCAATGCTTTCTTTGTGGATTTCAGTGGGTGTGTGTGAGGCGGATTTTCAATCCCTACGTAGAGAGATACTCACTCATGCCCTTGGACCTGTCCCAAGCCTATGTTGGGCCTCCCCACCTCTCCTGAGGCTCCCTGCATTTTGTACTTTCCCGCATTGCCTCTTCATTCAGGAACTGAAAAACTATGACTGGACATGGAGTTAGCCAGCCTTTTCTTCTGTTGGTTTCTGGGAGGCTTCTCCTGGACCGTTCGGGGAGACTGCCATCTTTCCTAAGTCCCTGGTATTTCCTTCATTCATTCCACCCCTTCAGGGTGGGTTCTGGCCCCTTAGGTTCCCCAACAAAAAGAAATTTCAGCCAAAGAGTTCGGCATTCTGAATCTTCAGACTGCTCGCTGGAAAACAGGAACCAGAAGTCCCATTTTAAATTTTCTTATATCCAAATCTTGCTGTGATTTTTGCTGAAAATTTAAATTTTAAAAAACATTTTTCCTTGTTCACTAATTCTTCATCTATTCATACATTCCTGAGATATATTGCAGCTGACAGTAGAGTTTAATATAGATTTGAACAGAAAAGTTATCTTAGAAGAAAGAGGGGTTGTAGTTTGGCTGGAATCAGTATTGGATGCCATGCTGGCATTTCAGGTGGAGGTTTAAAAACCATTAGAGAGGACTCTTGGAAAGAAAACTTTAGGAGGGATAAGGTTGGAAATGGAGCTGATGGTTGGTGATTTAAATGGTTGAAGTAATAACAGAATAATAGAGCTGGAAGGGATCGTGGAGGTCTTCTAATTCAACCCACTGCTCAAGCAGGAGACCCTATACCATTTCTGACAAGTTGTTGTACGGTTCTTAAAAGCCTCCAGTGATGAAGCACCACAACTTCTGAAGGCAAGTTGTTCCATTGGTTGATTGTTCTCACTGTCCTTAGTTCTAGATTGGATCTCTCCTTGATTAGTTTCCATCCATTGTCTTGCCTTTGGGAACTTTGGCATATAGATTGACCCTCTCTTCTTTGTGGCAGCTACTCAGATATTGGAATGCTGCTATCATGTCATTCTTGGACCTTCTCCAGATTCAATTCCTTCAACCGTTCTTCTTATATTTTAGCCCCCCAGGCCCCTTAATCATCTTTGTTGCTCTTCTCTGCACTCTTTCCAAAGTCTCAACATCTTTTTTATAATGGGGTGACTAAAACTAGAGATAGTAGTCCAGCTGTGGTCTTACTAAGGCTTTGTAAAGCAGTACTATTACTTCATGTGATCTTGATTCTATCCCTCTGTTAATGCAACCTAAGATTGCATTGCCTTTTTTGGTTGCTTCCACATAACTGTTGGCTCATATTTAAGTGATTGTCCACTAGGATTCCAAGATTCCTCTCACAGTTGCTGTTATTGAGCAAGGTTTCACCCAATCTGTATCTGTACTTAGGCACTTTCTTGCATAAGAACTTACTTTTCTCTACATTGAATTTAATTTTGTTAAATAGAACTCAGTTTTCAAGTCTGTCAAGATTCTTCTGGATCTTGACCCTATCTTCTGGGGTGTTGGCTATTCCTGCCAGCTTAGTGTCAAATTTGATTATTTCTCCTTCTATTACCTCATCTAAATCATTTATGAAGCTATTGAAGAGAAATGGACCTAAAATGGAACTTTGGGGTACCTCACTGCTTACTTCCCTTCATATAGAAATAGTTTCATTAAGGACTTCATTGAGGCAGCTTTCAATCATGGCCTGGAGTTACGGCTTCCAAGTTGAGCTGGGCTTGCCTATCACCCATATGGAGATGGACTCTTGTATGCTATCTCTCCCATCCCCCATAGACTCAGGAGGACCCGGGGTGAAGAGTCGCTGTGAGAGGGCGGCTCAGTTTCTTTTCATCTACAACCTGTCCGGATGTGAGAGATCCATGAGGGGTATGTTCTCTCTCCCTGGATGGGGTTTCCATCTGCCTCCCAGATCAGCCTCGAGGTCGGGGTGAGAGATCGACTGCTGACTGTTTCTGGGGTACCCAGCACAAGTGAGAGTGGTGCTGGACTGGCGGTTTTTAGACTCATATACTCCTCCTGATATGACATCATCTTTCAATATCTGACTGCCACTTCCCGAACTCACATGGCCAGTTATGGCACGCTTACGCTATTCTGACACGGACTTACTCGCGCTCAGGGGTGCCCCCCCTTCCTGGGTGCGACCCGCCTTCATTTCAACCTATCCTCTTGATGACGGGCCCAATTACTGGGACCCTGAGAGATGGTTGGGCAAGGGCAAGGACAGGAGCCTCCATCACAAATTTAATAAGAGGCCCCTGGTGCAATTTTTATCTCAATTTTTTATGGGGTTAGGGAGAGGGGAGGGTTCTAAAAAGGTTCAGTTGGAGACTTGGGGGGTTCCACCAACCGTTTCTCAGACCAGGCCGGGGATTGCTCGCGCCGTGGTGGGGCTTCGGTTGGGGGCCTACGGGGCCCCGGAGCGGGGTGTGGGATTGCCTATTCCCACGGCGGTAGGGAATGGCCGCAGGTGTATGAACAGAGGGCCGTATCAATACCTGGGAGTGCGTCCCTGCTGTCTTCAAGCGGTGATGCGCTCCGACCCTCTGATTTCGGCTCGTGGTACCGGGAGCGAGGATGAGCAGCCACCTGAGCTCAGGCTCATGTATTTTAATGCCAGGTCCGTAATGAATAAGGCTCCTCTCATTCAGGAGTTGATTGAGGAGGAGCATGCGGACCTGGCTTGCATTACGGAGACCTGGTTGGGCCCAGAGGGCGGGGTCCCCCTGGTTGATCTTTGCCCATCAGGCTTCCGGGTGCTGCACCAGCCTCGGGCTCAGGGTAGGGGTGGTGGAGTGGCAGTAGTTGCAAGGGAGACCTTATGTCCGCGGGAGGCCACCATGGTCCAGATAGTCGGGTGTGAGTCCCTCCTCCTGAGATGTGGTCCCAGAGCTCAGTTGGGCTTGCTGCTGGTGTATGTTTCACCTAGACACGTGGCAGCAGCCCTGCCTGAGCTTCTCGATATCCTCTCAGGGTTGGTGGTTGAGTTCCCCAAACTTATAGTTTTGGGTGACTTCAACCTACCATCCCTGGGGGGATCATCTGAGTTAGCTCGGGAGTTCATGGCTTCCATGACGGCCATGGACCTGAAGCAGGTTATTCTGGGCCCAACTCACAAGGGGGGTCACACGCTCGATCTGGTTTTTCTATCCGGACGGTGGTTAGATGATCTTGGGGGGGGGGTTTCTCCAATTAATTCACCCCTGTCATGGACCGATCATCATCTCCTGCGGATGGTCTTCCGTTTTGCCACTCCCTGTCGTGGGGTTGCTGAGCCAACAAGATGGTTCCGCCCTAGACGCCTTATGGACCCTGAGCGGTTCCAAATGGCGCTTGGGCCCCCACCTGCCTCCTTTGCTCACAGCTCGGTCGATGCCCTAGTGGAAGCCTGGGAAAGGGCAGCCACAGAGGCACTCGACCAAGTTGTACCCATGCGGCCCTTGACCCGACGCAGATCTCAACGGGCCCCATGGTTCTCCATGGAGCTCCCCGAGATGAAGCGTCGGAGACGGGGCCTAGAGAGCTGTTGGAGGACCAGCCGATCCGAATCCGACCGGTTACGACTAAGGTTGTTTATGAGAACTTATCTCGCAGCGTTGAGGGTGGCTAGGTCTAACCACTTTGCCACCCTCATCGCGTCCGCAGATAATCGCCCGGCCGCCCTGTTTAGGGTAACTCGCTCCCTTCTTAATCAGGAGGTGAGGGAGGAACCCTTGCAGGGTCGAGCCGAGGAGTTTAGTCGATTTCTGTCGGACAAAATCGCTCGGATCCGGACCGGTTTGGACTCCGACTGGGCAGAGTCTGACGAAGAGGATACGGGCGGCCTTGTCGATTTAATCTGGGAAGAGTTCGATCCTGTGACTCCTGAAGAAGTGGACAAGATCATGGGGAAGCTGAGCTCCACCACGTGTTTGTTGGACCCGTGCCCCTCCTGGCTGACTTATGCAGCCCGGGATGGGACACGAGGCTGGCTCCAGGCAGTGATTACGGCCTCTTTGAGTCAGGGTAGCTTTCCCGCCGCCTTGAAGGAGGCGGTGGTGAGACCCCTCCTCAAGAAGCCTGCCTTGGACCCAGAAATTTTAAACAACTATCGTCCGGTCTCCAACCTTCGCTTTTTGGCTAAGGTTGTTGAGAGCGTGGTGGCGCAGCAGCTCCCTTTGTTCTTGGATGAAGCTGATTACCTAGACCCGTACCAATCGGGTTTCAGGCCCGGGTACAGCACGGAGACGGCATTGGTCGCGCTGGTGAATGATCTCTGGCGGGCTAGGGACAGAGGTTGCTCCTCTGTCCTAGTCCTTTTAGACCTCTCAGCGGCTTTTGATACCATCGACCATGGTATCCTGCTGCGACGTCTCAGAGGGTTAGGAGTGGGAGGCACAGTTCTCCAGTGGTTCTCCTCTTACCTTCTGGGACATTCGCAGTCGGTGTTGGCAGGGGGGCAGAGATCGACCTTGAGACCTCTCATTTGTGGAGTCCCTCAGGGATCGGTTCTCTCGCCTCTCCTGTTCAACATCTATATGAAGCCGCTGGGTGAGATCATTCGTGGTTTTGGAGTTGGGTATCACCAATATGCTGATGATACCCAACTTTTTATTTCTACCCCAAACCACCCCAGCGATGCCCTCGACGTGATGTCCCGTTGCCTGGAGGCGGTCCGGGTCTGGATGGGGAGGAACAGGCTTCGACTCAACCCTGACAAGACTGAGTGGCTGTTCGTGCCGGCATCCCGGGAAATTCCGATTATTCCATCATTGGCCATGGGGGGTGAGCTATTACCCCCCGTAGATAGGGCCCGCAACTTGGGGGTCCTTCTAGATTCACAGCTCTCTTTGGAAGAGCATATTGGAGCTGTGACTAGGGGGGCCTTTGCCCAGGTTTGCCTGGTGCGCCAGTTGCGGCCCTATCTAGACCAGGATGCCTTGCGCACAGTCACTCATGCGCTCGTGACCTCTCGTCTAGACTACTGTAATGCTCTCTACATGGGGCTGCCCTTGAGGTCCACCCGGAGACTCCAACTTGTGCAGAATGCAGCCGCGCGAGTTGTCTTGGGAGTTTCCCGATACTCCCATGTTACACCTTTGCTCCGCGAGCTGCATTGGCTACCAGTTGCTCTCCGGGTGAGGTTCAAGGTGTTAGTTATGACTTACAAAGCCCTTCATGGCATGGGTCCGGATTACCTACGGCAACACCTGTGGCCGGCGTCAACTTCCCTCCGTCCAGTGCGCTCCCACAGAGAGGGCCTCCTCAGGGTGCCGCCGATCAAAGAATGCCGATTGGTGACCCCCAGGGGGAGGGCGTTCTCTGTGGGTGCGCCAGACCTTTGGAACCGCTTACCGGTCGAGCTCCGGATGGCCCCCGACCTTCGCTCCTTCCGGCGCGATCTCAAAACATTCTTTTTTGAACAAGCTGGCCTGGTCTGACGGGATGGGGTTGGGTTTTTAAAACTAGTTTTAATTTTAATATGTATTGATTTTATGGGCATGATGTTTAATGGCTTTTTAATTTTTGTATTCGATTTTTATTGTGTATTGCCCTGTTCACCGCCCTGAGTCCTTCGGGAGAAGGGCGGTATAGAAATCAAATTATTAAATTAAATTAAATTACATATAGAGTATGAGTACTACAAGTAGAAACAACTATTTTATGCTGAACTTGAGTTTTTAGGATCACAACCTGATCTAGTTATCCTGAGTTGGATTTGCTCATAGGCAAGTGGAAATATTGTCCAAAAGAACTATTTGAGCACTGAGTAAACTACATACTGAAGAGGAGCCATTTTACTCAGCATGGAACTAAAGCTGACAGAAGATAAACAAACCATAGATTTGCTTGACAAAGAAAATCCAGTAGACAATGAACTACCAACTTGATTGGTGGAGGGAGGCTGATGGATATAAAGTTAAGTCCTTTCTTAACTCTGGATAGGAGTAGTGCTATTTAGCATCATAAAGTGCTATATACTGTATATGGTTACATAGGTATGTTAAGCTCATATCATAACTACTTAAGATATACTGTAATTATATATATAGTTGTTCTAAGGTTAAAAAAACAGCTGTGTATGCTAATTTTATACTTTTGTATTAATAAAGGAGAATATTTGTAGCTTGGGGTTGAAATGAGGAGTCCTTGGTGCTCTCTGAGCTTGTTTTCTTGCAGATATTTCATTACCCGAGCTAGGTAACATTATCATCCTGTAGTACTGATGATGTTACCTAGTTTGGGTAATGAAGTGTCTGCAAGAAAATAGCCAAGCTCAGAGAGCACCAAGGACCCTTTACTTTTGCATTAGTCTGTAACAGGAGTGGGCAGTGCTTGCAAAAAAGAAACAAAACGAAAGAAAGACAGAACCATTGGTGTGGCTTAAAGCTGGGAAAACTAAACTGCTTGGGAGTTCTGCTTAAGCTTGGGTAAAATTGCTTTTATCTTTTTGCAAATGAGTAAAAAAGGCAGAAGGGACTTGAAATCTGTGCCACCTGCCTCTTTCAGCGAGGTCCCTTAAGCACACTTGGTGACACCACTCCACCTCAGAGCTGAAATACATCGTACAGTTGGGATAATAGCTTTAATTTGACTGTCTCCTACAAAGAACAGACCCATGTCTCACTTGTCTTAGTTAAGGGCGAACAGAGAGAAGGTGTCTAGGAGGAGATGGGATGGGAGGCAATGTCAAAAGAAGCAAAAAGAAGAGGAAGAGGAAGAGGAAGAAGAAGAAGAAGAAGAAGAAGAAGAAGAAGAAGAAGAAGAAGAAGAAGAAGAAGAAGAAGAAGAAGAAGAAGAAGAAGAAGAAGAAGAAGAAGAAGAAGAAGAAGAAGAAGAAGAAGAAGAAGAAGAAGAAGAAGAAGAAGAAGGGACTCAGCCATTTTTTGAATCCCTTTTCACCTTGATCTTGCCAAAAAAACTTGGAAGTGGAATTGTTTGTGATCACAGCAAGGATGTCTTCCCCATCTCTCCTTCCCCATCTTTGTGATTTCTCATTCGTACCACAAGCGAGGCAGGGCTTTGCATTCTTCCCACAGGGAAAGCTAAGGTTTCATAAAACAGGGTACGGGGATAAAATAAATGCTTTTTGTTTCATGTTGGAATGAATGTCTTTTGACTCTCTGGCCTTAGGGAATTACTGTTTGATCTTGCAAGGAAAAACCTGAAAAAGTAAATGTGTCTGTTGCCAGGTTGGGTATGGAAAGAGTGGAAGAGATGTTTTATACTGCTGTTGCTGCTGCCATCACTGCTTCCTTTTTCTCCTTCACTCTATTTTCCTGCATTTCCCCCCCCCCTTTTTAATTTATACCTCAAATCAGGTGTCTTTACCTGGAGATTAAATGCAGAATAAAATCCCCCCCCCCAAAATCACAAAGCAGGCAAAATAAATACCATCACCTGTAAAAGTTGCTTATGTGATGTTTGATTATGAACATAGAACCAATGAGTCAGGAAACAAGAAAAATGATTTGATTTGCCTGCATTAGCACATTTGGGAATGTCCTGGACTAATCCTTATATACATTTCTGCAGTGTTCATCACACAGATTGGGAACATTCACCTCTGGTACCTCCTCGTTCCCTTGCCCTCAAGGAGCCACAAGTTTTCAGTTCAGCTTAATATGAGCTCAGCCATATTTATGCTGAAAGTAATTTCTCAGCCTTACCTGAATATTTCCTGCCTGTGCTCCTTAAGTGTTCAGTGCTAGCAATTTACCCCTTTCATCCACCTACAGCCACTCTGTGTAAACCAGGGGTCTTCAAACTTGGCCCTTTTATGACTTGTGGATTTCAACTCCCAGAATTCCTCAGCCAGCGTGCCTGGCTGAGGAATTCTGGGAGTTGAAGTCCACAAGTTATTAAAGGGCCACGTTTGAGGACCCCTGGTGTAAATGGTCGGTGGCAACCTTCAAATTGTTTCTTAATGTTAAAGATCAAGAGAGAAGAGAGAGAGAGATTTTTGTCTAAATTGTTTGAGCACATTAAAAAAAAACACTATATCCAGGAATGGTGTAACCATCTTAGTGGAAAGTTAGACAAAGCAAACTCTTTTTCCTTTGCCAAAGAACATGACAGATGTATTCATGGGGTCTGCTTAAAGCCTATAAACAAAAGCTACTCATTTTTGAGCTGGCATCTGCTGACATTTGCTACCAGCAATAGAAAACATTGATATCTGGACTCTTATTAAAAAAAAAAAAATTGGTTTCCCAACAAATGATGTTGGAATGGGATATTGTCATCACCTTTCTGATAGCTTGGGTGGGTGATGACAATGCATAGGCAGTTACAGTGTCAGAATAAAGTGAGAAACTCAGATTGTATCCAATATTTCTCTTTGGCGGGGGGTGTGTGTGCGGGGGAGAAGAAAGGGAGTTCCTTAATAAGGGCTGTCAACCTCTTTTTCCACTTTCCCCACTTAGAGCAAAACACGTCCGCAAATTTTGAAATAAACAACGGCAAGAATTGCATCACAGACCAAAACATTTTGTGATTCACCTCCAATTTTTTTTTAATCAAGTCACAGATCCCCTGTTAAACATGGCCTTGATCTCCCCTTCCAAATTAAATCTGGAGCCCAGCCCAAATACATCATGATTGGAAACCTTAGGGGGGGAAATGCATATGATCCACAGAACTTGGGGAAGTGAGCACCTTTTAACTAATCCACTGTATTTCTCAGAATCCTTGAGAAGACAGGGAGTGAAATGTGTGCCCATTATTTTCTCAGAACCAATAAAAGTAATGCTATCTCAAAATATATCCATTTTCTCCACTTTCGTATTGCCTTGTTAATGCTGGTTTTCAACTCCCACAATCCCTAAACAGTATTACACTGGCTAGGAATTATGACAGCAAGCTGAAATGCTTGGATTGGTCTGGGGAAAGTGAAATAGACAGTTTTAGATGATGGGGGGGAGGGGAGGACCATGAAGTGTAAGGAGTGAAAGCTTGTAAGCCGCCCTGAGTCTTCGGAGAAGGGCGGGATATAAATGGGATTAAAATAAAATAAAAAATAAATAAAATTCATGAATGTTAAATATTTGCATCACATGACATGAAGATAAATCTTTCCATTTATTAGCAATAAAATTGCAAAACCCAACTCATCAATAAACGATAACTTTTCAAACTCACTCAACAAGAACATTTTCAACACTATGCTGTCACAACACAAGCAAAAAACAATAAAAAGGTCAAAGACCTGGAATTCTGAAAAGTATTTCCATTTAAAACATCTCCATATAAATGGGTACTAGGAATCATTGCACACAGGAGAATTTCTTTGCTTTGGCAATCAGTATGTTGTAGCTAATCAACAGAAGAATAAGGACAGGAAACAAAGCAAAAATTTCCATTTATCCTGCTGTGATGTATGTGAAACACAGAACTAACCACAGAGATCAAATCAAAGAATTGGAGACCTCCGTTCCTGAATGGAGTGAAAAAGAGACAATCGTGTTGCCATTTTCCTTTTAAAATGTTTTATTAAATTTCAAAAGCATGAAAAAGTAAACAAACAAGAAAAATAAAAAATAAAAAAGACAGACAGAAAAAAATGCAAGATAAAAGTGCAGGGGACTTTCTTTGGTACAGATATAAAAAATACATCCAACTCTTGTTTAAACGTTAAAAATTGTTTACATTATTTCATGAATCCCATATATTTGTAGTCGACAAATCCCAAAATCAAAATTACATTTTTCTTAGTTTCTTGCAAAAACTCCAAAAGTAGCTTCATTAATAACTCATTACTCAAAATATAACCAGAATATCCCATTTTCTATAAAATCATCTCTAAATCTTCAGCTATCCTCATTAATCAGCAAAGATCCAGTAAAATTTAGCAACAATATCTGCTAACATAAATATGGAGCCCTTTTTCCATTTAGTGTACATTCCCCTGATCCCTACCTTAATAGTTAAACATTGAAAAAAAGAACTTAAAAATTATAATAATCACCCCTTATTTATATATTGAAATCCATTAGACATTTCCAAAAGAAATATTGTCCAATCCATTTAACAATTCAACATCACTAGAAATAATAATAAAAAATCATAACTATAATCAGATAAACCAATTTTGTATTTTTCCTTCTTCCACCCAACCATCCTTAAGTCTCACAAATAAAATTCTGAGTCCTGTTTTCTTCTAGTGTCTTCTCCTCTTCTCTTTAAATTCTTATATTTCAAGTCCAGCTGTAGTTTCCATGAAGTAACACCAAAAAAAATCTCTTACATTTCAGTTTGAAAGGGTAATATCTCTTTCAATTTTGGGATGATCATCCAATTGCATTTGTAAATCCAGTGAATCCATCTCAGTTGTCTCCTGGAGGATTTGTTCATCTTCAAAAGTAAGTTTTGGTTCCAGTAAAGAGTTTAAAAATTCAAGTACTTCACAGGCCCACAAATCAAATATTTTTTTTAAAGTAGCCATCTTGTGTTCTGATAATCAACTTTCAATGTTTTGTTTTACAACTGATACGTATTTTGACCTTCGCTTTTGAATCTCAGGAAAGCTTTCTCTGCCACTCCAGACAGAACCACAGTTCTCTAAATTCACCTGCATAGCAGATTGTCTCAGCGAAGGCCGAACTGAAGAGAAGAAATGTACAGGTGGTAGCTATGACAGTGGGGGGTATTTTTGTTTCTCTGTAGTGCTATTCGTTATTTCACCTTAAGTGTGCAAGAGCACAAATGAAATATCTGCCTGCAATATTTTAAAATAGCCATATTTTTTCCAGTGTAAAATTCACAGAATGACACCTTCCCTTTCCCCTTGATATCCATTCTTACTTCATATATTTGTTTTCCAGATTGATTTTCATTCTTTTTTCTTTATGTGAACAGAGCACCTCAGTATATTCTTTTGTACCAGTCACTCACTTCTCAATTCAATCAATACTCACTCAATTCAATCTTGATCCGACCCCTTCTGCTTTTACCAAATATACAATTGAAAAATTGTAGCAGAAAAAAAAATTAGGAGCTATTGAAATTCCGATTTCTCATCTAGCTCCACAAAGCTTTTAATACATCCATAATTTTCTCTACACTTTAAATGGAGGAACACAGTCCTTAATTTATGTTTTAAAAACATAATGGTTATTAAGCTATGGTAATATGCAGGATAAATATTATCCTTCATAAAAATAATTCCTGCAGCACAAAACCCACTGAATGCAATGGGGTTGACTTCTAAATCCCTAAGAAAATGAGCAGTAGAGAGCTGAAGGGGAAAAAAAATAACGCTAGAAGAATTGTTTTCATTTT
This sequence comes from Vipera berus, assembly GCF_964194415.1. NCBI lineage: Eukaryota > Metazoa > Chordata > Lepidosauria > Squamata > Viperidae > Vipera > Vipera berus. The sequence continues at coordinate 126,833,688 of NC_138202.1, read as the reverse complement.
TGAAAGTGGTGCTTTGGATCATTTCAAAATTACAGTAGAAAATAAATCTCACAAATCTTAGTTCTTTTTGGAACATTTTATAAGAAATGGGAAGAGTAAGACTTTGGCCACAGTCTTCTTTGATGTTCCTTCTATCACTGTGCAGCCAGCAATGGGGGAAAATCACAGTGTACACAAACCCACAGTTTAGTGCCCAGTTGCATATAAACCCTGATGGATAGCACATCCAATCTGCATTTAACACTCCTGACTTCCAGGCAGCGTGATCTTTTCTCATATTGAAATTTTAATGGTCAGCCAGCAGTGCTAAGAGTCATTTCCAAACTGATTTATTCAAAGATTCTTTTTTAATCAAATTCTTAACAGAAAAATCCTGCTTAGCAGAATGCATAACAACTTTATTCAACAAGACACTCCCTGCCAGCAGATTTAGAAATCTAAGCAGTTCAAACAGGGGGGAAAGGTGCAGGGAAGGAAGAAGAAAAAAAAATAGGAAACCCAGGTGCTGATTGTTCAAGTTAAATAGTGTTCTTTTAATGACCTGCAAAATAAAAATAATTCATGGAGGGAAAAGGTGCAACGGAGCAGGCCTCTCCTCCTTTTTCTTTTTCTTTCTGCTAAGAACTGCTGGAGACTCATGGAAGGAGCAAAAGAGAATAAAATAGTAACTTTGGATAACAAGTCATAACGAAGGTAATCACAATATTTATGTATTCTATTTCAAAAGAGAGAAAGCTTTCTTAGGCTTTTCAGTGAAAGTGTAGAACAGACTTCTAGCTTCATATGAATAAGTAAACATCAGCTGAATAGAAGAGAATGCTGCTATGTTATTGATTGTTCAATTTTCAGAAGTTGAGTTCCAAGTAATAATTCATTTGTATGCCACCTACTCAGGTGTTATTACTTTTATGAAGTGAAATCCCAAGGGACAGGCATGCACACTGGGCGTGAGTAACAAAACTTGGCTATTAATTGTGTGAACAGATTGAATGAATCAGTGTGATTTGTCAAAATAATAAGGGGAGTCCATTTTTGTGACTGCTGTATAGATGCTGGGTTGCCTCTGTGCAGTAAATGTTCTCCCTTGCAAAGAAAATACATCATTCGTGAGAAGAGAGAGCAAAAGAAGGAATTGTTGCCTTATATTATGCAGGGACAAATTTTGGGGAGTGAGAGGTCACATGTTATATTACTTGGAGAGGTCAAAGTTTAGTATATCAGGCAATGAGTCAAATGGATGGAGCTTTGTAATGCACCTAAGGAAGAGAAGGATATCTTCTTTTTTTTGCTTATTTAAAGTCATGTTATATTTGTCCAGTACAGCTTTTGTGTCTCTTCTCTTATTGCAAAAGCATAAATTTATTGATAAGATAAGATAACCTTTATCTGTTCAAATGCTTTTAGTCTCTTTTGCTTCCAAGTTTTTGGGAGTTAGACACATGCCCCTCCAAAAATTCTCAATACTCCAAAAATAAAGTCTCCAAAGACAAGTACTTATCTGCTCCAAAGAAAGTCTTTCTTTGACTACAAAGCTAAATCAATCCCAAAAAGGGATTTAGAAATGAAGAAGATTGGTTCTAGTGTCCATAAAGTTGGCTATGTCACAGCTTGTGAACTTGATGGAAATCCCTGACATCCTCATCACTCAACTCACAAGCCTATCAAGGAAACTTCTGTTTTTGCGATTTACTCTTGAGGAACCAATTTCTGGCTTCCTCCTTAAATCCAGAGGAAGAAAGGGGCCCCCTACTGTGAGATGAGTAACACAAGCTGCACCATCCTCTCTGTGATCATCAGAGGTATCTAAACTTCCATTTTCCTCTCCAGCTTTTAAATCTCCTCTCAAAGTGTGAGCTTGTCACTTTTTTTTAAGCAAGTAGAGTCCTTGATGGCTGAAATAAAAAAAAAAGCAGAGAGGAAGGCTCCATCTATTTTATGGCTTTCAGGTTGCCCTGAATGTGTTCATTGGTTCACCTAGTTCAGTCTTATCTACTCTGATAGGCAATTTCCCTCTAGCACAAGGGCATGCAAACTGCAATCACGAAGACCATAGGTGGCACTCTTTCTAACTGCAGAAGTCCAGTGCAGGTTATCTATTCAGATCTCTGACAAGAGCAATTTGTCTCTTTTCTGGCAATCCAGAGCAGAGAGTGGGAAAGACACAGATGGGGATGTCAGAATGAGAAAGAAAAGTGTCAGAGCTAGAAAAGTTGCTTGTTGGCAGGATAATGTGTGGCTCCTCCCTTAGTACAGCTACTTAAAGAGCTTAAAAAGACTTTCACAGCCTGACCCTATTGCCTGAGATCTTTAAATCTGATCATTTTAAATGAATCAATCCTACAGCTAGAGTACAGTTACTTGATCTGAATTAAAATAATAGTATTTTAATTATTAAGAGTATACTGAAGCAAAGATGAAGTTGTGTGTGTTTCTGTGTGTTTAATACACATTTTATTTATACACACCTAGACATAGAACTGCCAACCTAGCAGTTCGAAAGCACGTAAAAATGCAAGTAGAAAAATAGGGACCACTCCGGTGGGAAGGTAACAGCGTTCCGTGCGCCTTTGGCCACATGACCACGGAGACGTCCTCGGACAAGTGCTGGCTCTTCAGCTTTGAAACGGAGATGAGCACCAGCCCCTAGAGTCGGAAATGACTAGCACACATGTGCAGGGGAACCTTTACATTTACTTTTTAGAGATAGAAACAGAAATCTGTTCCTTTGCTGTTCCTTTGGACAGAAGGTTTAGACTTTCTTTCATGTTGAACTTCCAACCTCGATCAACTAGCTATGTATTTACATAAGGCAGAATCTGAAGAGCTGTTGCTCTTAGCATGAGCTAAAGTGTTATTTTGCTCTTTGCATATTTAACCAGTATACTAAATTCAATTTCAAAAGAATTGGTCCTTCCATCTCTCTATAGGTGCCTTTCCCTATCAGTATTGTTAAATGTGTTTTCTGCCTACATATCTCAACAGCTGCCTAAATGCTGTAGATAGAGCTTTATTTTTAAGCAGAGGCAAATGTATATAATGGTTTTATATACAATTTTCTCTATTTGGTGTAATGTAAGCCATCATCCTATATATGATTTGGATGTGGATTCAGACATAGGAAAAACGGGAATGAATGAATAGAAGGAACTCCCGCAAAACATTTAAAATGTTTGGGAAATGAAAAAGAAAATGTGAACAAACGCTCTGGATAGCACAGTATTCCCAGTGGTTCATTATAATTAGATGTTTGTTTTAATGGCAAAGAGTTTTAAACTCTGAAAACTCTGCATTATTGTCTTCATTATGTACTTTTATTAAATTTGGGAGAATAGAAAGAACAGTTCATTATTATGATTAACTATGCTTTTTTTTAATTCCCAGGTTATAATATTGGGAACACTATAGACATTATGGGCATGCAGAATGAGACTATGATTAGAATAACAATGGGAAGAATCAGAACTGATGCTATACTCTATTCTACAAGTCTAATAGAAATAGAGGTGTCACTATTTCATGATAGACTACCAAAAATTGATGATTTTATCAGAATGCAGGAAATCCAGTGGTGGGATTCAGCCATTTCGCACCAGTTTGGCAGAACCGGTAGCTATTTCTTTGTTGCCCAGGCCCAGAGCAGATTTCCAGAAGTGGCATCTACACAGAGAACCAGTTGTTCACAAATTTGAATCCCACCACTGAGGAAATCTTAATGAAAAGAAGGGTTGGGGTGACATGATAGCAGTTCCAATATTTGAAGGGCTACCACAAAGAAGCGAAGGTCAGCTTGTTCTCCAAAGCACCAGAAGGCAGGACAAGAAGCAATGGATGGAAACTAATCAAGGAGAGAACCAACTTAGAATTAAGGAGAATTTTCCTGACAGTTAGAACAATTAATCAGTGGAATGACTTAACTTCAGAAGTTGTGAGTGCTCCATCACTGGCTATTTTTAAGAAGAGATTGGACAACCATTTGTCTGAAATGGTATAGGGTCTCCTGCTTGAGCAGAGGGTTGGAGTAGAAGACCTCCAAGGTCCCTTCCAACTCTGTTATTCTGTTGTTATTCTGCTATTCTGTTGTTATTTCTTGTGTTGTCTGGCACAAGAGCAACACACGTGAGAAAAACCTGGGTGCACTAGAGGATTACAAGCTTAACATATCCCAACAGTGTAATGCAGTTGCAAAGTGACATCTTGAAGACCATCAAGAAGAGCTTAAAAATTATCTTGCTGTATTCTATCTTGGTCAGGCCTCGCTTGGAATATTCCATTCCAGGACCTTAATAAATTGGACCAAGTCTGGAAAAGAGTTACCAAGATGGTGAAAGGGAAACTTTTTATTTCTTGAAATACCTAAAAGGCTGTCACATTGTAGACAGTTTAGACTTATTCTCACTTGCTCTAGAGGTAAGACTAGAAGTATTTTAAAGATAAGTAAGAAGTAATTTAAGGGTAAGACTACAAGTAATTTAGAAATAAAAGTCAGAGACAAATTTCTTTTGTGTCCAATCACACTTGGCCAATAAAGAATACTCTATTCTTCTAATGGGATGAAACTTTAAGGATGTAGACTCTGATTATTCATTAGGAAGAACATCTTGACAGTAAGAACTGTCTGTCAATGGAATACTTTTATTGTACTGCATGGAGCAGTTTCTTCCCCTTCAATGGAGATTTTCAAATAGAGGCTGGATAGTCATTTACTGGGATGAATCCAGTAGTGAATCCAGCAGTTGCAGAAGGTTGGACTCAATGATCTTTTAAATACATCCCAAATCTGCAATTCTATAAGAAGCACTCACCTTCAGTTTTAGATTTTAAATTAGTTTCAATATTCATTTCCAATTTCATTCCTTACGTTTAGGAGAACTCTACCTCTAGTCCAATTTCATGTGATCCCTATAGTAGTTTTGGAGGTAAAACACAAAGAAGCATTTTGAAACACAGCACTGCTCCTGTGGCATTGAAGCCATTAAAAACTATAACTTGTGTGCTTCTTTCTTGCCAATCTTATACCATCCATAGCCATCATACCAAGAAAGGCCACATTATGCCACAGGATAAAATGTTTGTATTGTACTGGTTATTCTTAATTATTTATCCTTTCACTGTTATCACCATTGCATATGCCCTTTCATTTATGTCATACTATTATAATTCTCATGGTTACAATATCAGTATTAGATACAGCTTTTCTTGTAGAAGTTGGAAAGCTAGTGCTTTTATATTTTATGTTAAGTGTGGATTATTGTTTAATCATTATTCCATTACTTTATATACTAACATCTAAATGATGTAAGTCTATAAACTTACACTGTGCTGCATTGATTCTTGTCTTCATAATTGTAATCTTACAGTCTTAATGATGTTGATACCACTAAGTTACAGTTTCCGCTAGTAACTTAAGTCTTGGCTTTTTCTCACAGTACGTAGACTACATTACTCTCAGAATGGGATGGTTGGAATTTTATCATTGAATATTATTTTATGCTGATTGATGGCTGAAATAAAGACACTCCTCCTCCCTGTTTCTGAAATAACCCAGGTAAGAGGGATGAATGTGTCAGTTTCTCTTTTTTTCATTTTTTAAAAATGCATTTCCAACTCTTGTTTATGAGGAAGTTTTAGTAAATGTATGTCAAAAGCAGTGCAGAGCGTTTTTCCCACTGTGCAGAGGAACATGTCATCAATAATTGTCTGTCATGGCTGTTAAATATACAGAGTCATTTTTTTGTTTGTTATAAAAAATGGGAAAACCTTCATTCAGTACCACAGAGGGAGTTTTTTTAAGCATTATGCGATCAAAGTCCCCTACATGGAAAACAAAGCTATCACTTTTGGTTTCTTTTGTAGCCTTTTTTAAATCTAAAGATATGTGTATTTGTAAATGAATATGTATGTGTATATGTATTTGAATATATTCATACATTCAGTTCATATGGCCTCCCAATCACCTTGAGATTTTGGATAGTTGGCATCCAGTAAAACACACGTACACATATACATACACCCCCCCCAAACACTGAAAACATATCATTCCTGAGCCACTGACATATCTACACAAATATGCCTGATGAAAATTATCTCCCCCAACCTCCTAGCTCAGACCATGTCTTCACATCCTTATGAAAGACCAGCAAGATAAGGGGCCTCTTGAGTTCAAGGAGGGATGCTGTTCCACATGGCATGTGCAGCAGCAGAGAACTCTTTCTTCCTGGGTTCTATCAGGAAGTTCTATCTATAAATGGGATCTAGACCATGACCATGTTTCTGACAGGCGCAGAAACATGTAGATAATCAGTACCACAAATATTCCAATCTTCTGCCATGAAAGAATTTGTGGATGATTATTAGCATCTTGAATTTAACCAAGAAGCTTACTGGGAACAAGCACAGCTTATGAAGTAGTGGAGTTACATGGGAATAGCAAGGTACCTACCTAACTACCCACACCACCACTTCATGCAGACTGTCTGCAACTTCCAAGTAGTCTCCAAAAGCAGGCCCATGTAATCTAGACAAGCTATCAATGTCCATGAGCAAAACCCACCAATCCAAGTGTGCTAAGTACCATCTCAATATGATTTCCAGGTCTAAAAGCTGACAGAAAAGATTTCAGGTTATCTGCTTCTTCCTGGACCTTCTAAAGCTGTAGCCTAACTTTCTCAGTAACCTTCCCTAAAAGGAAAAGATTAAAGACAAGACAAAAGTTGTCTAATACCTTTGGTTTAGTGATGGTTTCTTGAGGAAGGGACCCTCTCTCATTCAAGAATGACTGCCTAGATATAGCCTAGATATAGCCCCATGCCATTTCCTGGGAGGCCTTCACCAAACAGGAAGGGTATGCATTTAACACATAAGTGGTTGCACCAACAGACCTGAGATCAACAGGTTTAAACCATTTTCCATGTCAGATCATGCCTTGGTCAACTCCACAGGACTTGATGAACCAAAGTCCAGCTTAGAGCACGTCCAAGTAACTTTATGCATCAGATGTCTTGACTGGTCATTATAATGGCCCTGGCATCCCCCCCAGAAGGGGTCAGGTCACCTTAAACAGCTCTGCTAGTTTATGATAAGAAAAATGGTTGTGTTTTGTCACAGTCATCACCACAAGATATTCCTTAATAAAGACTTTATCTGGCTTTAGTCAGATTCACTATTAATATTCTACAGCAGAGCTGTAGATTTCTTTTCTATCATTTCATCTCCCAGATGTAGTTTGAAAATCATGTGGGGGGTGGTGGTGGGATTCATGAGCATGCAGAGGCTAGACACAGGTTTAATCTAATCCAAGGCTCATTCCAAGTAATGACTAAGAGTTCAATTGAGCCTCAGGAAGCTCCACAAACTCCCTTTGAAGATCAACAGAGTTCACCAGGCTCACAGGACAGATTGATCAAGCAGGCCTAACTCTCTGTGGCAGAGGGAAGCTGTGCAGGCCTCCAAACATCAAAGGGATATCAATTCATAACAAGAAACTGAAGTTATATCCCATACACCTAGATCATGTCTAGGTGCCTAGGGTCACCAGGTCTCACCACTCTATTTCTCAACCAAAGGTAATTCCTCAGCTTGACTTGGCTGAAGCTCCTAGGTGTGCCTAAGCTAAATTAAAACCTTTGTTATAGACAAGGAGGAAGCCATGCACAACAGCTGGGCATCCACTGCTGGTACCAAGGTGAAAAATACTCCCTTGCAGCAGGTTAAGTTGTGACTTCTTCCTCCCATTCTTCTAAATCAACAGATACTTGACATGACTATTCAGAGTTTTGATGGTTGTTGTACATTTATATAAGAACCACTTCAGCCCTGGGAATTACTTTTTCCTTGCTTGCCTCAGTGTTCTTTATTTCCTAATAAAGTGCTTAGAACTGTATCACTGATTTATTATTACATGGATTTTTATTATCACACGAGATAACATTTTCTGCCTCAGAAAGTACAGTAGCTTAGGCTGGCCCACTGTGTTAAACCGATAGGCCAGAAGAATGGGTTAGGCCATACATTAGATGTTCCACAAGTGAGGAAATTGACACACTGATATGATATAATATACTTCAAAATCAGTCCAGTGTCTCATTTCCTACATTGCTAATTTAACAATTGACTCCTGAAGTGTGTCCAGTGGTCACCCAAATCCCTTGCAGCAAAGAACTTTATTTCTTATTTTCTACTTGAAAATCTTTTGATCATGAGCGAGGAAGGAACATCTGCTTTTTGTAATCAAAGCAGCTTCAAACTTGAATGACAATCTAACAAAGGGAAAACAAATAAGGTAGCTAATTGTCTGCAGAAATGAACACACTCAATTATCTCATGTTTTTTTAAAGGAAAGTGAGACAGAAAGAGCCATTTGAAGAGCAGTGATTTAAGGTGACAGCCAAGTGAGCAAAAAAAAGAGTGAGGAAAAAACAACTTGACTTAAGCCACTAGTTGCTGACATCTTTTCTTTTACCTATTTGTGTTTCACAGCTTAATCTTCCATTGAGGATTCTTAATATTGGCCGAGGCTATAGTGTTAATGCAGATAACTATGTACTGCCTTGGCTATTTATCAGTTTAATGATTATATACATGAGAAAAATTGCTGTCTTCCTTTTAAAACTGATGAGCTTTTCAGCATTTTATTACCAGAATAAATGTGCAAAAGCAAAGCAAGAATGCAGTCAGTGATTAAAGGGGTTCACCACTGAATTTTAATTAGCAGCATTAAAAAACTAAGTTGATTGTTCAGCTTAGGAATGTAGAGAAAGTAATATTCAGAACTGTCTTTCATAATGCTTTCCTTAGAGTCAATGGGACACGGGCTCTATTTTAACAAGATCTTGATCAACTTTACTTTTTTAACAAATTTATGGAGTGTAAATGGATGGTTAATGTTAGAGAGAACTGTTTAGTTCCATAAAACCTCGAGTTTCAGTTCTGACTCTGGATGTTGATTTCTGATACTCCATAATCCTCAGTAGAGGCAGTGACTTCTTTATAGGAATACTGAAATAAAATCCAACAGATTTTACACATGGGTTATTTTTTGTTTCCACTCAAATAGAAAAGGAAACTAAGTCAGAGAATGTTACTATTAAAAAAAACACACAACTTTTCACAAGGATGGCTGTCTGAGGTGTGATTCTAGTTTCCATTCTCTTAGTATTACTACTATAATAATAATTAGGCTATGGTCTTCCCAGTTGCAATGTATGGCAGTGAAAGCTGGACCATAAGAAAGGCCGAGCGCCAAAGAATTGAAGCCTTTGAACTATGGTGCTGGAGAAGACTCCTGCGAGTCCCTTGGACTGCAAGGCGATCAAACCGGTCAGTCCTAGAGGAGATCAACCCTGACTGCTCTTTAGAAGGCCAGATCCTGAAGCTAAAACTCAAATACTTTGGCCACCTAATGAGAAGAAAGGAATCACTGGAAAGATTGAGGGCAATAGAAGAAGGGGACGACAGAGAATGAGGTGGCTGGATGGAGTCACTGAAGCAGTAGGGGTGAGCTTAAATGGACTCCAGAAGATGGTAGAGGACAGGAAGGCCTGGAGGAACATTGTCCATGGGGTCGCGATGGGTCGGACACGACTTCGCAACTAACAACAACAAAACTGTAATGATAATAATTATAAAGTCTTTTGAGATGGTTGTGTTTCCTTGGTGTTGTAGAGCAGGGGTGTCAAACTGCCGGACAAGGGCTGGATGCTTCATAGTGAAATCGCACCCACCCTATTGCCAGCAATGGCAAAAAGTCGTGATACGTCGCGACACATCACATGATGTTACAACTTTGACACCCCTGTTGTAGAGAATGAAGAAACATCCAGAAGTAAGTGAGACAATGGACTTTCCACTTTCTACTGCCTCTTGTCATCAGATACTAGTGTTTCTGCTGTTCAATCTACCTAAAATTATTCATGGACAAAACAGCAGGCAAATAACATGAGGAGAATATCAAGACATTTTTCAGGATGTTCCAACAAGTATAAGAACTTCAAGAAAGTTCTTATTAAAGATGGACAAGACATGTAGCTTTGTTTTAGTGTATGTTTTGTCTAAGCTCAGTGACTTACAACCTATTGTTTCTGTCTGAGAAGTGGCTTTATTATGCCTTATTCTGTAAATCATAGGCAAGCCACTGCATGTCTTAAACTTCCTGTTTTTATCTATTCAAGAGTGATCATAATCAAGACCACCATATGCAAGTCATATTTCTGGTCTTCTGTGATGTAATAAAGATTTGATTGGTTGGTTGACTGAAATCAACCTGTATAGCATGGAGATGTTTTATTTAACAGACTAAATTAGAGAAGCAGGCCTCTGAATGTTTACTGTGGGTATTAAGAAATTCTTCCACAATCAGTTGCAGCTCAGTACTTGACAGACAGTGTGTATCAGCATTGTATAAGATGTTGGAGATATGGCAAACTGTGTCTTTTCTTAATGTTCTTGGCATTGTGAGAAAACACTCATTGCCTCAGCTTAACTTTGGGGATGTATTTTATCAACATTAGGCTTTTTAAGAAAGGTCAACAATCACTATGGCAACCCCACCCCCCCCCCAAGAAAATTGGAGAAGTGCAGAGGTAGCACTATAGGAAGAAAAATGGGAATGTGATGAAAACCAGGAGTAATAGCAAGATGAATAGAAAGCAATAAGCTTCTATTTCTTGACAGTGCTGACCAAAATCTCAGGTCTGCAAAAGTCATACTACCTTTGTTTATGGGTGACAGTGAAAAATATACTCTATTTCCCTGGATGAACTAAGAAACCATTGCACATTAAAACCAAAATAACAACAAACCATTGACATTTGATTGTCCTTGCATTTTCTTCTTTCATTTAACAACTTGTAAAATGGTCTTCCAGAACTACTGTGTGATACATGAGTGCACAAACTCATGTCCCATTGCTAGCTGCCACCCACCTGTCAATCACTGAATGCAATAAAGCATAGAATGGACAGCTAGTTTACATATGTTGCCTCTTAGACCATGCTCCCTCATTCACTAATTCCACAGACTTCAGCCATACTCCTGAGTAGATTTCCAGGTGCAGAAAATAAACAAAAATAGGATATTAATTTGTGAGTATTTACATAACTATTAATGCTAATGCATAACTCAATTGCCCAAAAGCCCACACAAAAATTACTAATAGGAGAAAAAAGAAAATGATTGGAAGCTAATTTCTGGAAAGCCTTCATTGTAATGCAGCTGATTTCAGGAAATCTGAATCTCTCCTATTCCTCTTTGTGCTCTTACATTGTGTGCTAAATGAGTTCCAGGTCACACCAACAAGCAATAATCAAGTGGCATGAAAATGAAGCACAAAGATCTTCCTTCCCACAAATTGTTTCCTATCCAGGAAGGAATAATCACTCCTACTATGAAGAAAAGTACTATGAGAAGACCCTTAATAAGCTTTCCAGGAAGTAGAGGCAAGCAGTAGCAGAAGATGGTTGGGTAGTACCACCATCTTAATTTCCCATAGTGCTTGAAAGTAGAAAAAGAAATCTGTTTCCTTCCATATTCTCTTGATTTATAACTGCTAATAACAAGAGATGCTGGGAGTTGTAGTACTGTACATCACCTTCTGAAGGGCCACAGTTGCACCATTTTTAAAATTCTAGAGCAGGGGTGTCAAACTCGCAACGTCACTTGTGGTGTCACGACATATCACAACTTTTTTTCCACTGCCGGCAATGGGGTGGGCATGGTTTTTGGCATGATGCATACGGCCCCTGGGCTGGCAGATTGACACCCCTGTTCTAGAGCAACATAACACAGGCCTGGTGGAACATTAAAATGGAAGCTAGATGGTGTTGCTCGTAGCAGGGCAAAGAAAATAATAAAAAGCAAGAGCAAGACATAAACAGACTTCATAGCAAAATATGTGAATTGCAACAACCATAGTCTTGTATAAATAATAATGCTCTTATGTGTCCACAGAAGAAAACATCAGCCTCCTGTATCATGATCATAGTCCAATCTGGTTTCAATCTACCTTCACATGAAGACAGTACTGGTACTATAATTGCCAGGTATCTTTCATTATAATTTAAGCATTATAAAGGATAAATGATATCTACAATGATTAATTCTTTTTCCCATTTTGCTTATTTAGGTAACTCTGTGCATGTAAAAATTAATCCAGATCAGAACTTGTTATGGTGAGAGAGGGAGACTGACAAAAAGAACAGATTATTTAAATTATTTTTTTCTAAAGTTCTTTTTTACTCAGTAAAATTTATCATAGGGTATTAAGCAGTGGTGGGATTGAACTGGAAGCTAAATTTACCTGAATTCAGAAAACTGAATTCAGTTCTGAAGTCCAGTCTAGGCCTTGGAGGCCTCTCAGGCCTAAAATGGCCCACCGGAAGTGCATGGATACTGTAATGTATTGGGCTTGTGGTATTGCTGGGAGGCTGTTTGAGCAGGGAAGCTAGCTAGTGGCTCCCAGCTCCTCAGACAGCCTGTCTCCAGCGCTACTATTGGTTGCCCCTAGGGCGGCAATAGGTTGCTTCAAACCTATTGGCCGCCACCTAGGGGCCAGGGTATAAATTGCTGCATCTGCAGCCCTGTTCTGTAGTTCATATCCTGCAAGCAATAAACCATGATCTTAGCTTAACTCACTCGCCTCATCTTCCTTCCTGTGCAACAAACCCAGTACATAACAGATACCACTTCCAGAAGTCTGTTCTAGGCCTCGGAGGCCGGAAGGAGGTATTGGAGGCTGGGAGGAGGCCTCCCAGGTCTAGAACAGCCCACCAGAAGTGTGTTGATACCACTTCTGGAAGCCTGTTCTAGGCATCGGAGGCCCAGGTCTGCATCACATAATAGAACCGGTTGTTTGGGTATTTGAATCCCACCAGTGGTATTATAATACCTATACAATATATGTACATATACATATGTATATGTATAGGGGAACAAAAGCCGATAGGTACATATTAATGAAATGTTTTTTGCAGTAATCCATGGCATTTTACTGTAATCAGAATTAGGTCTACTAATTTTGCTTTTTTGTATTGTACTCATGGCTTGAGTATAGCCGAATTTCAATAGTTTAAAAGTCTTGCATAAAAGTGCATAGTCACTTTTTAATGGGTAGTTTGGGGGATGTTCTGTGAGCCTTTCAAGGTAGACCAGGCCAGAAAACAAAAGTCATGCAAGCTAATATTACTTTTATTATAGTAACAAAATATTGAAAATCTGAATGTGCTTCCCCCTTCCATTCCTTTAACTCCATGAGAACTATGCAGGGTCTTCTTTGAGATGCTGTCCCAGGTTAAGCTTCTGGGATGGACTTAGATTTCTTTTGTCTGGTTGTCACTCTTCCACCTATTCCTCAGGGTGATTCCTTCCACCCATTATATCTTCTAATGAAACAGTAAATGCAGGCATTCAAGTGACACTATTTCATCCAGCCTGCCTATTGATCTTTGTACTGGAAAATGCATGGTTTATCACAAATCCTTTCTTATGACGGAGATTGCAGCAATCATTGTATTGATAATAGGATGGTACATATCTGAAGCAAGGCAATCTTATGAAGAAGGCTGGCAAAAATGTCACAACTTACTCAGCTATAAATAACTGAGATCTTCTTTTCACCCAACAAGAATATGATGACCAATTAATTGTAATTGCAATTGCAATATTCATTCTCATAGAACAGGGGTGTCAAACTGCCGGCTTGCGGGCTGGATGCATCATAGCGAAACTGCGCCCACTCCATTGCCAGAAATGGAAAAAAAGTTGTGATACATCACAACACGTCATGTGACATTGCGAGTTTGACACCCATGTCATAGAACCTACCTACTACAAAGCAACATCATAATATCATGACATCACTTAACCCATTCTAGGAAATATCTAGCACATAGGGAAGACTCTGCAGCAATTCCTCCATCATCCTTTTCCACAGATGCATTTCATTTAGGCTAAATGTAGGAAATATGAAATTCACAGGCACTGATCTGTTCCTGAACATCTCCCTTGGTGACCACCAGGCTTCTTTTATTGCCTAACTTGTGTTTTTTTTAAAAGATCATTTTAATTTAAAAATGGCATGCTGCAAAGCAACACGCTTTTAGCATCATAATAATTTGCAGCAATGCTTTTGGATGCTTCAAAGTTCCCATTGGCATAGTAGAAAATATGCTAGGGAACTGCTTGACTTTCTGGAAAATGGATTTTTGTGATTGGATGTGCTTTCCCCAGCAGCCATTTTAAACAAGCCATTCTTTTACGGCAACCATTTTATGAGGGCTGCAGTGCACCCTTTAACCAGCCTTGAAACCAACCCTTCTTCATTTAAGCCCTTTGCTTTCATGCCATCCAGCCACAGGTCCCCTACTCATACTCAATGTCAACCTTCATGCCAGACCTAGCAATAAATTTCTACTCTCCCAGGAACTTAGCCTTGCATTTGATAGCTATCAAAACAGCAGAAGCTTCAGAGGCTAAATGTAATTTAGAGAACTTGCTTTATTGCAGACAAGGAAGAAGGAAGATATTTGCAGAAGCTTTGCCTACTGCGGAATACAGAACAATAGAGAGAGAATCCTTAGTCTCAGGGTTGAAACTATGGGGTTTTCTTCCTGCTTTTTCAGGTCAGCCAACATCAGGCCTTTTTTTTCCCATAGCCTGCTTTCAGTGTTAGCACAATGGTTTTGTCTGACCACAGGACCACTGGTTTCTACCTCACTAGTTTCAGTTCTTATTTGCTTATTGCCAATATTTTTTATTTTTTATTTTAATCCCATTTATATCCCGCCCTTCTCCGAAGACTCAGGGCGGCTTACAATCTAAGCACAAATCAAATGTGCTTAGCAGTAGCCTTCATTCTATGTATATGCCTGCTTATTAGGGCTTTTGCCCCTCCCCCCAAGCGGCATTATTACAAAGTCAGCTTAATTGCCCCCAACAATCTGGGTCCTCATTTTACCTACCTCGGAAGGATGGAAGGCTGAGTCAACCTTGAGCCTGGTGGGACGCGAACCTGCACTAATTGCAGGCAGCTGGTGTTACTTAAGGAGGCATTAGCCCACTGCTCCACCAAGGCTCTTAGTGGACATCAATAGTGACATCAGTCTTTGTTATTCTTTTTCCAGCCCTCTATTTCATAAAACCAGAGGACTCAGGAGAAGATTGTCAAAAGTAGGGGGAAAAAGTCACCAGCATTTTTTTTAAGAATTACCTTCGGAATTCTAGGTGAGGTCAGAGCCCAAATCTCAGCTTATAAGAAGAGAATGAATCTGATAGCCACATCGGGAAATGCTAGCCCAAAGGTGTAATTTAGTCCTTCCTGTAGTAGTTTTGGTTTGGTTTTTATTATTTATATGGATTATCACTTTGCTTTTTTATCAGAGCTGGGTTCCATCATGTATGTTTTAGCTCTGTTGATATGTGCACAAAGAGTTCTCAGTAGCCGTATTTGGAAACTGCTAGCAATTGTTAGCAAATGCATTTATTTATTTAGTTGCATTTGTATACCGCCCTTTCCCTGAGGACTCAGGGCGGTTTACAGGGAATTAAAAATCAAAACATACAAAAGTTAAAACCAGTTAAAAAGTATTAAATTCACCCTGTACACTAAAAACCCCAGTTAAAATTTTCTCCTCAGCCTGGGCCCGAGAGCTCAAAGAGCCAGGTCTTCAGGCCCCGGCGGAATGATCGGAGGTCGGGGGCAGTCCTCAGCTCCACCGGCAGCTGGTTCCAGAGGGCAGGCGCTCCCACTGAGAAGGCCCTATCCCTGGGTGTCACCCGCCGGCAATCTCTCACCGGCGGCACCCTGAGAAGGCCCTCCCTGTGGGAGCGCACTGGGCGAAGGGCGTTTGATGCCGGCAGCAGGTGTTCCCTCAGATATCCCGGACCCAGGCCATGTAGGGCTTTATAGGTAAAGCATTAGGTATCAATATTGCAAATACCCTGAAGACTAAGACTATGTCATATTAGTGGGGTCCATAATGTAATATCATTTCCCCCTTAACTCCTGTAACTAACACACACACACACACACAGACACACACACACACACAGAGAGAGAGAGAGAGAGAGAGAGAGAGAGAGAGAGAGAGAGAGAGAGAGAGAGAGAGAGAGGAGAGAGAGAGAGAGAGAGAGAGAGAGAGAGAGAGCTAAATCAGTGTAGGATTCCAGCCAGACTCACTTGTCTCTAATGACTAACTCACTTAAGGCAGTATCTCTCATCAATCTGAAAGTTACATTATAACATTATATGCTGAAGAACCTTCTTGGATGAGAAGTGAAATGTATTCAAAGAAAAATGAGAAAGTCTTGAAAAACCACCTTTGGGACAACCATGACCTGGATGACTGAGAATCTCCATAGATATAGCTTTATAAGATTTTTGTGGGGGGGGGGGGGAGGGAGGATAGCAGAGAGAAAATCCTAATTTACCCAACAGCCTTGGTCTTTACTGATTATCTCTGCTTCAAATACTAATCTAGTCTGACTTTGTTTAGCCTTTTTTGATATCTGCATAGGTTGCCATATGCTACTGCCTACGAAATAGATATAGGAAGCCTGGCACATGTCAAAATCTTGTACTTGCTTGGCTTATCACCATAGCTCTTCACTGAATGATTTTCATTCTAAAGGTAGGGTTTTCTTAGTGTACTAGATATGAAAAGATCTCATTCCACAGCTGTGTAGCTGCAAAAAACAATTTCGGTTCCTGCAGTGGCTTAAACTGCATTGTATTTTACAGCATTACCTTTTATTTAATAAAAATAGCTTGATAAATTCAGAAACCCTTCTCAACTTTTGTTTTGTTTTTAAGATTTTCTCCACCAAAAAAAAAAAAATGCAGCTGGAAAGAATTCAGGAGAATTGAATGTCAAAATGTTCTCTCTTTTTTTTTCATCATTTTTAAAAAATCTTCTATATTAAAATTTTAAAAGTCGCATAAAAAGAAGCAAATAACAATGGCAAAAGATTGCATTTGCAAGTAAATGCACATACACTGAAATCATTATACTTTGAGATCCATAATGCATGTATTATAATAGAGAAACTTCATTCTTTGTTTGCAAAATGATACCATAAAGGTTAAAAAAATCATAAGCATTTTGCTGTTTGGAGAATTCACACTTTTTTCCCCCCAATGCGCTGTCACTGATTGAATTGCAAACCTAAACTACAAAATCCCAAACAAAATGTTCTCAACCTCATCTCCATTCACTGAACAATTCACCAACAGCTGGTGTTGACACGGAGCAGGAGAAAGAATTAGAGGTAGTACACATATCAAGATAATTACATTCTAGAGTTGAACCCAACTCCTGGTGCTACACTGTCATATCCATGCAGGGCTTTTTTGGCAATACTATGCAAGTGATTTGCCATTGCCTTGATTCAGGATGTATTTTCAGCTGCCAGTCTATCCTTCAGCTCTGGCATTCTCTAATAATCACCTATTAAAGTGCAACCCGGGGCTTAGATCCCAGACAAGGTTATCTAAGTACTGCTACTTGCTGAGAAAGCAAAGAAATGTAACTAGATAACAGGCTGTGTCTTCTTAAAAAAATGTGCAAAGATGTGGTGGTGAGGACAGAACAGTTTCTATTTGAAGGGTATTTGCAATGATCACACATCTTTCCATGTGACCAACCAAATGAAGAGGGGGAAATCCCTGATCTAACCTATTGTTTTTTTTTGTTTTTGTTTTGAAGTTGTGAGTAATTAAAAGAGGTCTTAAAAGAGAAAATTCAGGTGGGGTACATTCTTCTTAGGGAATCTGGTGGCTGCAGTCTAATGGGACACGAGAGAATTTAATTCTTACAAAAATAATGTACTTTGAGGATTGTTATTCATATACCCAGGACAATCCACTGTAATCCTTTCCTTTGGGGCGGGGTCAGGGCAACTGAATGGAGTTGAGCGTTTACTGGCCAGATGCCCTTCCTGATGCCTATGTGGAGTTCTCAGAAGATATTTTTTTTCTTTGCACCCTAATAGAAAAACATCCATCACTGCCTAGGATTAAACTTTCAACCTTCCATGCATCTTCACCTCTAGGCCATAGCACCACTCAGCCATGGATTCAGAATTAGAATCATATTTATTGAATAAAATCTATTACATTTGCTAAGAAATACGCATTGTAAATTCTGTCCCAAATGCTTTAAATTAAATGTGCACATTTATCAACAATTTAATTTTAAGATATAGAACTTCTTAAAAAATTATGTAAGACCCATGGATTGCCTTTAGTGCAATGTGTGAGGTATCCAACTCAAACTTCACTAGGGGAAACATTTAATTACCAGGAGGGGAGGGATAATACAATAAACATCCTAAATATTCTCTTTCATTTTTTAAAAGATCATACAATCAGTCATCATAAGTGACTGCCTTATTCAGTGACCATTTGCAATGACAGCCGAAAAAGTAAACTTTGCGACCAATCCTCACATTTACAGCCTCTGCATACTCTGTAAAGCAAAAGAAAGCTTAATTAAGATCATACACACACTTGTGGTTTCACTTAGTAATTGCTTCAGTTGCTGTTCCAATTGTGGTTTCTAAATGAGGATTACCTATATTTGTATCTCTAAAGTAATGGTAGGGCTGTGCAGCATTTTGGATTCGGTTTCCAGGAAATGCTTTGGAACATGCAGAACTGCAAATGTGCAACCTGTTTAACACTTTAAGAAATCTCTAAACCATTTTTGCAATTTTATACACACACACACACACACACACACACACAAACACATATACACACTGTAATCATTTGAGATTAGATGGCTGAAAATTAATTCCTCATGGGCACCATCTGGCATTATGTAAGAGGCAATATTGCTTTATAAATCAAAGTTGAATTTATAATGAATTAGCTAATTTGTGTTTTAATACAAAAGTTCCTCTTTTTTAAAAAAAATGTTAGCAAAGATGAAGAGCCAATGGAATAGAGGAACTGTGGGAAATGTGTATAATTGGAGATGGTTTATTCTGAGTAAAATTGGTTTATATATCAAAGCATGGGATTAAACATTATGATGGAAATATATGAAGTTTCCAAGCATGTGCTTCCTTCATAACTAAATGTACAGAAATAAGCAGAACAGGAAAAATTAGCAGATATTCATCTCAATACCATCTTCCATATGTTTTGGCAAATGCCTTTAATCTGGCCCTAAGAGATGGTATAAACCTGTCTGGATAAATATCCAAAGTAAGCAGTATATGTAGCCTACTATGACTACTGCTTATATGGCATAACAATCCATCATTATTTGGTGAAGTGGTTTGCATGCAATTTTGTAAGTATGTGTATCAGGATGTGGCCTATAATCAGCTTCAGGTCTTGTTCCCTCTGACTGAATGCAATAGTTCCATATTTGCTTACAGAGTATATAGCCAATTAACATTGTTGTTGTCCATCTAGTGATGTTTTTAGGTTATGGAAGAAGATATTTGCTAGAAACATTGCATTTTCCTGGCAAAACTCTATTATTCTGTCTCCTGCTTCATTTCATCAACTGAGACCAAATTTTCTTATTATTCATACTTCCAATTTTGAGATTCCTATCATTAGTGTGATGATTTTTGTGATGTTGTGTCTGCAAGTTGATGTGTGTAATCATAACGTTATTGCTTCCTTTGCATCTGTGGTGGCACCATCTACTTGAATTTCAGTATGATAGATTGTTTTGCCTTGGATTCAAACTGATGTAACTTTAACTATGGGAGAAGGTTGCATTAAAGTACTGACTTGGATAACCCTTGTAAATAAATGATGGTTACTCCATTTGTTTTGTGCTTTTTCTTGTCTACAGCAGAAGATCTGATGCTCCAATGAAGTGAAGTGACACATTCTGGTCCATTGCAGTGCAATGATTCCCAGAATGTCAAAGTTCAGTTTTGACATTTCAGTTTTGACAATATAAAGTTAGCCTTAGTTGATGGTTCCAAAATTATATGTACCAATGTTAATACACACTGTATCTTTGTAGCTTCAAACTTTCCTTTTGCTTCTGGCCAGATCAGCACCTTCACATCCTATTGATTTGAATTCACACATATCATATATGCCAGTGTTGTTTTCTACATGCCTTTTCTCCTCCACAGTAGCCTTATAACCTGGTGGTGGAATTCTTCAACAGTATCATGTTGACACTGTCCAAGTTACGAATGAATGTTCATATTGTTTTTTGGGTTTTTTTGCAGAATACCGAAATGGATCATCATTTTCTTCTGTGGATCATAGTTATTCTGGCCTTTCATCTATGAGCTATCTGACACAGAGGGCCCTTCTTGAAGCATACGGTTCCAAGAGTACCACTCATATGTTGACAATTCCTTCCTATAGATGTAGAACCTACAGTGGGTAGGGGTAAAGGCAAGAGAGTAAATTGGGTTTCATGTTACACCTTCTATGTTTGAGAGCACGTCCCTCCTCCCATAAATATTCTTGGTTCCATTCAGAAGAATTTTGGGAAACTCAGTTTCCATTAAGGCCACATATTCAAGAAAACATTATAAGTCAGACACAACTTTGAATTTTGTCTGTCCCATCTCACCCCACCAAGTTTTGATAATGTTTTAAAAGACAGTTGGCAGCAGCAGGGATGGAGGTGTCAATTGGTTTATAAATCATTAAAATTCAGTTATCATAAATTCTCAGTGGCATATAGAACTTGGGTCCATAACAGTTAGATGATCTATCCTACTTTTGGATAATTCTATGCAACCAATATTGGGTTGGATCAAAATATATTGAATGAATAAAAGGGTTCCTTTAATTTCCAGATTTCAATTCTCCCCCCATAAGATATGAAGTTGCTTGGAGAAGGGGAAAATGGAAATAAAAATGTCTGTATTGTTCCTTTCTTTTCCATAAACAAAAAAAACAGCAAAATTCTTGGATAAAATCAGGATTCAACTCAATGAATCAGATTGCAGGTTCGAGTCCCACCAGGCTCAAGGTTGACTCAGCCTTCCATCCTTCCGAGGTAGGTAAAATGAGGACCCAGATTGTTGGGGGCAATAAGCTGACTTTGTAATAATGCCGCTTGGGGGGGGGGGAAAGCCCTAATAAGCAGGCATATACATAGAATGAAGGCTATTGCTAAGCACATTGATTTGTGCTTTAGATTGTAAGCCGCCCTGAGTCTTCAGAGAAGGGCGGGATATAAATGGGATTAAAAAAAAAAGATTATTATCTGAAGATGTTTTGCTTGTCCTGGGAAAAAGGAGATCTGGGTGCAATATTTATTATTTCTCATTTTCCTCAAAGCTCAACTGCCTATTGAAAAACTACACATTGAAGAAACTGTTCTGAGAATCTTATGAAGCATATGCTATAGGGAAAATGGAGAATAGTGAGATTATTTTCATGTCTCATTCCCCAGTGTGGAGTCTCGACTCCATCTTATGGTTTCCAAGAACAGAAGGACCTCCTGAGTTCCTGAAATGAAGTTCACTCTGGATTCAATCTAAACTATTTTGTTTAAAAGTAAGATATATTTTCTCTCCCTTTTCCTTCATCTCCTTGCTAACGTTCGGTGGCTGAATTTCAAGGCAATAAGCAAAACCAAGTGTGGCCACCATGGAGCCTTTATGTGCCCAGCAAAATATTCCTGTTGTGAACTTTCACAGCACCCGTATTGCAAAATTCATGTTGGCTCTGTGTGAAACTGGGAAGCCTCTATTTGTAAACATTCCATATCCTGCAGTTTTAATCCCCATATTTGTTTCAGGAGATGGATGTGGATGATGTGTTTGACTCTTCTCTAATTCTTTATTGCTAAATATCAGCACAAGAAGCAGGAATTCAGCAAATTCTAGAGAGAGCTTATTCCCCTGCTGCCTCCCATGTTGTTGGAATCTCAGCATAATTTTTTTGCTTCTACTATCGCAACCACTACTGGTGCATGAGAAAATGTCTCATTTCCCAGAAAGAAAATATTACGATTTCAAATATGGATTCAGATGGGAGAAGAAGGCAGATGGGAGAAGAAGGGAGGGGGAAAACTACTTTGAGGAAAGCGAGCCTAACAATATGCATATTTTGATCTGACATTTAAGGTTTGCTATTTTTATTCCTCTTGAGCTGGTAAGGATTGCAATACCACAGATCTAGTGAAATGCTCATTTACAGGCAACCAAAGACCATTAAACCTAAGCAATAGGTACTTTAAGTATTCCCTCAACTACATGACTTTTGTTGCTGTTTTAATCTCTTAATACAGATCACAACCAGGGTTACAGAACTACAGCATGCATCCAAGTCACAAACATAAAATAATTATGTTTAAACAATAAATCTCATCTATGCAATGGCTTGTGGTGATATACTTGGCTTTTGGTGAAAGAAATACTTTTTTGAAAATGTCATCCCAAACTAATTAATGTTGGGATCGGTATTGGTTTAATCATAGTTTGAAAGGAGTTATACCAGTTCTTTTCATGCTTGATGTGTGGACCTCAACTCCCAGAATACCCAATCGACATGCTTCCAGAATTCTGGGCATTGAACTCCATACATTTTAAGGTTGTCAAGTTTGAAAAACACTGAAGTATACAATCCAATTCTATTATTCTCCTTTTATTTTGAATCAGTGAAATGTTTAAACTGCTGATTGTATTAGAAAGTGAATGGATGAATCTATGACTAGGATTAATTTTCACATGTGACCAATCTTAGTTGAGTTTGTATGTTATTCTAATCCATAAAGATTCAGAGCAGTTTACATGTTATCTTAAGAAAAAGATTTTTTTTAAAGTACAAGTTTTAACCATTCCAACTGAAATTATTATAAGAAAACTTTGGCATTTAAGGAACACATGCTGAACAAAATCTTGTAATGGGACTTGCTGCCCAAGGAAATTCTACTTCTAGACTTCGCGTTAAATGCTATGTTTTAATGGCTTTTCTAAAGCTTAACAAGATAGAAAGATAGATAGATAGATAGATAGATAGATAGATAGATAGATAGATAGATAGATAGATAGATAGATAGATAGATAGATAGATAGATAGATAGATAGGTAGGTAGGTAGGTAGGTAGGTAGATAGATAGATAGATAGATAGATAGATAGATAGATAGATAGATAGATAGATAGATAGATAGATAACCTTTATTGTCACTTTTTTTTACTGTGGGCACAACGGCACACATCAAAAATGAAATTTAGTTGCCTGCTCTCAAAGTGAAACACATACATGACACATACCTAACCATACTATATACAACATATGTATAGGCCCACACCTTTACATTACATAACAAATAAATATTAAATACTGTCCATCTTGAATGTATAACGGAAGGAGGAAGCTTGAGAGTTCACAAGGTTAATGCTGTATGAGGTGAAACTATGGCTGAATCTGGATGTTCTGCTATGGATACCACAAAGCCTCCTCCCAGAAGGTAACAAGGAAAGCAGGTCATGAAGAGTGTCCCAGATAATCTTATGGACTCTGCTCAAGCAACGCTTCTGTACTATGTCCTAGATGGAGTGGAGGGAACTGCCAATGATCTTTTCGGCCATCCTTACCACTTTCTGCACCGCCTTCCTGTCTGAAGCAGTGATGCTTCTAAACCAGACTGTGATGCTGTATGACAGGATGCTCTCGATCGTCCCGCTGTAGAAAGTGGTCAGGACAGGGGAAGGAAGATGTACATTTTTCATGTGATGCAGAAAATGCAGGTGCTGCTGTGCCTGCTTCACCAGTTTCTCACTGTTGAGTGACCAAGCCAGCCTACATGTTAGCTGCACACCCAGGAATTTGATGCTGGTAACCATCTCCACAGGTGAATCATTAATGCACAGAGAAGTGTGGCTGTGCCTGCCTTTTCTGAAATGGACAATGATCTCTTTGGTTTTTCCGGTATTTAAAACTAGGCTGCTTTCCTTACACCAGTTCAGCAACCCCTCAACCTCCTTGCAGTAAGCTTCCACCTTGTCATCATGAATAACGCCCACTACTGTTGTATCATCTGCAAACTTCACAATAGGGTTGGTGGCAAACCTAGCACAACAGTCATGGGTCAACAGGGTGAACAACAGCGGACTTAGAGCGCAGCCCTGAGGAGAACCTGCGTTCAAGAAAATGGTATTAGAGGTATTCATTCCAACTCGCACATATTGGAGCCTGTTGGTAAGAAAATAAGGAGTGTTTAACCCTAAAAGGCCCAGTTTGTCTACTAGATGCTGGGGAATGATTGTGTTAAATGCCTAACTGAAGTCGACAAACAACAAATGCAAGTATTTCTTTTCTCTAAGTGCTTCAAGCTCAGATGGAGAACGGAAGAAATAGCATCCTCCATAGAGCGATTTGGTCAGTAGGCAAACTGAAGCGGGTCAAATGCTGGTGGAAAGCTAGATACAATAATGTCCTTTATCAGCTTCTCAAAGCATTTCATAATGGTGGATGTCAGTGCAACCAGGCGGTAATCATTGAGGCCTGTAATTGTGGACTTTTTTGGCACTGGCAAGATGATGGCCATCTTAAAACACGATGGGACCACTGCCTGCTGCAATGAGAGATTGAAAATATATGTGAGAACACAAGCCAGCTCATCTGTGCATTCCCTAAGGACACATCCAGGATGTTATCCGGGTCTGCTGCTTTCCGAATGTTAACTTTCTGCAGTGTTTTCTGGACAGAGGTGACATCAAAGCTTAGAACTTGCTCATCAGGATGGGGCACAGCTTTCCTAGCAGAAGGGTTGGCTATTTAATGTCTCAAATCTACCAAAACACATATTCAGTTTGTTTAGGAAGTCTGTGTCATCCTTGCATCTCAATGGAGTCACCTTGTAATCCGTAATGGCCTGGATCCCTTGCCACATTCGCCTGGTGTTTGTTGGGTCCTGAAAAAAGTTCTGAATTTTCTGGCAATGGGCTTGCTTTGCACCTTTTAGGGCAACTTGTTTGAACTTGATACATAAAGCTGTTCCAAAGAAAGTGGGGCTCCAACTGTGATTTCCACTATTTCCCCCCCCAAAATACTCACCACAGAATTGCAGCAAAAAATGTACTTACATCCATACACATCTTTCCTGAATACAAACAAACCTAATCCATTTTTCAATGCCTGCATTTTTACATGTTCTTTTGCCAAATGTATGCAAATAGGTTTTTTTTTGAGTTGAGAATTGTATTTCAAAATTTTCCAGAATTTGGGATCTGAACAATCATTTCTGTTATGTATTGGGCTCAATGGTAATACCACGTGGGTTGCTGGAGCAACTAACGGCTCTCCAGCAACCCAGACTACAAGTCTCCAGTGCTGCTATTGGCTATCCCTAGGCGGCAATGGTTGCTTCAAACCTATTGGCTGCCACCTAGGGGCTAGACTATATATTGCGGCTAGTTATAGCCCAATTCCCAGTTCAGATTCTGCAAGCAATAAACCATGAATTTTCCTGAACTCACTGACCTCGTCTTCATTCCTGCACCAAAAAACCTGCTACACAACAATTTCATTCCTAACTGCTTAGCAATTCTGAAAGGCCAAATTAAGTCAGTTTGTTTGAAAACATGGAGCAAATAAAATTCAAGAACATAGAGGATTAATTAGCAAAGTTTCTGAAGGTTCCTTCATTAAACACAGGCTTATGTGCAATGTTCTTCTACTAGACTAAGACTTGATTACTAGACTTAGACTAAACTAAGAACTAAGGAGAATTTTCCTATCAGTGAGAACAATTAACCAGTGGAACAACTTGCCTCCAGAAGTTGTGGGTGCTCCATCACTGGTAGCTTTTAAGAAGAGACTGGACAACCACTTGTGTGGAATGACATCAGGTCTCCTGCTTATGCAGAGGTTTGAACTAGAAGACCTCCAAGGTCCTTTTCAACTCTATTAGTTTGAATTCTGATTCTGATTAGACTCATAGTTTGATTCTCTCTCCTCATTTTATTCTGGCCATTTATATCTTAAAGTATTCAAGGAACAGAGTATTATTCACTCAATAAATTAGTAACCACATATCACTTCATAGCGTACTTGAACTTTAGTAACAGGATATTATTCTTTTCCCACAGCTTATGTTTGAATGGGAATAAAAACTCATTATGTATGAAACTGGGAGGAAAGGTAGATTTTATGATTATCTAATCCAAAAATATGATTTGGATTATTTGCATAAACTGATGTCCAGAATATAAATGGAGAATGAGGATAAATTAGATCATTTTCTGAAACCACAGTAATGTATATTCAGAATTACACCACGTCCACTTATAATATTCAAGAGACAAGTGATTTCACTATCTTTTTATTCCTATTCTTGGATTTTTTTTTAAATTGAAAGTTGGAATATAAATTCATCAGAAAAATGTCTGTGGAGATTCTCAGTCATCCAGGTCATAGTCATCTCAAAGGTGCTTTTTCAAAAGGCAAACTGGACTATTTTTATTTCCCCTTGAGGAAGAAGAAGAAGAAGATATTTCGCTTCTCAGCCGAGAAGCTTCATCGGCTCTGCCAGATAAAGAGCCCCTTTGAGACATCAGAAAAATTATTTTCTCTCCTATGTTATTGTGCTTAAGATTTTGGAATTTTTCTTCTTCTTTGTTTTATTTCAGGATCAGAATGGTTTTCTTTTATTACAATGAACTTGTCTAGCCTTTTTAGATTGCCTGCTATTGCACAGGTCTTCACTGGCTTTCTTTTACCTTGATACCTTCAAACTGCATTGGTTTCAATTTTCAAAATGTTTAGCAATGGCCCTATTGGCTGAAAATCCCAGGAACAGAATTTCAGATGTCCGTAGTTGAAAAAAGCTGGCTTATACATTCACTTAGATGTCCACTGTTTGTCTATATATGCCTCCTGTGACATCAGAAGGAGATCCAAGAAGAGGCAGTTCATTTGCTAAATGCTTTCCCTGTAGAAGTCTGTCTAAAACATTAATTTAATTTCCAATCATTTACATGTTACTTTAAATTCTGATGAGTATTTTTGCTGCTTTAAAAAAAAATCTGGCCTGTCTTTTATAAAACATATTACTATTTAAATTTTGGTAGTACTATTTTACCTGAGAAACCTAATCTAGAAATATAACCGAAGAGTAAATTGAAAATATGTATAATAAATATTATGTGAATATAAATAATAATGGTGCTTACATAGGCTACATTCCTTAGTTTTTCATTCCTTATTGTTTTTTAGGAGGAAAAAGCTCAATGCAAATTTAAATTAAACAACTTGTGTACTGTCCTTTGGATTTTACCTGAACTATAATTTGAGGGAATGTCAGTTTTATTTGAAATTTTTCTACAAGAGATGGCTGACCATAATCTCAAACAAACAAACAAAAACCTAGGTTGTTTTTTTAATCAGTACAAAAATGTCCCATGTTCCAAAAGTTCATTTTACTATGGAGTCTGGCACTCTTTTTAAGTGACTTGTGATTTCTCATATGGTACATGAGGACTAGGAACTACGGTTCCCAAAATTTCAAATATAATGGTTAAGAATTCTGGAGCTTGAAGTCACAATTTGCTTAATCCCCACACTGTGAAAGGCTCCTCTGATCTTTCCTTTCCCCATAATACTTAAAGCAATAGTAGTCAAATTGAGAAGTTCTCAAACTGAGAAATAAAACTGGCCCAATTTATTTCTACATATAAACATTCAAGTAAGAAAATCAAATTCTTGTCAAAGTTAAAAATCTAGTCAGAAACATTTTTTAAAAGTTTTCTTTGTTATTTAATTTTAGGTTTTGTTAGAAAACAGTAAGAGATATTTGTGGGTGGAATGACAGTTGTGGAAGGCACATTGTTAATTCTAATTTTATCCTGAAAAAACAAAAGAGGGAAGGAAAGTTAATCTGTCCAAAAAGTGTACAATTATTGACAAAATAGGTGATAATGCTTATCAAATTCCCTCAATATATTGAATTATTTTGGAATTTGTCCCAAAAATGATTTTTCCAAATGGTAATTGGACTTTCTTCTTGTTGTTTTTTTTTTTCTTTTTCTTTCCAAGAAGCTTCAAGAGTTAGAACTGAAGAAGCTTTTTGGATAAGAAGTGAAACATTTTCAAAGAAAAACCAAGAATGCCTAGTTGCCTTTTGGAATAAGCATCTTTTGGACAACCATGACTTGGGTAATTGAGAATCTCCACAGATACTTTGGGACTCTTTTGATGAGGTCTTCCAAACTGAAAATCATACATTTTTCTCGATTTGATTGCTATTGCTTTACGTATTCCAATATTTGAGGGGCTGCCACAAAGAAGAGGGGGTCAAATTATTCTCCAAAGCACCAGAGGACAGGACAAGAAACAATGGTTAGAAACTAATCAAAGAGAAGCGACCTGCTTCTCCCGCTTTTTCCCTCCCTATTGAATGTATTAATGGGATTCTTGCTGTGTTTATTTATAAAGAAAATTCATTCCTTCCAGGATGACATTTATGCTGATTATCTTCACAGTCTTTTCAGTGCCTCTGCCTTTTATAGTGGTTGTATTTCTTTAAGGCTGTTGTTCTTCATCCCATTTTAGAAGTGGTGGAGTATGTTATTGGAATGACCGTCCAATCAGATGGTGCCTGCTGTATGTGATGTATATTTCCTGAAAGAGAACAGGAGAAAGCAAAGGCATAAAAGGTTTCCAATCAATGCTTCACTTTTATAGGCAATGTAGATTTATGTTTGGATGATT
The DNA here is from genome assembly GCF_964194415.1 of Vipera berus. NCBI lineage: Eukaryota > Metazoa > Chordata > Lepidosauria > Squamata > Viperidae > Vipera > Vipera berus. The sequence goes on along the minus strand of NC_138202.1, from coordinate 126,805,045 downwards.
TGTTGGTTCTATGGTATTCTACGATTTCTAGGCACATCCTGCCCTTGGCTTAATTCTCAGTTGGAGAGGTAATGTAAGAGAACACTCAAGCAGCACGCGCAGGCAGAAGAGAGAGGGAATAGATTCAATGTCTGGGGCCAGCAGGGTTTCTTTTCATTTGATGGACTAGCCACAGAGGCTAGATTCACACATGAACATAACTATAGCACCTGGACTTACACACCAGGCTAAGCAAAAGGCAAATGGTGCTATGATTTAATGTTACTTGAAAACCCACTGAATGATTTTAAGATAGCTTCGCATCCACACTTACAGAAGGGAGCACAGTTCAACAGTGGAATGTAAACCCGACCTTGCAACATTTCTATTCAGAGCTGGGACTTTTGCTTGAGACACCATTCAGAGTAGATAGGACTGGTGGAGTGATCAGAGATACACAACTTAATCTCCAAGACTGCATCTGCTTTCTTAAACTCTCAGACCTGCAAAAGTTCTTAACAACTTTAAACTACCTATTGCAAACAACTTGTCAAATTCAGCGTTAGAGAAAGGGACATTTTTTAATAGTGGACAAAAGAAAGTAACGTTAGCTATATCTATTCTTTAATTTTAAAAAAGTGAATCCAATAAAAACAATTTCAAAATGAAATAATAGTAAAGATTGTCTTGGCCTATCCCACATTTTGTGAAGTGCAATGTCTAGCACACACTAGTTACCCATCCCTGATTTAAACAGATAAATATTTTGAACCTTCCAATGATGTAGTTTGTTACATTTTCATTCCACATGCAAAGGAACTGTTTCTCCATGGGGCAACTACAGAGTCAAGTGGGTAGTATCAATGACGTGAAACTTTCCAGAACATTTTTAGAAGACTAGAAAGTTACAGCTATTACTAGTGTGGGGAATTTATCTATGAACCAATGGTTCCTATGAAGAAGAACCATACCTTGCTGTTAGGACAAGTTAGGATAAGTATTAGAACCACTGGTCGTCTTAGGTAGCTGGTTGGGATCTGGAAACAATTCAACACTCTTCCCAACCTACCTCTTGAAATTAAAGAATTCACTCTATCTTGTGAGCCAATGATCCCTAGGTGACAAACAATTGTTTTAAAAAAGGCTAACTGAGAACCGGAGAGAGAGAGACACATATATTGTGTGCTTGGAAGATAACACAACAAGAATGACAAGATTCAGGAGGTGCATTACAAGTTTTTGTCTTCCACTCCAGTGTTGTTTCCAGTCCTTTCATCATCCTTATTGACCATTTCTGGACTTATTAATGTTCTACTTGGAATGAAATGTGTTCAGTTTTGAATGGTAGATTGTTAGGATTTGATCAGATAGGCTTATTCTCACATTTTATGTTTCATCATATACCAACATTTAAGAAAAATAACAATTGTGATTCTCTCTCTCTCTCTCTCTCTCTCTCTCTCTCTCTCTCTCTCTCTCTCTCTCTCTCTCTCTCTCTCTCTCTCTCTCTCTCTCTCTCTCTCTGTGTGTGTGTGTGTGTGTGTGCCTGTGTGTCTCTGTGTGTTGCATCTGTGCCTGTGTGTCAGGAACTGAAATCTGGTATCGTTAAACAGACTAAAGTCTACTTTATTTCAATAAAGCCCATCTTTTATTTTATTTTTTCAGTATAATGTCTTTTATAAAAAGCATTTTCATTTTAAAAAATGATCTTTGATGTTCACATTTTGCAGAACACATTCATTTTCTTGCCTAAATTATTCAATATCATACTTTTTCTTCTACATTCAGGTCACCAGCCTGGAGATTGCAGGTAGAGATGGGGTGCTGTTGTACACTTGTGTGCAAATCCCTGGGAGTTTAAAAACTCATCATATATATTTATAAATGTGTTTGTAATTCAGATAAACTTTGAAATTCAATCTCAAATGTTATTTATGAACAGGAAAATCCCAATGACGTTTATAAGGTCAAAATATGGGAATTTTCTTTGTACATTTTAATTTTGTTTGCCAAGCTCACACTTTCATCTTTGTGTACCACAATTAGAACTGAAGTGAAGGGAAATGGGAGAGGAAAAAACACAAGTTTAAACTAGATGGCACAATTATTACATCTGAGAGGCTCCTCGGGATGAGAAGAATCCTTCAATCCAGTGCCATTTATAGCAAAGCTGAAGAACTATTAATTGTAAAAAAAAATGAAAAGCTATTGTGTTTTCTATTTTTATCTTATTAATCACTAAAGCTGGGCATGACAGCACTTTGGATTTAATGGTATTGTAAACTGCCCAGAGTCAGTTAGGTGAAATGGCCAGTGTAGATAGATAGATAGATAGATAGATAGATAGATAGATAGATAGATAGATAGATAGATAGATAGATAGATAGATAGATAGATAGATAGATAGATAGATAGATGATAGATAGATATTGCAAGGAAATTCCTCTTTCAAAGAGACACCTAACCATTTATTTTAAAGCATGCTTTGATAAATTTGCTATCCTATGATAAATTTGGCACACACACACACACACACACACACACACACAATTTATTCCAACAAATAGAGCTCTAGATTTTGGCTCCAAAGTGAACTGAATTTAAGTTGGCTAACTTTTCCCCAGAAGGGCTGATGGGAGAAACAACCAAAATAATAGATGATCTGTAAACAATACCATGCCACTAGCTGAGACAGAAATAGCAACATTATGCAAAAGGAAGGTGTGATATTAGTTAAAAAAGTGGAGAGTTGCAGTAAGTTGCTTGTCATATGAAGGGTGTTACTATTTTTTAAAGAAGTGTTGAGTTTTATGGATGGACCTTGGCAAAGCATCCCCCAGCATGCAGGTGGAAAAAAGAAAAGACAAAAATGTCTAAGCATTTGTTAATGGCCCAGGTGTCTGCACTAAATATAAAATGTTGCCAACCACAGGGGAAAAAAGACAAATGATTGTTTTATAGGTAATGATTATTTGATCATAAGAAAAATCCGTCAAACCTATGGTTTGTTTTGTTTTTCTTCCCACACAAACTTCTTAAATATTTTTGAACATGAATGTATCTCTTCTACAGCGCCTGCAATAAACTTGTGTATACGTGTTGCAAAAGATGCTTAGGTAAACTGAAGATTTTCCTTGGTTTAAACAAAGATCTATCAACCAAATGCTTTATTTCTATCTACTGTGCCATACTGCCCCCTACAGGTGAATTATCAAAGTGTCAGTGATAAAAAGCCAAGTAGTTTTCTAGAGTTAGGTTTACTTAAACACTTTGAATGCTCTCAAAATAGTATACAAATATTTATTTAATGTGATTTTAAATCTGATAGATTCTCATTACTATAACTTGTCATTTATCTCTTCTACACAAACACTGACTCTGGTTTAGCGAATGCAGATCTGTCTATGAATGTAATTTTCTAGATTAAGAGTAGACAACTTATACTTTTACAACAGCTGGAGGGAACAGAGTTCCCACCTGTTCCAGCCAGCATGCCCAAGTGTTAAAGATGCTGAGATTGCAGCTTGGCAACATATTATAGATGATCAAGTTTCTTCATATATGTATGATTTAGGGAATAAAGGTCCCTTTTCAGCTGAAAAATCTTCATGGATGAGAAATGAAACTTCTTAAAAGATGAACAAGGAAGTCCAGTTGCCTCATGAAAAAGCCCCTTTGTGACTCTACCAAGTTTCTCCATGTAGGAAAATTACTAATTTCCAGCTTAGGTTGCACTCACTACACTTCCTATGTCCAGATCATAAGAAGCACAAGCATTATTCAAGTCAGCTGGCAAAAAAGTAGCTTGAAGTTTATTCATTAAACATTAGCAAACAATGCTATGTATGACACAGAGACTTCCAAAGGAAGCATTGAAACTCTTTTAGATATTTTTTTTCTCCTTTGAAGTTAGGAATACACTTGGAGAATCTAATCTCCTTTTAATTTCTTGAATGTGCACTCCAACATAAAATTGGTTAGGTGTGGAATTAACAAAGACTATTCAAAGAAATTAATTATGTTTGGGTTCTTTTTAAATACCATGAAATCAGGCTTATAAAGAAAAAATGCTAGTGTAGAAAAACAAGATATTAAAAAAACAATAAGATAGAAAAATAGGTGAAGGGAAGATCCCTTGCACTCCTATCAGTGCATTTAAAATTATTAGTTTAGAACACTCCTGTGACTTGCTATGGGCAAGCAGAACATCATCTGGAGCTTCTTGAAGTGACAGAACTAATCAATGGTTTCACAAGGCTTTTGAAGTGGGAATAGTTAGGAACCAAATAATGTCATTTACTGGTCCAGCAAAAACATTGGTAAGAGAATAAGGACAGAAACTGTCTACCAATTTTCACCTGTAACCTGAGCATTTAGGGAAATGTGCATATAAGTATTGAATAGTTTTATACACTGGGGAAAAATGTGTGGAGAGAGAAATACTAAAATTAGGGACATCATTTTTATAATGAAGGACTCTTGGGGTGTTAGGAAAGTTGGAACTACCTTAGCCTCTCTACAGCTAAAAACCCATAGTGAGTTAGCCCCCATTAATGAAAACAAGCAAATCAGACTTCTGCTTCAATGGCCTAGAGCAGAATTAGAAAAACAGAACACCGGATCAAGAGATAAAAGAAATGAAAAATAAAAAGCCCTGAAAATATCCCTCTAACCAATGGGAGAGATGTTATTTGGAAAGATGAAAAGGATGCTATTTATTTATTTTATTTATTTATTTATATAATAATATTTATATACCGCCCTTCTCCCGAAGGACTCAGGGCGGTGAACAGGGCAAGAATAAAAAATACAAAGTTACAAAAGTTAAAAAAAGAATTAAATATATGCCCACTAAAAACAGTAAATACAATATTAAAACAACAATAAAAAACCCCACCAATCCCCCATCAGGCCAGGCCGGCTTGTTCGAATAAGAATGTCTTTAAATCGCGGCGAAAGGAGCAAAGATCGGGCGCCATCCGGAGCTCAACCGGTAACTGATTCCATAGTTCCGGGGCGCCCACAGAGAAGGATCTCCCCCTGGGGGCCACCAATCGACATTCTCTGATCGGTGGCACCCTGAGGAGGCCCTCTCTGTGGGTAGGAGATGAAAGTGCAGAGCCTTCCTATTAATGAACTCTACATTTATTGTTCCTACTGCTCAAAACAAAAACATTACTAATCATTAGTTTTACAATTGCCCTTCAGGGTGGGTGGGAGTGGCACAACAACTTTTAGTAGCAGCAAAAAGGATATCCCTTAGGCAGGTTTATATAAAATATTTTTGGTAAGGCAATGGTCTGCCACACAGAGAAAAGACTTAAAATGAAGGTGGCTTGCTCTATCTATCATCTGTCCGTCTGTCTGTCCTCTGTTTTCATCATACTTTCCAGTGATGTTCAGCATGAGACAGTTAAAACTACCCACACTATAAAATCAAACATTCCACAGTTGTTTTTTCACAAAAACCAATGGTAGGAGTGTAAGCTTTTTTTCCCCCTACTTTAAATTCTGTAACATCTGGAGATTTTTCAGGAAAATTGCAAACACGATGACCGCGTATCCTCTGCAAATTCTTCTGTCTAGAGTTTCTTTGTGAAGGTAAAATTCTATGCTAATAGATAGGACTTCCCAGCACAAGATCAGGCTTTGGATGTCAATGCTGATTTAATCTTTTCTATTTATTTCTCAATATCGCTTGTAAAAATGCAGCTGCAGAATGTTGTTGGGGCTGAAACCAACCAGGCTGCCCATCAGTCCAAATCAAACCAGAGCATGAGCAAAGGGGACAGTTACACTTTGATATTAGTACTTCTTTGAATGTTAAGATGCTCCAATCAGATACGAGCATATTGAGTTATCCCTATCGCCTTCCAAAACTCATGAAAGCTTCACTGCTCCATTTCCATCTATTTAGTTAGCATCTAAGTCCAGGTGAAGGAAAGCATCCTGATTCACCAGTGGAAAGATCATGGTAGATATCATTTTCAATAGTATCTGTTTTGGGGTAGCATCTTTTCTAAAGCTACTGCATCTACCTAGTGTATTAGCAGACATTTGTCTTACTCTATCAGATAGATTAAAGACTCAATCTACCTAGTAATCCAATTATCCCGCATAAGAAAAGCAAATGTATCTTTGGTCAGTGCTGCAAAGTTAAGAAATCCATCACCACAGAAAATGAAATCCAATTAATTGCAGGCCTCTGTGAATATCATTACTTCATTCATTTTTAATGCACATGTTTACTACCTCTTTTAAGGCAGATTTGGGTGACTTAAAGAGATTTGCTGTATTGTACAAAGCTTAATTTCTTCTCACACACAAGACATGGATCCAATTAAATTAGGATTGATCTGCAAGGAAAGGTTAATGAAGGATAAATACATGGTACATGAATAAACAATTACAGAGGGGACAGATTTGGGCAATGAGAAGTGCTAATAAATGCTGTATGCATTTAAAAAAAACTATTTGAGAATACGTTTCACATCTAAGCCCATCCAGAGACCAAATTGTGTGTCTGATGTGGCTATCTTTCAGGTCATTTTCCAAAATGAGGATGTGACGATAACTATATTAGATGCCCGTTTAAGTGCTAGAAGTAAGAATATGAAATTGCTTAGCCATTTTTCAGCCCCCAAGATCTTATTTCACAACTCATTTAAGTTGAAATATGCTTTGATTAAATCAGAAGACCAATTTAAACTCTAGAGGTCCCCTACAGAACTTACAAGTAAAGCTTCCCATTGTAAAATTCTAGTCAGTAGATATATCTAAACCTCAATTACAACATTTAGAAATCTGGTGCATTTGTCTGCCTGTCTTAACTCTTAGGTGAATAAAGAAACAAAATATATACAAGCAATGTTCAATCTATTTTATAGCCCACTGAGCAAAGAATATATTTTACATCATCTGAGCTAGTTATAATTCTTTACAATTTGAAGCCAAGTCTGAAGTTACTTGAGACTGACAATGTATGCCAGTAACATTTTAAATGTATTTTATACATCCTACAGCTGTATTCTCACTTATGACTAACCACAGCAGAGCACAAATGTGCCCTGGCAACACAATTTTGTTTCAGGTTGAGCCCTCTTAATGTTGTCTTCATCTTGTGGTAACTCACAAAGGAAACAGATCTGAGGTTTCCTTGAGTGTTCTAGTGTTAAAAATAGTAGTGTTTCCCTTGATTCTGACACTGTCCAAGGGCAACATCAAGATGTGGAAAATCTGATAGGCTTTGTCACCCATTACCTTGAAGGGAAGTCAGGTGACTGCAATGACTTGAAACAGAAGCAATAAAAGCAGGATAGCAAGACTATCAAATTTCATGCCGTGATAGTTTTATTCTGATTTAAGGAATAGTGGGGTGCACTTCAGCGCAGCAATGGAGAAGGCAGTGAGTCAGTATGAGCATGTCACAAAAGTTAGAGTGGTCATTAGTTGCTAATAAAAAAAAATGTATTTACATGCAGTTTGGATGAGCTAATTTAGCTTCATAATACCATATTTCAAAACTGGACTGTTTCTGTATTTACTATTTCCATTCTAAAGGCAGATTTGGATTGAAGAGCTAGTTACCCTAGATCTTCATATTCCCTGCCTAAAATATCAGTAGAGTCATGGGAATTAATCTACTCTATTTTCAAAGAAAAAAAGAGGCATACTCCTAATAAGAGGAAAAGTACACACTTTCTGCAATTGTTATTGTCTTTTTGAATATTCTTCAGATGTTCTGTTTTCCCCACTCCATTTGGAGAACAAAAAAGCCTGCTTTTCTCTGATAATTTCCTTTACTTTGATAACTGAGCATGACTATCTCTTGGATTGGTGAGTTGCTTTTCAGACTTGTGACCTATTTAACCATTTCACTTCATCCTCAGTGCAGTTTCACCGAATTGCTCCTGCAATGTATAATGAAAAAAAAAGAAAGAAAAAGATTTCTCTGTCAGGAGACTTTGAGCATATTTCCACTGCCCCCACTCCTGTTCTTTGTTTTGCTGAGGCCAGTGACCCTGCATGGAATGTACCATCAATAGATAGTTCAGGTGGCAAACATTGGGAAGTCCTACCAGTGACTGGGAAAAGCTGGATTACAAGAAAAGCACTGAGGTATTCATCATAGCAGCACAAAAACAGACACTAAGCACCACTTCCATAGAAGCTATCACACTAGATAGGACCCAGTATGCAGAGGCCTCATAGACAGTCCAACACAAAATGGCATAGCGTAAGACGCAGACAGGAACTGAATACATTGGATGGCAAGTAACTGGCATTTTGTGCAGGAATGTCTGTACAGAATATGGGCTAGACCAGGGGTCCCCAACCTTTGGGCTGCAGCTAAGAACTGGCCCGTGGCCTATTGGCCACTGGGCTACAGGAATGGCTGACAAGTTCATGCATGTATGCATCCCACTCATGCTAGTGCCACCATGCAGGTGCTAGCAACCCTATTTGCGCATGCACGGTGGTGCTAGTGCCACCACCAGTGTCATGTGGGCACTAGCAACCTGTTTGTGCATGTGCATGGGCACTAGTACCCTGTTTGTACCTGTGCATGGGTGTTACTGGCCCATTTGCAAATGTGCATGGGCACCAGTGCCTCCACCAGTGCCACCGTGGGTGCTCATGGCCCTTTTGCACATGCAAGTGGGAGCTAGCACTGCCACTGTGTGCGCACTCATTTTGCGCATGCATATGTGTACACGCATACACACACATGCACTTTTCCCTGCTCCTCCCTTTCCCTTTGAGCCACCAACCTGGAAAGTTTGGGGAGCTCTGGGCTAGACCCTCCTAAGTCTAGATGGGAGATCCCATAGAAGGTTGTGGAAAATATGAGCACTAAGATTCTGGAGAAATTCTAGATCCAAACAGACAGGCAGGTACTAGCCAATCAACCAAACATTGTGATAATAGACAAAGATCAGAAGACAACAGCAGTGACTGATGTAGTGGTGCCAAGTGAGAGCAACATCAAGAAGAAGGAATGTGAGAAGCTGGAGAAGTACCAAGGCCTAGAGAAGAAACTGGAGAGGATGTGGGAAGTAAAGTCAGGGGTCTTCAAACTTGGCCCTTTTATGACTTGTAGACTTCAACTTCCAGAATTCCTCAGCCAGCGTCATAAAAGTCATAAAAGGGCCAAATTTGAAGACCCCTGGCCTAAGTGATCCCAGTGGCTGTAGGAATAAAGCTGAAGAATCTAATTTCTCATATATGCAGACTATAACAACAGTTTTAAAATAAAATTTACTTTTTTATATTTTCTGAACATTTCCTATCTCCAGCTTCTATGCCTCACATGTAGAATGCCCCTAGTTTGAAATCCATTTTTTCTTTTTCTCAGGCTATGTATTTAGCTTCTGAGGTTTATTATGGTTATTTTTGATTGGACAGTCATCCAAATGTTCAGACTAGATTTGGCATTTTTGTCCATTTATCGAGTCCTTCCCAAGACCTGGGACAGAAAGTTATTTTTTTAATAATATTGTCACAAGATGTAAGCTTTTCCAAGTAAAACTACCTTTTGCAATTGACCGATGGTGATTTTTTTTAATGTTGATGGTGTTGAAGTGGTGCTCCATCTTGCATTCCTTTTCATAGTTAGCATAACAAAGAAAAATCCAAGAGGGAAGTTGATTGGACAGGATAAAAGCAATCTCCCCTTTTCATAGGAAATCAGTTACATGTAGTCAAACATGTTACATATTTGCATCCCATAATATCACACATGATGTCTGACATCAGAAGGGGCATAAATTGTAAGGAAAAAGGTTGTTTAGAGTTCCCAAAAGAGATAAACCACACCCCAATTTGTAGTAACAATCTTTTTTTTATCTGGAGATAGTCTCCAGCCAATTTATTTTTTCAGTTTAGGAATGTTAAAAGCTATTCCTATATTCCAGTCTGTAAATGAGCCTGAACATTATTTTAAAGGAGAGAAAATAAGTTTAAATTAAAATACAAAGTATGTTAGTTAACAAGCTGCAAAATCCATGTCATGTGCCCATCATTGGCTACCGTTGTTCTACTTCTATTTGCAGGTCTTTGTATTTTGTGATTTTCTCTGGTTCTTTCTTTTCTATTCTGCTGTCTCCAGGTATTATAATGTCCACTATCCAAATTTTTCTTATCAACAATTATTAACACTGGAGTGTTATGTGGCAGGTGCTTGTCTGTCTGAATTCTAAAATCCCAGAGCACCTTATCTGCTCTACTTTTTTTATTATTTTATCTATCTTACGGTTCTACCAGTTCTTGCTTGCAGGCAAATGGTGTTTCTTGAAGACACTTGATTGTTGCTGCTTTGTCATGCCATTGTTTGTACTCAGTCTGTGCAATATTCTTGCAACAATTAACTATGTGTACCATTGTTTCTTCACTTTGTTTGCAGAGGTGGAATTTGCTGTCTTTTGCTGTCTTCTCAATTCTGGCTTTGCATGAATCTTGTTATGTACTGGGCTTTTGGGTACCACACCACATGTGTTGCTGGAGTTAGTTCTCCAGCAACCCAGACAGGCCATCTCCAGCAACCCAGACAGCCCATCTCCAGGCCTGCAATTGGTCAGCCTCAGGCGGCAAGCGCGGGTTCAATCTTATTGGTTGCTACCATAGGGCTTGGCTATATATTGGGGCTGGGAGTGGCCCAAGCCTAAGTACAGTTCCAGCTTGAATAAAAGAATGAGTTTCTCTGTACTCAGCCGTGTGTCTTCATTCCTGCTCACCAGAGCCCACGACATAACAGTGGCGACAAGGGTGGGATCCTGCTTCACCGTTTAAAAGGGCTGAAGTTATCGAGGGTTTGGCAATACACACTGGAGGGAAGAGGCATTCCCTCCCCAGCCAGCTAGTAAAGCTACACTAGCGGCCGCGTGCTCAGTGGACGTATTCCCTGAGCTCAAGAAGCAGGATCCTAGAATGCAGGAATCAAGAAAAGATGCCGAAGGTCGGCAAGTTCAGAGAGTTCGACGTAAAACATCCAAAAGAATGGCCATCTTACCTCTTGCAAGTGGAGAACTATCTACGGGCGAACCAAATTGCAGAGGAAGGCTTAAAAGCCACCATGTTGCTGTGTGTGTGTGGACCAGCAACTTTTGACCTAGCAGAAAACCTTTTCGCACCAACGCCCATAGAAGCAGTATTGTTTGCAGACATTAAGAAGAAGCTGGCTGGGCATATTCAGCCCAAGATGTCGGAGATGGCATGGCGTTTTAAATTCAACCAAACAGTGCAGCTACCTGGTGAGACAGCTTCAGAGTTTATCGCTGGCCTAAGGCAGGCCGCACGCCTTTGCAAATTCTTGAACTTAGAGGAACGACTGAGAGACCGACTTGTCTGTGGCCTTCAAGACAGAACCCTTGAGCAAAGACTGTTTGCTAGACCCAATCTCACATTTTCCGAGGCACAGGACGAGGTCATGGCCGCCGAAGCCACCGGAGGTGCAGTGCAGACAGTGCAGCCCACCAAACCTTCAAAGATTGAAGATTCTGTCCATCTTGAGGTCACCAAATGCATCGGAGAATCATCAGAAGATGAAGAACCCGAAATCAACAAGCTCCAAAGACAACCAAAGGCGCAAAACTGTGGCATCCATCAACGAGAGAATGATTACAAGGTAGTTTTCTTACCTAGATGTAAGGGGTGCGGAGGCAACCATCTTTGCACCAATTGCAGATTCTGCTCGGCCATGTGTAGAGCTTGCGGAAGGACTGGCCACATTGCAGTGGTTTGCAGAGCCCACCAGAGAGACAGGCCACCCAAACACCAGTCGGAGGAACTGACTAGGAGAGGTACGGGGGGCCAGGGTCCAGTTAATGTGGGGTTCTTCAGAAGCTGGAGGAGTGTTTGCTGCACCAGGGCTCAAGCCTAAACTCAAGCTCTCAATAGAGCTACAAGGAGTTCCATGTAAGATGGAGTTGGACTCCGGCTTGGCAGTATCTATCATTTTGCAGGACACATTCAACTTTGTGTGTAGGCCAGGGGTGTCAAACTCAATTTCATTGAGGGCCACATCAGCATTGCGGTTGCCCTCGAGGGCCGGGTGGGCCTGGCCTACTGGGTGGGTGTTGTTTTCTGCTTTACATATTTTGTGTACTGGCTATGCAATACTTTGCCTTGCCATGTCTCTTTTCTATTCCTTGAGTCTTTCTTGTTCAGTTTCTCTAGTACTTAGCATGTCTTCATGGTATATTAGCTTCAGTACATCTTCTTCACTGTTATTATTATTACCAGGGTTATTGTTATTCAGGAGTTGCCACAAAGAGGATGGGGTCAAGCTATTCTCCAAAGTGCCTGAAGGCAGGACAAGAAGCAACGGATGGAAACTAATCAAGGAGAGAAGCAACCCAGAATTAAGGAGAAACTTCCTGACAGTTAGAACAATTAACCAGTGGAACAACCTGCCTCCAGAAGTGGTGAATGCTCCAACACTAGAAGTTTTTTTAATAAGAGACTGGACAGCCATTTGTCTGAAATGGTATAGGGTTTCCTGCTTGAGCAGGTGGTTGGAATAGATGACCTCCAAGGTACCTTCCAACTTTATTATTATTATTGTTATTATAGTTATTATACTTATTACTATTACTATTACTATTATTATTGTTGTTATTGTTGTTGTTGTTGTTGTTGTTATTATTATTATTATTATTATTGTTGTTGTTGTTGTTGTTGTTGTTGTTGTTGTTGTTGTTAGTTGTTAGTTGCAAAGTCGTGTCCGACCCATCGCGACCCTATGGACAATGTTCCTCCAGGCTTTCCTGTCCTCTACCATCTTCTGGAGTCCATTTAAGCTCACGCCTACTGCTTCAGTAACTCCATCCAGCCACCTCATTCTCTGTCGTCCTCTTCTTCTATTGCCCTCAATCTTTCCCAGCATTATTATTATTATTATTATTATTATTATTATTATTATTATTATTATTATTATTAATCATCGCACAGTCAGCCAGATGTTCAGACTGGATTTGGCATTTTTGCCTACCTATCGAGTCCTTACCAAGGATCTGGGATAGGTAGATGTGGATGTTTGATGGTATTACAGATATCGTCACAGGATGGAAGCAGTTCCTAGTAAGGCTGCCTTTTGCAATTGATTAATGGCGAATTTGTTGTTGTTGTTGTTGTTATACCATTATCATTCCATCAATGCCTCATTTCACAGCTCATTTTACTTTCATTGGAGCTATTTGGGTAATTTTCTATCTCAAGCAAGCGGGAAAGTGATGAAACAGTACAGTACTAGAAGTATTTTTTAAAAGCCCAGTGGAAAAGTAAGCATTTCAGAGAAAGAAAAAAATAGTAATTTCACAAAATATTTCCACTCAGTGATGAACTGGGAATATGCCACATGTGAAAGTAGTTGAATCGGTTAAGAGAGTTGTGATCTCTAAACAGATCCTCCTCAATGAATATGATCCAACTGGAGATCTGATGGTGGGGAGAGATACATTCTCAAGGTAGCATGGCCACTTCTGTGTACTTGGGAATGACTGAAGTAGACCTGATACATACCACTTACAACTTAGATCAGGAATAATTGTAAAATGTAGAGCGAAAGCCTTCCCCTGGTCTTATACAGTATTAAACTCTGTTTTTGTGGTTCCCCCTTTAAAAATACACTTCTTTAACTGGAAGCATATATATATATATACACACACATACACGAACAAATATGGATGCAAGAATCTGGATTAATGTGGTTCTCTTATAATTCCTGAGATCGTCATTGAAAAATAGCGTAGCAACTAAAGAATAGCAGACCAGAAAATGTTATTTAGTGGTTCAAACAGCATCAGATAAAGTTCTAAAACTATCTGTACATTAGACTTGTTTTCTTTTATTCCTCATACAAGTTTGAAATTGAAAGTGTTTATTCCCACGAACAATCTTATCCCAGTTGATAAAAGTCACAAGCACAAATTACAAATTACAAATTGTGCTTGTGCATTAACACAGAAACAATTGTTTCTGATTGGTAACATGGAAGGGAAGGGGAGGGAAAGGAAGGGAAGGGAAGGGAACAGAAGGGAGGGAAGGGAAGGGGCAGAGAATTTAGCTAGTTTGAAGGAGGATTTAATACCAAGGCAAATTCAATACTTTTTCAGTTTGGTGGAGAATTTCAGACTGATACATTCTGAAAGCCAGTTTCCTACCAAGAAATTACCTTTCATGACTGTAAGATATTTTTCTCCAAAGCAATTAATAAATGCCCATTAATAATCAATAATTAAAGCATCATTCTCTTTTCATTTTTCCCCAGTGCCCAGCTGAGTACAGCTTAATGTAAAACACAGTCATGAAAACCTCTAACAAAACTTAATTGATGAATGATATTCCTCCACCAAGGATGGGAGATTACAGTAATACAGTTTTGCTAGAAGAAATACTAGATCAAAAAAGGAACTTTTTTTCAGAATTTGTCATAGAATAAGGAAGAATGGATTCAGAAGCCTGGTAGAATTTAGATTGCCAGATTTTTTTTTTATTTTAAAATATCATGTTCAGAGCTGGCATCTGATCCTTATAAACTGGTATTTGATTCTAACATTAGTATTCTAATGCTGGCATTAAAGCAACTATAAATAACAGATTTATAGTTAGTCCCTTAACACCAAGACAGCTGGAAGTTCAAACAGCTAGCAAGAATGAAATCATGTATTTATTTTGGCAGGTTAGACAGTGCCCCTTTTTATAGCAAGTAATCACACAATTTGGGATCAGAGTGAGTGCTTTGCTAGTGAAAGCAAAATTAGAGTTCCTGTTGCTTTAACTAAGCAGTAGTGATAAATAAAATTTGCCACAAAATGTTCTAATACAGTATATCATTCTGGCTTACTTTCAGCCATCAGTCATGTCCTCCAGGGTGCTTAATTTCATTTATCTTATTGTTCCTTTTCTATGATTTTCTTACTCCAGCTATTGAGTTGGATTAGCTTAAATGAGGTTACTAGGGGAATTTTATATTTTAAATATATTTTCTGTTCTTTGATTCTCCCAAGCATGTTGATACTAGAATTGTAAATTACTTTAGAAAAAGCATGAATCAGAAACCAAAATGAGCTATGTATTTAGGTGTCATTAAGGCAAGCTACAGCTTCATGGGATGCCTCATAGAAAATTAGGCTACTCCCAAATGTTATGTCAACGTATTTGATCTCTTTCAAATATTGGCCCCCATCAAAAGGAATGTACTATTCCTCCAGACTTCTTATCCATGTCTGTTCTGGAGAAACACTTTTACAAAAATGTCCTGGAAAGTTGGCTGATAGAAGGCTGGCAAACCAAACAATGCTAATTAAAAAGAACAGCTGCAGTGGATGATAATGACCTAAATGTGGATATATAGCTATAACAGAAGAGTTGAGGAACACTTTGGCCAATGCTCAGAAACTGTCAGAACTATATTTCAAAACACTTGAAGGGTGACAGGTTGCATACCCTTACAATATGTAATCTAAAAAGGTTTGCATTTCATGCCCTTCAATCTCAGAACTAAAAAAATATATATGTTATATGCCAATATAGACAAACAAAACTTTTTTTTTCAGTTATTGGCCAATTAAAGTAGAATCAATAAAATGATTCTTCTAATAATAAGAACTACTGGCAATCATTTCTGCGTGTGCCACTATGATTCAAAAACACTTTGCCAGTTTTCCTTCTCTATGTTGATTGTAGTTTATTTATTATTATTCTTGCTATTCTCTATTTACTTTTGTCTTCCAATCAACCATATTCAGGGAAGGGAACTAACAATTTACTCTGTCATCACTACAGGAAATGAAACTTTGTGGGTGATGCCAAAATATTTTTATTTGCAATGGAGTCTGTCTCTCTGTCTGTCCATCCATCCAGTTTACAATTACAAACTCCTTTAAGGAAACAGAGAAAGAGAGGGGCCTTCATAAGAAGCAGCATTTTTTTAAAAAAAGGAATTAGAAAGAAGTAGAAAGATACAGGCCAAAAAGAAGAAGGAAAAAGAGCTCTACGCCTGATGAGGATGTGATGAGAATGTGTGATAGTGAATAGGAGAAGAAAACAGAAAATCTAATGGCAAACAGAAATAACAAAAGGGATGACAAAGAGAGGAGAGAGAAGATACATGAGAAGGAGAAATGAAATAAGACAACAGGAAAAGGGGAGGAGAACAAGAGTTGTTAGAGAAAAGCAAGTGGACAAAGCTAAAGGAGTTAGGAGTTAGAATCTCAGGAGAGAATTCAACAATACTTTTGAACATGAACACTTTAGACTGAATTGTAAAGAGACATTTGAGTGTCTGCCTTGAAAGACCAGCCTACAAAAAAATGACTAAGATGGAGTTAGTCACAAGCGCCTTCATCTGCAGGAAGAGAAGAAAAATTCCCAAATGGGTGAAAGCATTGGTAGCATTTAGAAGTCTACGGAGTTGTTTAATGCAGCTATTAGTCCAATTGTAAACAAGCTTATCGGGAACTATCCTGAGAGCTCTATTTTTCATCTGTTTGATGTTTGTAAAACAGTTAGAATGCTATTAGTAACAAATCAGTTTTGCTCACATCATGGAGTTGGATCGCTTTATTTTTTTGTTCAGTTTCTCAGGGACAGGTTAGAAAAGACTTATCCCCTGCTCCTAGCCCGAGTGAAGAAATGCACAGTGCCATCTTCATTTAAAGAAGCCAAGAGGATTGTGGAAATCCCAGTGGGTCTTTGGAACAGACCACCCAAGAGGACTCACACTAATGTGGAGGGAATACAGAATTAATTTAAAGAGCAGGATAAAAGCACTTATTAAAGCAATGGCATCAAACCCTTGTTAACAAAATAACAATCAACATCAATTTTAATGATTTTTAAAGCATTTTTTTTTAAAAAAGACAACTTAGACTTCCATGAAATATTTTAATTTCTCTTACCAAAATCCATCCAGGTTTTCTTGATCATAACTGGTAAGAACTGGAAAAATGAATCTTTGCAAGAGTAGCCTTTTCCCTGTATGCATGGCTAAGTAGGCAATTGCAAGATGTACTAGCAGATGTTATTCTGACATTTATTCACTGCATGAAGCTGGATTACATGAACAGATTTATATTTAAATATAGATATGGTTGATGTAGATATAAAGAATGATAATAATGTGTAGCTTGGAATCTTTAGCTTGGAATCAAAGAGCGTAAGATGATAGAAGCACAGTATACTAGATGACTCATGATCATCTAGTTGGGTTGTCGTTTCAGAGATACTTCCTTACCTACACATAAAAACCAAATGACCACGGATGGGGCAAAAGACAGTGGGAGCAAGAGTAATTTCTGATTTTCTTTTGGCTTTCCCATTGACTTGGATCAGAAGAAAGTGCTGGAAATCACAATTATATGATTGCAGCTGACTTTGTCGACTTGATATGCTGCAGCAGCAACAAATTTTCAAAACAACTGTTCTGAAGTTCCCTGAGCTGTGGGTTCCAAATTTTTGACCCATTCTCTAAGTTAGTCTATTTGGAGAACCTTGCTTCAAAAATTGTTGTCCTTTGATGTATTGTTTCAACTAATTAAAGGTTACAAACAGAAACAGCAGGAATGTTTTAGTTGTATAGGTAAAATCTTGTATAACACAGATAATATGGATAGAAATATTTCCTTTTTACACAATGTTAAAACATATGATCATCTATGGACACTCAATGCAAAATGATAAAAGAAATACTTTTTTATGCAATGTATAATTAAACTATGGAATGCTCTGCCAACAATTGCAGCAACGGCAACTTGCTTGGATGGTTTTAAAAGGGATCCAGGCAAATTCTTAGAGGAGCAAGCTATTAGTGGTTATAGTTTTGATCCGAGACCAATTTGGTGTAGTGGTTAAGGGATCAGTCTAAAAACCAGCGGATTGGGAGTTGTAGCTACATCTTAGGCATGATGGCAACTGGATGACCTTGGACCTTGCCAAGAAAACTGCAGAGACTATTCCAGGCAGTCATCAGGAATCAAAAGCTGACCCGAAGGCACTCAGACACACAGACCAAATAAACAAATACACATGCACAGACACCCAAACACACATAGCATTGATGACTGTTACTTTTTTCTGAATCTTAAGTAGTATGTCTTAATTAGTGATATCTGGGAAGGATGATGGATGGCCCTCTAGTCCTGGTTTGTGAATCTCACAAATGTGTCCATTTTGGCCATTGTGCAACACACAATAGAAGAATAGAGCAGAATAATAACTTTATTGTCACTTTGAATGTACACTAATCGGCATACATTAAAATGAAATTTCATTGCATACCGCTCTCAAAGGGTCACCATCTCCAATATACATATGACAAAAATAAATAAATAAATACAGAATTATGCATATGCCAACATATATTATATGACACAGAGAAACAACACAGTCTACGTGTGCATGGTGAGAAAAACAAGCTTTGTGACTTTACCACATGGATGACATAGAGAACAAAGCTACTACAGAATTGGTAGTCCTGCTAGAAATACTTTGAAACCTTCTCCCATAGGGAAGCAACAGAAACAGACCGTAAAGTGGGTGTGTGGGGTGTCTAACAATGCTTTGAGCTCTAAGCGAGCTTCCTATGATCTTCTTGGCTGTCCTTACCACTCTCTGTATGGACTTTCTATCTGAGGCACTGCTGCCACCACACCAGACAGTGATGCAGTATAGTACTGGATGGGCCCATGGATTAATCCAGCACAGCTTGTGTTACGCGATTACATCTCCATGTTTTTCAGAATCTGGCAGCAGAACAACATGTAATGCACACTTAACCCTGGCATATGTCCAATCATTGCGTCATGTTCTGCTCACAAAACTGAAAGCCTTGCATTTCAGTTACTTTTTTGCTGTTTCCTTAGCTTCAAGAAGCAAGATCAAGAATTTTGAGCACCAAGCCAAGAACAAACTCCCTCAATTTGCAGGAAATGGGATATCACAATGGCAAATTAAAGGCTAGCAGAAAACCGCAACTCAATTTGCCATGGCATTATGTGAAGTGCTTGGCATGAGGGAATGAAAAATATCAGCAACAAATTTATTTCCCCACGCTTGTCTTTTCATTTTTAAAGCACAAACTGGAATTTTACAATTGAAAGGCTTGCACACACCAAAAAGCAATCATGGTTAAGCAGTGACACCATCAAAAGGCAATGGAACAGTTTCTTATTCAGAATCAAACATGAGCAAGATTTTTATGTTAGTTCAGCTTTTTTATCTGATGAAAGTTAAGGAGATGCTAAACAAAAAAAATGGTAGAAAAATTGTAGTGAGACAGGACATAATTGCACCAGGTGAAAATGCCTGCCATTTGTAACAATCAAAACTGAATATGGTGTAGTCAAGAGGGCAAGCTTGTTATATAATTTTTCTGAAGCAAATCCCACTGTGATCAACAGAAGCTGCTCTCCAGGACTTAATTTTTAATTAGCTGTGACCATATTTACTGGAGGAAAAAAAAGATAACAATGGGTTACAAACCTCTGTATTAAGTAAGTGAGCAATCACGCTTTCTGTTTGAAGTAGAATACATCGCTGTGTGTTGAGTTTTGGTCTTTTATGCTTTGTTTACAACCTGTCTCTTAAGTAAGGAAGCTATTGCGTACTGAAGGGTATCAGTGGATTCTGAAGTTATATACAGTATGTTGTAAAAGAATCTAGCTCATAGCTAAAGGGTTCAGAAGAAAGGGAAGGAAAAAGAAGAAAGAAAATTGGTGATTATCATCTTGTGTATCCACAACATAACTTGGCCCAGCTCTTCAATAAATTAAAAACCATCTGTTATTGATTATCATATAAAAGTCTTGCATATCACACAATATATTTCATACATAATAAATACTTAAATATTTTAAATCTTTTTTAAATAATTATAATATTAGATATTTCCTTTTAAATTGTTAAGCAGCTCAATTGTTTTCAGCTATCCACTATTTTACATTCTGGATATGCTCAGATTTTGCAATGGCTCAATACTAAGATCCTAGAGAGCCTAAGTTAATATCTGATCCAAAGTTAGATGGAGATTCATATGTTGACTTCCAAGACAGCAATAAAAAGGAAGAAAAACAGTAATAAAGTTGTGTGTGTGTGTGTGTGTGTGTGTGCACAGATAAGCAAAGACAAAGAAGAGTATAAAACGAAAGGAAGGACCCTATGGATGGATAATTGCAATTTCTATTTCACACACAGTATTTTCCACACCATACTATTGCCATTAAATGTGTTAAATGTTGTTGGCAGGCATTCAGCAAACTAAGTGTAATTTTCAAGAACAACCTACTCGTATGCCTGAAGAGAAAAGTTTTTGATCAGCTACCTGCTCTAACATATGCCAGTGAAACATGGACACTAACCTCACAATCAACACAAAAGCTATAAGTGGTGCAAAGAGCCATGGAAAGATACATGCTCGGCATTAAAAAACAAGATAGAAAGACCCACACATGGATTAGAGAACAAATGAAAGTATCCAATATCATCAAGAGAGTAAAAGAATTGAAATGGAGGTGGGCTGGCCACATAGGAAGAAGAACTGATGGCAGGTGGACCCAGACAGTCATAGGATGGATCCTACTTGATAAAAAGTGTCCACGAAAAAGACCTAAAGTAAGATGGATCGACAACTTTAGCAATTATTGTGGGCCCAATTGGCAAAAGAAAGCTCAGGATCATATAGGTTGAAAAAATGTGGAAGCGGCCTTCATCCTGAAGTAGATAGACAGATAGTAGATAGATAGGCTAAAATGATGATGATGATGATGATGATGATGATTGCCATTCAACAATCCATCACAAAGGAGTTTAAAGACAGCCTCCTATCAATTTAAATACTCCAGACGTTGAGATGTTGAGATTGACATGATCCAAATCAGTGATTCCCCTTAGATGACCAATGAGAGAATGCAAAGAATTGTATTTAATTAGTGCTTGATCATGAGCTGCCATCAGTCCTAAAGCAGAAAAAGTCCTCTCATTATTGAAGCCACAACAAAGGTGACATGTAATAAATGGTTTAGGGCTTCTCCTCTAGATTTTCAGCACCTTCTGTGTAAATTGGCTTATTTGCAAAAAACAAAACAAAACAGTGTGAAGCAAAAATAAATTGATTCAGCCAGCAAACACAGGATTGGAGATGGTTCTAAATGGCTACAAAATATCCAGGTAAAAATGACCAATATCTCAACAAAAGTTCATGTTATCTCCATTTCTGCATTAGCTTGTAAACGTCCAGTGGCAAAGGTGCTCCACTTGTTTCTTCCAATATGCACTATGAATTCCATTTCCCTGGCTTGCACATTATTTAGAAGCAGTTTTCCCCCAATAATATATTTTTTAAATACATTGATTTTTTTATCAGTTTTTTTAAAATTGAAAACAATCTTACTCCACTCTTACAAGAGATTTAAGCATGTGCTCTATCTTTTGGTTTGGTAGATATTGTGGAGGCACATTTGTATAAAAATTCAAGCCAAATAAATTTACAAGGCATCCTTATTACAGGTTGAAATAAATTAACGGTGTACCAATCTTGCAAGAATCCAGGTGTTAGACTGGTAGAACTTTAGAAGGATAGCAAGAAATTGTCAGTAAATTTATATAGAGTGGGAAATTATTGTTGTTTTTGTTGTAATTATTATTGTTATTTTTGTTGTTATTATTATTGATCATCACACAGTCAGCCACGTTCAGACTGGGTTTGGCATTTTTGTCTGCTTATTGAGTCCTTACCAAGGACCTGGCATAGACAGATCTGGATGTTTGATGATGTTTCACATATTGTTGCAGTATTATTATTATTATTATTATTATTATTATTATTATTATTATTATTATTATTATTGTTGTTGTTGTTGTTGTTGTTGTTGTTGTTGTTGTTGTTGTTGTTGCTGTTGCTGTTGCTGTTGCTGTTGCTGTTGCTGTTGCTGTTGTTGCTGTTGCTGTTGCTGTTGTTGTTTCAAGACCAAAATGGCCTATTTAAATTGTTTTATAAGTAAAGTAAGTTGCTTGTCATGGACAACAGAGTGGATAAAATTCCCAAGAGCAGAATGTCAATACTAGAAGAAACTGGCCTGGAGCTAGCTAATAGACTTTACGGATATTTATAGTACAGAAACACAAAGGAGGATACAAATTTAAAAGGACATATTATGTGACAAACATTGATAAAAGCATAAAACTCTGTAAGAAAAATAAGCTCTCCTTCAAAAGTCTTCCATATTGGAAGACAAGGCAATAGGGTGTGTTTGTGTGTGTGTCTATGTGTGAGTGTGTGTGTGTGTGTATATTGTGTGTGTATGTGTGTATCACATATGCAGACATGGTCCACCAGCACTCAGTAGAATACATTATGGGCACAGCAGGAATTATTATCAGAATTATCAGAATATGCTATGGTTGATGTATTTACAAATTGCTGATTGCTTAAAAGTGATTTTAAGAATGAGGGAAATTTGAAGAAAAATGACAAAAATTCAAATAAATGCAAAACCTATACCAGCTGTTAGAGTGCATATATAAACTCATACTTGCATGTGGCACAGAAACAGGACCAATTAAAAAACTGATAAAATGGATGCAGATTGTTAAAGAAATAGTAACAACACAATGGGGGAAAATAAGGATCAAATCCATAACAATTATTCCAAGCTACAGTTTGGGAAAAAAATTGGTTCAGATTTTTACAGATGGTCCACAGCTCTCTAAGGCAAATTTATAGATAAATCGTACAGCAATCGTACATGTTGAAAATGCCACGTAACAGAAACCTTTTACGATAGGTGGTACATGTACAAAAAAATCCTCAAAAGTAATTGAAAGATATTCATAATACAATGCAGAAAAATTTGGAAATTAAATTTGAAATGAAATCACAACTATTTTCAGTAGGCGTATTCCCAGAATATATATCAAGAAATATCATAGTATAATATATGATACATGCTCATGGCAATGAGAATAATTTTTGCCCAATGTTGCAAGAAATTTACCATTCTGTTGGGGACATAAATTTGGATACTACGGAGCAATAGCAAAATTAACAGCATATATTCACGATAGAAATTTAACCAAATTCAAGCAAGAATGGTTCCCATATATACACTGTATAACACAGCATGGCAAAAATAAACCCTGAGTATGATTTCTAAGAAGGCTTAAATGTTCATCAACATTACAAACTTATAGAGGCACAATTAGGTGAAAGTTAGAAACCAAATGTATTTTTAATTTTTGTTGTTTATTTTGTTGTTTTTTCCTTTTAATATGCATAAATAACAGTAAGCAGCAATGCAGTGACATCAGTATTATTAAGCCTAAAATAAAAACATTTGTTATATAGTAAATGATTCAATGTATTTTGTCATTGTTTATCAATGCCACATTCAGTTTACATGTAAAATTTAAACAAACTTATGCTTATCAAGAACAAATTTTACTGATCAGTCATCTTGACCATATCAAAAAAACCCAAAAACTAATTAAAACCAAAACAAGAAAACAGTAGGTCATGTTCAGAATAAATTGGTATTCCTGCAGTCAACCTCAACCTATTTTAGGTACTCTGTCTTCTTTTAAATTACCTTTGATATAAAAATTGAAGGCTTTCCAACAATATGTAGGCTTGTTTCCTGAAAGAAGTAAGACACTTTCTGGGCAGTGTCCCAACATTTTTAGATATTAGTTTTAGATAATGATCTAAATAGATAGTCCTGCTTATCAACTAAATAATGTTTTAGGAAACACAATTATTGTTAACATAATATTTTTTCCCTTCATCTGTAAAGATTTAAGTTATCCAAACACTGGTGTATTCATAATCTCTAGTCAACATTATTTAAATATCACTGTCCTCAAACAATATAATCACACAATAAAACTATATAAAGAGAATGAAAAGAGGCCAGTTTGATAGACTGCTGAGAGTACAAGTAGAAGAAACCCCAGCTCATCTACACCATGATATGGAGTGACTAGAGAAAGCAAAAGTTTCTCTAATATGCAGAAATATCTCAATTTTTAAAGAAACAAGGGTAGGACATTAATTTGCTCACTAAAATAGAACTCATGCATCTGTTTGCCTAAATTATAGTAGCACCTTGGCCATGTAACCATGAACCAATATCAAACCATTGGGTTTAGTATAATTAGCAAATTTAGCCATGTTTGTATCTCAAATTAATTTAATTCACTTGAAGCAAATCTGATCTCAACAACAATGATAGCTGGAGCAGGAAAGAGACAATTTTAATACGTTAATTGGTCTAGCAGCTACCAAACTGTATTATCATCCATAAAAGTGAATACTTCTTCAAACTCATCTGCTATTTACAGTATGTCTGACTCTCTGTCTACTTATCCATTCATTTATCCATCCATCTGATTTAATTTCATATATTGATGAATGATGATAAATCTGCCCAGAGTTTTCCAAACAAGAAATTAACCAATTTAAGATCCTCAAGTAAAAACAAGGACATCATTTTACATAAAGAACTCCAGAGAATTTTTTCAAATATGGTGATATTTTCAGGAGTCGTTTACAGAGGACTAGTTCCAAGCTCTGTAGAACAGAGCATTCAGTGCTATAATAACCAAGAATAAGGAAATACATATGTTAAAGTTAACACTCCCCTCCCTGCAAAATCCTCACAGCAACAGAGACAATGACTGTGGTAAACATGTAGTAGCTTCTCCCACTTCCTTCTATTTCACTGCTGCTTCACTTGGCTCTTCAAGCCTTCAGCCTCCTTTCTACAGTTGAATTTCTGGGTGATTTCCTTTTGGGTAAAGCTGCCAGTCTTTCCTTCTCCCCCTTGGCCAACCTGTCAAACAATATTCCTGAATTCTCTGCCTCCTTGGTTAGCTGCAGGGAGAAGAATCCCATCTGGGTCAGGTTCTGCAGGGGAAAAAGCTTCATGCTTTACCTCTTCCTTACTCATGAATACATATTTTCCTTTGTCTCTTATGCCCTTAATTTGCTCCTGCTTACGCTAACTTCCCTTTTCTTTTTCCTAACTTTCCCAGGCTAAATTTCTCCTCCTCTTCCTCTTCCACTCAGCCACAGTTTAAAGCTTTTTATATCTTTCCTAACTGAAATTTTTATTTATTGTCTGTTTAATCTTAGGGCCATCGCCCCCACCCTTCACCAAAGGATCCTCATATTGATTTCAAACAGAATTCAAGCAATTTCTTACTGCTTCCCTTAACCTGCACCTCCGTTTAGTATTTCTGATACTTAATGTTACCTAATACTCTCCTTCTGACTTTTTCCAATTACAGACCTTTGCAACTGGAACTCTAGCACCCAACTTCCTTACTTTGTCATGTAGCCTCTTGCCAGTTTGCAAGAGTTTGAATCCTTTTTTTTTATCCCACAACCCCATTAGAAGCAAGATGTGTATGTATTGAACAAGAAGTTACGTTATTTTTGCCAAAGAGATCAGCGTTTATTGTGATACTCCTTCAAATTATCTATGCCCTTTATAACAATAGTTGTTCAGTTACTCACTTGACTCCCTGCATGCCGGTGTCTACCTCATGACAAAATCAGGACAAAAAGGAAGAGGAGATAAGCAAACCAGATAAGCAAAGGGAACATTACCATCAGGAATAGCATGCAGTTGTTTTTACCTGTGTCAATTGGTGCTACAGAAGCTGTGTTGCCTAAAATTTCTCATTTTTATTGATATGAAGTTTTTAAATAAGTTTTGTTCCCTTTGAAAATATTAGTCTTGAAGGCTCTCAATGATTTCTCTTCTGACAGAAGCTTTATCTAAAATGTCCTCTCTAACAGTCCATCACATCACTCTTACCCCACATAGCCATTATTCACTTTGGTTTGAATGATTTCATTCAGTTCCCTTTACCTTTTTATATGTTAAACTTCATCTTCAATTATGGTAACCTCTGGTTGATTTCCCCATGCTGCGGAACAATTCAAGAGCCTTGTCAGAGGTTAAGCTCATGTCAGAGCAATAAGAAAGAACAGAAATATTCAAAACCACATGTACTTAAGGGCTCTTGAGCAGATGGCAAACACTGCTTCATGCTGGAGGGCTATTGTGCCGCAAACAGCACAATGGCAATATGTTTTTACAGCGTTATCTTTTGCCCTGTGTCTCTATAGATAGCTCTGAGTGATGAAGCAATGTGTTGCTCTTGGTAGAACCACTAAGAGTCCCACAAAGAAGAGAAACAAAGTAAGCATGTGGGGTGAAGGAATGGAGGCTGAGGAACAGATTCACACATGCCTTTGAGACTTTCTGCAGTGACTTCATTCTGAAGCACCCTGAATACTTCAGTTTTGTAATAGGGAATGGTTTGTACCTGGAAATTGATTTTATTCTTATAGTCATTTTGGAGTCAAAGGATATAAGTAGGGATATGCACATGAAAATTCATCACTTCAATCAGCTGGAATACATCTGAATAATGAAATGCACATAAGCTAACAGAGAGTCCTACTGTTCTTGGCAAGAACATGACTTGCTCTTAGAGATCCCTACCAATGGCTGCCTTTCACAAACTAGTGTTGGAATTTTGCATTTTCAGAATTTTCAGCCACTCAGCCCATGAGTGAGAAATCACTTCAATCCATCTGGTGTGCACCAGTTTAGGGAAGGCTGATCTAGAGTAGGTTATTTCATATTATATCAATCCTCTCTTGCTTTACAGTACTTAGGATTGGTTGCACTCGATAACATTTCAGTGAGATGAGAAATGGGGTAATTTTGGCCTGAATTTAAAATATGGGTAGGGACAATGTTTGAAACTAGGAAGGAATTTCCTATTAGTTAGACTGCAAATGTGGATTGTTTTAATCTGAGAGGTGACTTTTCATGTGTTCAGTGAAAGAGACCCAGTGTGGGAAATCAGCAACCAAAACTCTAGAGTTCCCCCCCCCCCACACACACACACCGAAGAAAAGCTGCAGAAATATCTACTAGATTTTATAATTGCCCCAGAAAAGAGGCTTCTTGTTGGAGACTTTGTAATGGCTGATGAAAATTAATTTAGATTGAAATAATATACGGATCAGAAGAGTTAAACAATTTTATTATCACATCTGCTTTTACTCAGAGAAAAAAATATCTGATCCTCTCATGAATTTCCTACATCATTTTACTTAAAAAAACACACACTCAGCCATCTGTTTTCTAACCATGATCATCTGCCATTTGGGCAATTCCAAGAAAGGGTCATTTTCAGACATTACTATTGTGGCTTCTTTGTTCATTGAAACATGGAAGATGTAAGCTTCACAGAGTTTCACAAGTTCACTAAATGCCTGAAGAAACATTGATGACTGGAGGTATCTATGGGCAAAATAGGCCAGCAAAAAACTATCAGATTACTCTTCCATATGCTCGCTGAACGTTCAGATTGTAGCAAATATTTAAATCTTGTATGGTCTGACTAACAATTCCTTCTCAAAAATATCTGTCTGTCAGTCTGTCATCTGTTTCCTTTCCTTCAGGAACTGAGGGTGATATACATAGAATTTCTTCCCCCAATTTTATCTCCTCAACAAGTTGGTTAAGAGAAAATGAGTAACCCAAAGATGTTAACATTTCTGTGGTTGAATTTCTTCCTGAGTGTAGTCCAGCAGCTTTACTACTATAATACATGGAAAACAATGTCAAACTGCTTCCATGTTGTTTGCCAAGAAAGCTATGTGGATTGTCTATGAAATTATCAGAAATCAATAGGATGACATGGAAGATGGCACTATATTATCAAGTTCTTTCGAAACTTATGTGTTCTTAATATACTGATGTTAAAACTAATAATACCACAAACCATCCACAGAGGGGGAAAAGGTGAAATAGTATTGTTATTGTATTAGTCCAATGCTTCCTTCCCCAAAAATATGCTACTGGATATGTGGAATGAAATTCCTATTAACTACAGAGCATAGCCAGGTTGGAGAACATGATGTAGAACATTTGCAAAATTAGAAATGATATTGTTACTAAACTCTGAGAGACAAAAATAGTAGAAAAGACATTAAAGTTGTGAAGCATTATTTTATGGGCATTTTCCTGGTCCTGAGCTCATGTATCCACTCCAGGAAATATGAGAACTGTTATTTTCCTACATGCAAGATGATAATGCTTTACAACATGAGGTGAGTTAGTTCATGCTGCCTGGAGCCTTTATGATGTCCCCAGAAAAAATAACTCTTGTAAGTGGGTGAAGGTGACACTAGGCAAGAGAGGTTCAAGAGTTGGCTGTGGCTGCGCCAAGCCAACCAAGGCCTTCAAAGGAGATCTGCAGCTCATAAGTAGGTCCTGACCATGATTCAGCTTTGGATGCACAAGCCTGGATCCCAACAATTTTATTCATGGAAGACCATACACATTCATTTTCTATTTTAGAGGGCCATGGAAGCATAAATATTGAGAAATCAAGAGTTAAAGCATAATACTACTGCTCAGTTCGGAATTAATTGTCAATTTCTGAAGTAAAAGGTGCTGGACAATCACTTAGGAATTTAGCATATGTATGGAAATGCTTCCATCTTTAGTTCCTGGATATGTTGGTATGTATGTATGCTTGTATTTATATGTTTGTTTGTTTGTTAACAACTCACCTTTCATGCAACCCTAACTCAAGGTGGAGAACATACCTAATATTCCTTCCTCCTGCTATTTTTCCCACAACACTGACTCAGTGAAGTGGGTTGGGCTGAGAGAGAGTGACTGGCCCAATTGACATGGAGCCAATAAGGAACCATAGTCATAGGAAAAGAAGTGACGGGAAAGAGCTGCCAGTTAGAGCTGACATAGCACTAGACAGATTGGTTCTGAATCTACAAAGCTGAATTAACCTCCCTGTCTTCACTCCTCTGCTCTATCTTGCAAGCATTAAGGCACCTTCATCCCTAAATATTTTTCTCTTAGGAACCTTCCTTAACTCTCAGTGTGTCTGAAGTTCAAAGATTTAAATAAGAAAGAAAGGATAATTACGAAAAGAAGTAACCCAGATCTGCAGCAGAAAATGTTCTGAGTGGATCAGTTGCTCGGGGTTCATCTTGTACAAAATGCATTTATAAAAAGCACTTAAAATCATGAAAACAATTAGTGGCCATTATAGTGAAAAATGCAAGTTAACTAGAAAATGGTGTGGCTGCCTTCAAAACTCCTTTCAAAGGTTGTTTTTTTTTTCAACCTTGATGATGTCTATTAATTATTCTCAACACACATTTCAAACTCAAAGCCTAAAGGATCTACGGTAAATTAATTTTCTAGTATTCAGGGATTTAGACATCTTAATTTAGCACCAGTCAGGAAATCCCTATTCCCCTCTTCCAATAAGTTTGTTTGTCTTTGCTTTTCACTTATGTCCTGACTTTTTGTCAGTATCTCATTGATTTAGTCACATGTTTAACATCTTGTAGAAGTGATGGACAGCAGTAGCAGCAGTGCTAGAGCACTCAGGGAAAAGAGACAAGCAACTCTGGGGAAATGAAAACTAATTCTACCTACTTGACTTAGAGCAGTTTTGGGCTCTAAGATCCTAAGTTTGGAATATTTCTTTTCTTTTCTTTTTAAAAAGTGAAATAGACTGATTTAGGCTCTCCATAATTTTATGGCCTTTCCACATAGGACAATGGAAAACCACTGTCTCCATCCTCCAATAATTCTATTTTGCCCCTCCTATCCATGGTGTCAAAACACTATGGTGCCTTAACTGTGGGAGGTGAGAAAAAACTAGGAAGGTGGTATGATGCGGGAGTTCTCACCTGCCTGAAAACTCTAAGTAAACTTTACAAAATATTCTTCAAAATATTTCTTCTGTGTCGCTAACAGGCCAAGGTTAATCAGTTCAGTCTATGAGGACAGCAGAACATGCTGATGGTTCTAGATCACGGATGTCAAACTCACTGCATCAGGTTACGTGTCACGACGTATCACAACTTTTTTCGCATTGCTGGAACTGGGGTGGGTGCAGCCTCCGCATGATGCAACCGGCCTGTGGGCCGGCAGTTTGACACCCTTGTTCTAGATTATTGCCACCCTTACCTATGAAATCCTATGTATCCTAGAACCCATCAGTCCTAGAATACATTCAATATTCTCAGCAACAAATTGTTCTGGGATGCCAGTGAAAACAGCAAACAATTTCTACCTAAATTCTTTGTAGAAGAAATGTGAACATTCATGACAGAATAATTGAGTTCTGTGGTTAAGTGCATTTAGCCTGAGAAAAAGACTGTTTGGTAGTGTGGCTACAGCAATTGCAACATATTGTCATGTTATGGATAACAAGGGCTAGGTGTTGCCTACCATGGTGAAGAAGTGGAAATGAGATGGTGTCAACCTGTGCTGGTTGTGCCATCATCCATAAGGCTGTGTGAACTTCTGTCCTCTGCCAGGTCACACTAAGGGCTCATTGCCATGAAGGACCTTCTCTATTCTCTGCTGTGTTGCCATTCTCCCCTCCCATGTAATTGATTGTAAATCCAGTGTAGCACTGTGATACAACATATGCCAGCTCCTATGGTAGATTATTTGAAATCATATAGAAGCTTTCACAGGGCACATTCTGATTATGACATTACTAGTTTGCAAATAAAGTTCCATTATAAATACCTGTATTCCTATAACAATCTCTGTGTTCCCTGACTCACTTAAAAAAATGAATTAATTTTAAAATGAAGGATTGCCACATTGCAGATTTAAGCACCAATCTCTAGGGCAAAATTTATTTACAAGAATGTTCAGGGTTTCGAAGACAAAAATAGAAATTGCACGGCTTTGATGCATGGCTGCAAGTCCATGATTTGTTTTGAAAAATGTCCTGCCTCTTTAAAAACAAAACAAAACAAAACAAAAATATAAGCTGAAAATGGGGCATGGTATCCTGCTCAGCCTGAATGTTTATGGAATACAATATGCACCTTTGTCTATACTATGTGTGTGTGTGTGTGTGTGTCAATATTGCTAGTTTAACTATATGTAAAGCTTAATTGGTTGCTTATATTGAATGTGCAAGGCATATTTGGTCTAGAGAAGTAAATGGTGCACAGAGATGATCTGTAGCATAATCATAGAGTCAAATCAAATTGTCAGCTCTATCAGGATAGCTCCAAAGTGATTCAAAGTTTCACAGTGATATTTTAAAATTAGTTCAGACCATAAAATCAACCCAATTTGATTCTATAAACTGAAACATCAAATCAGTTTTTCAAGCTGGTCCAAATGATCAGACCACCAAATGAAGTGATTAGAAAAAAAAATGATTTAAAATGTGATTGGAGCCAATCCACTCAGTCAGTCTATCTGCTATGTCTTTTTATTTTGATGAACTTGGACTCTTTCAGAATAGTTATGACCACCAGGGCAGAGATTTTGTGAACAGGCACCCAGTCAAGGCAATTACTTTTGAAAGAATCTATAACATGCTTTCCAAATGCCAAATATACCAAGTAGATGCAAATAGATGTAAATATGATCCATTTTACTATCCACTCTGCAAAAGAGATTTCTCCTCCCAGGCTTTTATTTTTATTTTAAATTTCAAAGATGTGATTCCATATTAAAATAGTTGGCTAGATTTTGAAGATGTATGAAGTCTATGAAATACAAAGGTTTCCCTTTCATGTAACAATAGATATTTTCTACATGATCATAGTACTACCATAAAGACAGCTGCTCCTTGTTTTCATGTGACTACACTGTGTTCCTCTTGGTGGTTTTTCCACCACATATTCTCAGTGGGGAAAAACCAAAAGCTGTATGAATAGGATCTCAGATTTAACTTGTAGCATCTCTTATTCAGTGGCTAAAACAACCTGAGGAGTAATGTAATGGGATGGCAAGAAAACACACATAATTAACTCTTCTGCTAAAGTAAGGGAGCTGATTTAAGCCAGAAAACATTGTTAGATTAAATTGCAGGATGAAAGAAGTATGAACTAGACCTAGATTTTTGGTGCCTGCAGGTGGGTCAAGAAACCAAGTTGGCACCTTCAATCCAACAGTTAAAGCCATTTTGCTTTCTCTCACACTCCCAATGCAAAAACAATGGATTGTTTTTGCTGGTAGATATCCTACTCCCCAAAAGTTTATGTAGAACATAGAACATAGAATAATAGAGTTGGAAGGGACCTTGGAGGTCTTCTAGTTGAACCCCCTGCTCAAGCAGGAGACCCTATACCATTTCAGACAAATGGTTGCCCAGTCTCATTTTGAAAGTCTCCAGTGATGGAGCAGCCAAAACTTCTGAAGGCAAAGTATTTCATTGGTTGACTGCTCTAACTGTTAGGAATTTTCTGCTTAGTTCTAGGTAGCTTCTCTCCTTGGTTAGTTTCCCTCCATTGTTTCTCATCTTGGCTTTTGGTGCTTTGGAGAATAGTTTGACCTCTGAAGCCCCTCAGATATTGGAACACTGCTATCATGTCTCCTCTAGTTCTTCTTTTCATTACACTAGACATACCCAATTCCTGTAACTGTTCTTCATATTTTTAGCCCCCAGCCCTCTAATCATTCTTGTTGCTCTTCTCTGTACTCTTTCCAGAGTCTCAACATCTTTTTTATATTGTGGTGACCAGAACTGGAAGCAGTACTCCAATTGTGATCTTACTAAAGCTTTGTAATTCCCCAAAGGTCACCTTCTGGAAGGGAGGATATAATTCAGGATGAGAGGATCATAGGAAAAAAACTAGTTTGGGGAATGGGCAGAGAGTAGACAAAAACTTCAAAAAATAACAGTTTTTAATACTGTAATAACTAACATTTTTTAAGTTGTGGCAAGGCAGGAGGAAAAGCAGTAAGAAGAAAGCAAAAGGGCATCAAGGAATTGCCTAATTTGCAGAGGGACAGCCTAGCACATATTTTCCATGCCTTGTCAATAACAGGACAGGAGGGGAAAGCAAGGATCTCAAATTTCTGGTCCTATGAAAAAAAGAAAAGATGGCACACATGAAGAGTTGCAGGAATTTGTGAAAAAGCTGGATCTAAGATGATTTGAGAGGAGAGAAGATCCTACAGAGAAACCATGTAGAAACAGGGAAGTTGAACTAAACAAGAACTCTGAGAAAGGAAGAGGAAGTAGGAGAATTTGGCTAGCATTTCTATTTTGTTCAGTATTTAGATCTTGAACAAAGCAAATGCCATGAACTGTTAATGTGTTGCTATTGGTTGTAAGATGCCTTCTGGTGTGTTTGGGGATGGGAGGGAATTAGTTTGTATATTTCACTTCAAAGAAGCCTGTTCATGGTTTTTCTTACATATCTTTGTTAAACTATTCTGTTTCTTTAATGAGAGAAAGTTACAGCTATAACAAGTTCAAAACTGGCAACTTCCGGTTTGCGTTACGGCGAGATGGGACGCAGAAAGGCAGGACTCTGCCTTCCCTGCCCAATTTCACCTTGCTGAGGGCCCTCAAAGGGGCCTAAAATCACCCTGAAGAGGCAATGATGAGGAGGGGTGCCTTGTTGATCATGGAAAGATGATGGTCTTTCCATTTGATCCAAGGAAAGCCCTCCAAACCAGCAGGGGAAAGACCGGCTATATTCCTGTGGCCGGCCATTAGCTGCTAACAACCGAAGAGGAAAAAAGCACTATGTAATACATCATAAACAGTCTGGAACTGGGTGAGAATATTGATCCTTTCTTTACTATTTTACAACTGAATTTCTTGGGAAAGGCTCCCAAGAAGGGAAAAACCTCCAAATGTAAATGGAAACGGCATTTTAATTTTATGGGGGACAGAAACATACAATATTGAAGTGGAAGTAACATAAAGCTACAGTTTTGATAAATTTGATAACTGAGATAACTGTTAAGACTTTCTCTTTGAAAAAAGAAAAAAACATTGAGGTGAAATATAAGAAATCAATCATTTGTTTTAAGAGTGGAAAATGGACTTTAAATGACATCTGGTGGTAGATTTGTGTATAGCACTATAATTTGCTTTGCTTGGTGATTCCTATCCGGAGATTGAGAGATTGAGATTTATTAAATTTATATGCCGCCCTTCTCCCCAAGGACTCAGGGTGGCTCACAACAATAAAAAATTTAAAAAAAAACATAAAGTACAAAATTTAAAAAAGAATTAAACAATGGATATAATAAATAAATGACAATTTAACCCAATAAAACCCTGGGAGAACAGCTGGCAATAAAGGAAAATATTTTGGCATACTTATCATCCTGACCTTCTTGGATTATAAATACCTATTGAGCTTGGACTTTTAACTTCAAGAGCTAGTGGGAGAGAAACAAAAAATTGACCTTGGACTATGGTTGGCTGGGAGAGACCTTTGAGCTGTTTTCAGAGAGGTTGAACATTTCAAACACTTCAAATATTGTGGATTACAACATTGCCTGATTGACAATTTTTGGGATACTTGAGACAAAGGATTACTATAAAATATTGCTTTCAGAATTGAACCTATACTTTGGAATATATTGGATTATAAAGGATACAGAGATTAGAAAACTATTCTCCAGGAATGATGCCTCAAGAAAAAACAAACACCTTTCAAAAGAAATCTATTCTATTCTACTAATTCACCAAACAATTGTTGAATGCAAAGAGGATATAAAAAGAAATCATACTGAGACTAAGAACAATTTAGACAATATAAATAAACAAATCTCCAAATTAAATCTACAACTAGAAAGCTCCTAGATAATGACCTCAAAGCATAAACAAATAATCCAGAAATCAGAAGATGAAACAGAGGAAATGGATTTAGAGATGAAAGAGGTAAAAGAACTGCAAGACTTAGTTATAAATGAAAATGCAAAAGGCCTTTTACCCCTTAGGTCTGCAAAATATATCTGATGGCAAAGAAAAAGATTTTTAAAAAGGGAATATAGAGCTGTTAAGGTAAATGTCACAACTTGAGAGACAGGAAATAAAAAGAGAAATGGAGGGAGAAAGGAACTGGGAGTTGTTTAAGGAATATAAATGAGTGGAATTCTCCCCTCCCCCCCAAAAATACCCTTCCCAAATAGTTTTCCTCATGCCAAGCAATTTTCACAAAAATAGAAAGAAAATTCCTGAGTGATCTAATTGCCCTGTCTTGGAAAGCGACTTGGCAAAGAAAGAAAGTCAGATTTAAAAAACAGAAGACTTGACTTTCTAGAAGGGGCATTATATGTTTAAATACTCTTTTGAATAAGAGTAAAAGAATGGAAGACTTTTATTTATTTATTTTATGTAATTAGACTTTTAAAATGAAAGATATGATTTAGAATTAAGATAGCATTTTTTCTCTTTTTTGATATGAGAAATATGAAGATAAGAGGAGGATTGATTTGAATAAAACTTTCATCTATATAAATGTAATTAATGTTGAGAAAATCATAACTGATAAGAGTATTTCAAATACTGATGGGAAATCAAACTTTAACAAGAGCACGAAAAACAGGATACTGATTAATGAATTGACATTGTTGATTTATGAATTGATATTGTTGTTATCTGTATGATATTAGTAAAGTACGATGAAGATGCTTATATCTAACTTTGTATACATTAACAATACCAAAAATTGTAATGATGTAATGATGGGAAAATGGAAAAAATATGGAGAAGAAAGGAGGATCAGGGAAAAATTACTGGATTGTGTAGTATTGAACAGATTTATATTGAAAAGTTAATGTGAAATATTTGAACCCAGACATGTTGTTTACTAAGCACTAAGGACTGTAATTTAAAAAAAATAATAATAAAATTTATGGGAAAAAAAGTTCAAAACCAGGATCTTTTTCTTCACAGATCTGGGGAGTCAGGTAGGAACTGTCTGCTGAGAGCATCCTGCTGGTGCAAAATTTGGCAGCAGCCTTGTCTGAATGAAATTCCAAAAAATGTTGGAGGGATCTCTGCTTGGAAAGAGCTCTGAAGAAGCTGGTTCCTCCAACTAGGGACCATTTACAGGAGGGGCTATAGAAGGAAAATAGTGCTCCTAAAAGATTCATGGGTAGGGAATGCTGGAAACTCATCAACTTGCTTTGACAGTTCACATAATGACACCACTAATCTTATGTCTTCCAATGTGCTCAAGGTTCTTTCTTTAGATGATAGATTACTTTTATTCTCCGGCCTTTGTTTCCCCCCCAAAAAAAGTTGTTCACAAATGACTTCTAAACGTATTGCATGCCCCACTAACTTCACCTCCCTTAGATTCAGAATGCCTAGAAAGGGAAGCCTAGAGGACAATATGTTATTAAATTTGCATGCTGATGAGTAGGTTCAATTCATGTTAGTTTGGTAAAGGTAAAGGTTCCCCCACACATGCGTGCTAGTCGTTTCCGACTCTAGGGGCCGGTGCTCATCTCCGTTTCATAGCCGAAGAGCCAGCGTTTGTCCGAGGACGTCTCCGTGGTCATGTGGCCGGCATGACTAGACGCCAAAGGCACATGGAACGCTGTTACCTTCCCTCCATAGTGGTCCCTATTTTTCTACTTGCATTTTTACGTGCTTTCGAACTGCTAGGTTGGCAGAAGCTGGGACGAGTAACAGGCGCTCACTCTGTTACGCGGCACTCGGGATTCGACCCGCCAAACTGCCGACCTTCTGATCGACAAGCTCAGCATCCTAACCCACTGAGCCACCGCGTCCCTTTCATGTTAGTTTACCACACAATAAAATAGGAAATAATAAACAACTTGATTAGAGACAGGAGAAATAGATATATAAACAGTTAAAACATGTTCTGAATAGTCCTCCTAACACCAGATCTAAAAGCAACTGAAACTTTGAAACCAACAGTAATAACAACAATAAAAAATGAAAAGCATAATAATGATGGCGAAGAATCACGTCAAACTCTTTTGAGAAGCTCAGTTTCTATAGTTTCTGGAAGGCCCGTTTGAAAGGACAGGTGCCGTAACTGAAAAACAATACATTTTTGTCTCAGCCCCTCACCTACAAAAACACTGCATTAGTTTGGAGGTTCTCTATATAATCAGAACCTCAGTACAGAGCCCACATTTTCTGCTCCAGTGCTGTGTGCTCATATTCATTGGGCACAATACCTGAAGAGGACAGTCTGCATATATAGCTGCATTTATATAGGTTACCATCTTTAAATGTTCCCCAGAATGTGTGGAAGATAAAAAGGGGACCAGTGAAGTGCATATTATAAAACTGATGTCTCTGCCACACATCATCTGAAATGTCATTTTTGTCTTACCACCTTTAACATCTTCTGTTTAACAGGATGAAATGTAGTTTTCCCCAGAAATCATGGGATGCCAATACAAGTTTGAGTACTGATGTCTGAATGTAGACTTTTCATTTTATATCTTTGTAAAAGTATTTATTTTGTTCTGCCTGGGACTTTCAGAACTTTTTTGGGGAGAGAGGGAGGAAGGGTGCTAATGAAGATAGAATTGTCATTATCATATGATCTGGATGAGACTTAGTAATTCAATGAAGAGGCTTCTATAGCAAATATAACAGCTTTACCAAATAATTCTTCCAAGGTCATTAAGATTATTTGTTTCTATTTTTCATGAAGCCACAATAAACTCTCATTCTTCATTTGTTATTAAAATCTAATATATTTGTAGGATGGATGGAGGTCATTTTAAAAAATGGCAGAGGAATCATAAAGCTCTGTCATATATAGATTTTTTAGAAGACCGTTGTTGAGGAAAAAAAGAAAAGAAGGAATAAAAATCAGTTCATCTTTATGCATTGCAAATCCTGCCAAGTTGGATAATGATAGTTCCTGAAATGGACATTTTGAAGGGAAAAAAATAGGCTCAAACAAAATTATATCAAGTCATCATCATCATCATCATCATCATCATCATCATCATCATCATCACCATCACCATCAGTCTACCACCAATCTACCCTCTGGAAGTGCCTGTTTCTGATTAAATACACGTTATATATAAATTACATTTAATTCTCTTCAATGTTCAATAAAAGTGGCAATCAAATGATCAGAAACAATGAGATGAATTAAATTAAAAATAAGTCATTGTCCTCACTTCTAAACTCTGCCACCATGATAACAACAAAGAACACACATTCAAGTTAATATGCACCGAAATTCTTGAAATTTCTCAGAATTCCTTATTCCTAGTTAATAAACAGGACAGAATTGGAGAGTGTTAGATGAATCAATCTTCGCTAATTGGATAAACCTATGAAGAATTCCAGAAATATTCACTATGAATATCACTTAAACTTTCTTAGCCATCAAACAATAAAGAAACACTTTCAGAAGCATTAGTGATTCTTTTACAAAACACCAACAAGAGAAATTAATAAATGAATTCAGTCTTCTCTAATATAGTTCCATTTTGATTTTTTTGAATTATGTGTTTCATGTTTTTCACTAAACGTAACTATGGATTATTTTTTTATTTAAAAATAATAGCAACTGCAGTCCCTTACAACTAGCACTGGAAACATTGTATGAGCAACACAGACATATGTTGTGTCCTAATCTGAAATAAGATTCACCCACTAGTCCTTGTAGCAAAGCGAGCTGATCAAAAAGAGAAGCAACCTGGAATTAAGGAGAAACTTCCTGACAGTGAGGACAATCTACCAGTGGAACAGCTTACCCTCCAGATACTGTGGGCGCTCCATCGCTGGAAGTTTTTAAAAAGAGACTGGACAATCACCTGTCTGAGATGATATAGGTCCTCCTGCTTGAGCAGGGGGCTGGACTAGAAGACCTCCAAGGTCCCTTCCAGCTCTATTCTATTCTATTCTATTCTATTCTATTCTATTCTATTCTATTCTATTCTATTCTATTCTATTCTATTCTATTCTATTCTATTCTATTCTATTCTATTCTATTCTATTCTATTCTATTCTATTCTATTCTATTCTATTCTATTCTATTATCTATCTATCTATCTATCTATCTATCTATCTATCTATCTATCTATCTATCTATCTATTTATTGTTTTTACAAATATCTCAAGGTAGCAAACATATCCAACACACCTTACTCTTTCTTTTTCCCCCCAGAACAACCCTGTGAGATGAGTTGGGCTTCACCAACTTTTATGACTAAAATGGGAGCTGAACTCATGGTCTACCGCTTTTTAGGCTGGTGCTTTAACCACTAAACCAAAGTGGCTCCTTTCCTCTTGCCATTTTGGAAAAGGACCTTCATTCCATTTCCATATTTGAAAAACATTCATCTGGTGTGCATGAATTTTATTAAAACCATATAAATTTATCCCAGAACCTTGAAATGGCAACCTCTTGAAAAAGGACCAAAGTAATAAATATGCAAACCTCTTTTACCTACAGGTAATGCTCTCATTTGCTCCAGTCGATAAGCATTGATTTACAGCTGATGTTTGTGTCTTTCAAAAGCACATCGCCTTGGAGCAGCTGCTCAGTTTTAATGCTTAAATTTAGTCATTTTGCTCTGGGGAAAAAAATAGCCTCTTTTTACATACGTATGTGCTGAAGGCAAGAAAAGGCTGATAGGAACACGCAGCAGAGGCTGCTCTTCTCGCTCAATATTTAATACAATTTCTGGATCTCAGATAAATGAGTCATCCATGCCAACAAATACATACAAATGCATATGCCAAGAAACTGCTTTATAGAAGAAAGGGAGAAACACATGTCTTCAGGCCTGAAGTTATTGAAGTTGGTATTCAATAGTAGCTGGAATGTTTCCCGTCCTTGAAGCTTGGTTGTTGACTAACCATCTTTTTCTGCTAATGTAAACTTTTCAGATTGCTGGGAAAGAAGTGGAGAATTTCTGGAGGATTGAAGTAATTGGTGTGTTTTCACCTGGACATCAATTTCTGTTATTTTGTCTTTTTCACTATCTTTTGCTGGGACTGAAGTCTGAAGTTCTGCTGCCTGCTTTGCTTTCAGATGAGGCTTTGTCAGCTTTGTATTTAAA
Organism: Vipera berus; assembly: GCF_964194415.1. Classification (NCBI taxonomy): domain Eukaryota; kingdom Metazoa; phylum Chordata; class Lepidosauria; order Squamata; family Viperidae; genus Vipera; species Vipera berus. Next base: position 126,765,215 of record NC_138202.1, on the reverse strand, counting down.
CTTGCCAGGATGTTGTACAGCAAAGCTGTAATGGGAAGTATTCCTTGGAATAGTATATGGGGCTCCCAGATATGTTGTTGTGACTGGTGGGAAGTTGTTTTTGTTTTTTGTTTTTTACTATCATTATAGATATCAGTGATGAGATTGTTGGGTTCTAGACTTCCATGACCCACAACAAACTCTTGAAAATCTGCCTTTAATCTGAGTCTGTGCAAGAACTTTACAGTCAGGATAAAAGCATCCATAGCTAGCTACAATGATACCAAAATGAAGAAATGCATTTTGTGACTTCTCAACACAGACCCTGCTCTTATCTACTTGGGTGTGACACCTGAAAGTGCATATGGTATCTCAAAATTATGATGAGCTCTAAATGTGAAGGATCACATTAAGACGATAACATTAAGTCAAGTTACCAGATCTTATTGTTAGATCCTTTTTCATATTAAGCAGCTTTTAGAATTGAAGCTATCCTCTGAGGTAAACAGATAAACTTTTTCCTAGCCAGAATTCAGATTTAGCTGAGACATTTCAAGAACATTTTCAAGAGTCCTGGTGGTGCAGAGTTTAGAATGCAATATTGCAGGCTAACTCTGCCCACAGTCAGCAGTTTGAACCTGACCAGCTGAAGGTTGACTCAGCCTTCCATCTTTCCAGGTTTGGTAAAATGAAGACCCAGATTGTTGGGGGCAACATGCTGACTTTGTAAACCTCTTAGAGAGGGCTGTAAAGCTCTGTAAAGTGGTATATAAGTCTAAGTGCTAAGTGCCTATTGCTAACATATTAAAGTTTTGTTTGTTTTTGTTTATAGTGTTTAAGCCCTAGATATGTGTAGTATAACAATGCTATTATAGCAACCTACCATCTATAGATTAATCTTACCTACAAGTTGAGTATCAGTGGGCCAGAAAAAAATTACCTCTGGAATAGATTTTAAGTTTCTGAATAAATACATCAATGTTAAGTCATTACAGCTCACAAAACATTTGAAAGATCATTACTGAGAAACACATTCAAGATCATTTTGTTCCAGTCATTTCTCTTAATATAGATTTGCAATCTTTGGTCATATTTATGATTAGAATCTTAAGAAAGCACTAAGATTTATTTGAGGCTCTGAATGTATGCTTATGGCGTACATTCAGTATGAGTTATGGATGGTGATGACAATGAATATAAAGAATTGTAACTCTGAATCCTGAGGAAAAGAAATTTATTTTTTTAAAAAAAATGTATTAAAATGTGCCCAAATTATTATGTGCTCACATAAAGCATTCTAGCACCATCCTCAGAACAATCTCAGATTCAAAAGAATTAGAGATAAAGGACTTTATGTGAGAATCAAAATTCTGGCTAAGGACTTCAATGGTGTTTGACTTTGTCTGTGTGACATTTTTAAAAACTGAAAAACAAATGCTCAACAAATATGTCTCATATCCCAACTGATAGGAGAGAAGATCAGAATTTGGAGTTGGGTTAAGAATCATAAGAGCATTTGTATAAATTATGATTTTTTTAATGAACTGAAATTAGTTGTATAGTAAAATCCAGGAATAAAAAAAAATCCAAATGAAATGAAGTAGTGACACTAATCAGAATCCATTGCAGAAATGTATAATCACAGGTGTATTGGAAGCCGTGGTGTCTACCTGGCGACTCACAAAAAAGAGTGCATATACGAAAGTATATGTTTAGAAAAACTATAAATGGAGATTTATACAGAAGAGAAACAACTATATATCATGAACAGAACTACAGATTTTTATACTTCTTTAAAAATAATTCAGAGAGAACTTTACAAAACAGACTAAACTTGAAAGCATATCATCCTGACAAAGACAAATTTAGACTGAACTGCAGACCTTGAACTTGACTCCGAGAGGAAGCTTAATTTCAACATACAAAATTCTCAGTCACTGGAATTTTGTAGTTCATAAAAATTTGAGCCAGTATAATTGAATATAATTTGGTTTGACTACATTTCTTACAGATGATCCTTCATGATATATGGTAGCTTGTAATTGAGATATAAATATATTTGTGAATAAATATTGATATCAAGGGATAGTTTTGCTCCTGAAGACTCAATGTGCCCCAGAAATGTAATTCTGTATACCCAGTAAAGGACCCAGAGGTTGTAGCCTGTTCCATTCAGAGCTTATTACATCTTACCTAGCTTTGAAATTGAAGATATTTGTGTCAGAAAAAAAGAACCATCCCTAATAAATGTTGTAAAGAAATCCCTTAAGTCTTAGCAGATCTTTGTGGAATCCTATCTTGTTCCATTTAGAATGTTGTCAAAGAAAATATTGCTAATTGGGTTAGGCCAGATTTTACCAAACGTATGGTGTAATTCCCTTGCAAAGATGCAGACGAACTCCAGGAGAGGTATGAAAAAGTTTTTAGTAACATTGTTGTAATAAGTCCAACTTCCTCAAAGTGTCATAGTATTGTTTATATTCATTCAACTCTCAAGACTATTTTTCCCCACTATATATTCAAAATGGACTGATATGTATATGTGTGTGTGTGTGTGTGTGTGTGTGTGTGTGTGTGTGTGTGTGTATAAGGTATAAGGTTTCCTGCATGAGCAGGGGGTTGGACTAGATGACCTCCAAGGTCCCTTCCAACTTTATTATTATTATTATTATTATTATTATTATTATTATTATTATTATTATTATTATTATTATTATGTGTGTGTGTGTTTTATATACCGACATCTCGTTTAGTCCAAGAGGTTCCATCTTTGAGTATAGGAGGAGAGATGTTACCTCCCGTTGATAGAGCATGCAATCTGGGCGTCCTCCTGGATTCACGACTCAGTTTTGAAGATCATATTGGAGTCGTGGCTAAGGGGGCATTTGCCCAGATTCGCCTGGTACACCAGTTGCGCCCCTTTCTGGACCGAGATGCCCTACGTACAGTCACCCACACACTTGTTACCTCCCGTATAGACTACTGCAATGCTCTCTACATGGGGCTGCCCTTGAAGACCACCTGGAGGCTTCAACTGGTGCAGAGTGCAGCTGCACGGGTAGTGATGGGAGCACCCCAATACTCCCATATTACACCCCTCCTGCATGAGCTGCATTGGCTACCGGTTGCCCTCCGGGTGAGATTTAAGGTGCTGGTACTTACCTTTAAAGCCCTACATGGCTTAGGCCCGGGATACTTGCAGGACCATCTGCTGCCGGGATCGAATTCCCATTGCCCAGTACGCTCACACAGAGAAGGCCTCCTCAGGGTACCATCGGCTAGACAATGTCGGCTTGCGACTCCCAGGGGAAGAGCCTTCTCTGTGGGAGCGCCAGCCCTGTGGAACCAGCTCCCCCCTGAGCTTCGGATGGCCCAAGATCTCCAGTTCTTTCGCCGCAGCCTCAAAACACTCCTTTTCCACCTGGCTGACCTGGACTGACAGGAATTTTAATTATGTTTACAATTTTAACTCTAATCTTTAATTTATTTCAATTTTTAATTTTAATTTACTGTACAGAGACCTTTAATTTTTGTTGTTGTTAGCCGCCCTGAGTCCTTCGGGAGATAGGGCGGGATATAAGTCCCATTAATAAATAAATAAATAAATAAATAAATATGCGTGTATGTACATATATAGCATATGTGCATGTATATATGGGTGTGTGTGTGTGTATACACACACACACACACACACACACACATATATATATATATATATATATATATATATATATATATATATATATATATATATATATATATATATATATAAAATGCTTGTTAACTATTTATATATATAATATTTATTCTTTTGAGAGTGGGCATCAGAATTTCATTTCTTAATGTGTCCAGTGTGTTCACAGAAAAAAAAGTGACAATAAAGATTATCTTATCTTGTTTTCATTGTTCATTTATGTTCATCTTGGTGTTTGGATTTTTAGGGGAAGTGTGATAACAAAAAGATTTAGGAATCTAAAAATCAGACCAATTCAGGAAAGAATTGGAGATGGATGGCTGTTAGCTTTGATGGCAATGTGACTGCCTCTGAAAGCCATCTAGAGGGCTTCCTTGTGTAATTAATTGGCCACTATGAGAACAGACTGCTGGACTAGATCAGTCCAATCCAAGAAAGTACTGCTTATGTTCTTCTGCTAATTTTTCCCCCTAATACATTTGTTTCTGGGGGCCCAATCCACAGACATTTTGTAGACTAATGGAATATATAGAAGAAGAAGATTTTCTTCTAGTCTAGTAATCATTGTCTCTTAAAAATGTTAAGTCCACAACAGGACCTCAGTACCACCTTACTCAACAGCCACATTTTCAATGCTTTTTTAAAAAATATAATCAGAGTGGAAGCCATACAGATCTTAGGGGAAATGATATTCCAGAGGGCAAATGCTGCAACCAACAATTGCTGTTACTGTTTATTTATCAGATTTGTTATATCCATCCCATTTCACAAAACCCTGTGGTTTGCAATATCCAATATTTAACTTAAAACCATAAAAATACAACCACGCAGCATAACAGCCTGGACAAAAAACAGCTATTACAATTAAACACAGAGAGACATAATAGGGGCCTCACTAACATATTAACCCCAGGCCTAAGAATTAGATGAAAGTAAGAAAGTTAAGTTAAATCATGTATGTTATCTTTTCTACTACCTATATACTAGATATAGGTATATTTATATAGTATAATATTTATATAGTATAACATTTATGTAGTATAATAAATAAAGGTATGTATGGTTTTCTACTACCTTATCCTATTGGTATCTTATGATTATATTACTTTGTTGTTTGTATGTACACTGAGAGCTTCTGCACTGGAGAAAAATTCCTTGTGTGTCCAATCACACTGGGCCAATAGACCTATTCTATTCTATTCTATTCTATTCTATTCTATTCTATTCTATTCTATTCTATTCTATTCTATTCTATTCTATTCTATTCTATTCTATTCTATTCTATTCTATTTGTTTAGTTCAGACAGACGAATGACTCAGTGAGGTTTAACAGCAAAAGGTTTATTCAATACACATATGTCAACTGACAACTGTCAAATAACTCTGGCTTTTATACTCGAGCTGTTTAAACTGTATCCAATCACAAGCCCGGGTTTTCCCGCCTTTACAACATTAACCAATAATTGCACCAGAATCTCCCGCTTCAAAGGAACCTTCTTTGCAACAAGCTACTGACATATTTGCAACAAAGCTACTGACATAACACCCCTTCCCCCCCAGTTGATGTTATTTGTTGACGTAATCTCTCAAGTATTTGGGTGGCCTATGGACCCTAGATGGGTATCTATTGGTTTGGTTGCTTAAGTCATTGTTAACTGACTGTCTGATTGGCTGGCTTATATTTATGGGTCTGGAATTCTGAATTACAGGCTCTGAAGATTCCCTACTAACAGATTGTGATTGCAGTTGTGTTTGTTGTTGTTGCTCAGGTACTGCTGGCCTGTTCATAGGGGACAGCTCCCAGTCAATTTGACAATGTTGTGGGTTAGCTGTAGTCACACTGGTTTGAATTTCCGCTTCACCGCTAACTGGCAAGTTGTTTTGATTAAGCCAAGATGCAGTATCACCCCCGTGTACATTTTGACCCCCATCGACTGGCATACTTCCGGCAACTCTCTTCCTTAATTGATCAATATGTCTTTTACTTATTCTATTCCCTTCCCCCTCAATGGTGTAAGACAACGGCCCCATTATGTCAGTGACTACCCCAGGAACCCATTTGTCCCCCTGTCCATAGTTTCTGGCCCAGACTAAGTCTCCAATTTTGAAGGACCTGTTTGGGATGTCAGGTTCAGCACTTGAGGGTAGTTTGTCAGGATGTAACCTGTCCAGTTTGGTGGTTAGCCGTTTGCCCCACCTCATTTCCGCAGGGCTTTTCCCGGTAGCCGTGCAAGGGGTTGTGTGTTGGGTCAGCAAAAAGTCTGCAAGTCTTTGGTGCCAGTCGCCACGGATGATTCGCTTCAAGGCGTCTTTGGTGGTTCTCACGTTGCGTTCAGCCAAGCCATTGGTGGACGGGTGGAAGGGTGCTGATGTTGCATGTCTAATCGAGTTGGCCCTGAGGAAATCCTGAAATTCAACAGAGGTGAATTGGGGCCCATTATCCGATACAATCACATCAGGTAACCCGTGAGTGGCAAAGAGGCCCCTTAGAACCTGTATTGTTCTACTAGATGTCATTGAATTAACAGGCACTACCTCCAGCCACCGAGAGAAGCTGTCCACCACAACTAGGAAGGTTAAGCCTTGAAATGGCCCTGCAAAATCAATGTGAATCCTAGACCAAGGATTCCTGGCCAATTCCCACTTATGTGTGTGTGTGTGTGGCAGCTCTGGTCTAGATCACTGACACAAATAACATCCTGAAACGCATTCTTCAATATCTTTATCAAGCCCTGGCCACCACAAATGACTTCTAGCTAATGCCTTCATTCGCACAATTCCAGGGTGACCCTCATGTAATTCCGTTAAAACTGTAGTTCTGTGAAGTTCAGGAATAACAACACGGTTGCCCCACAATATACATCCCAAATGGGATGATAGTTCATTCTTCCTCCTAAAATATGGGATGTACTTGGCATCAGGGTTAGTACTAGGCCAACCACCAAGAACCCAGGTCATAATCCTTTTGAGAATATGGTCTTTTTTAGTAGCCTCAGCTATTTCTTTAGCAGTTAAGGGGCAATCAGGAATTTCCTGTAATGACATAATTTGTCCTACTGGGGCAGGGTCCTCCTCTGTGTTGGTTAAAGGTAGTCTACTAAGGGCATCTGCATGGCCCATTTCCTTACCAGGTCTATGTTGCAGTGAGAATGAATATGCTGAGAGGAAAATTGACCACCTCAGCATTCTGGGAGACATTATTTGAGGTGTCTGTTTATCAGTGGTAAACAGTCCCAATAATGGTTTGTGATCAGTGAGTATGGTAAAGTTCCTACCATAAAGGTAATCATGGAACTTTTTTACTCCTGCCACGATTGCTAATGCTTCTCTATCAATCTGTGCATAATTCCGTTCAGCTTTGGTAAGCGTCCTGGAATAGTATGCAATTGGCTTTTGAATGCCCTGACTATCCATGTGACTGATAACAGCCCCCACACCATAAGGTGAAGCATCACAAGCTAAATAAATTGGTTTATTCTCAATAAAATGAGTAACTGTGGATTGGCTTGAAAGAATATCTTTTAATGTTTGAAAACTGACTCTATGTTTATCTTGCCACTGCCATGGGGTTTTTCTATCTAATAGTCTATGTAGTGGTTCCGCGATGGCAGCTTTATGTGGCAAGAATGTATGATAAAAATTGACTAATCCTAAAAAGGCTTGTAATTCTGCCTTGTTTTTTGGTTCTGGTGCCAATTTGATTGCCTTAATTTTATCTGGTGTAGGGTGAATTCCATTTTTATCTATCCTAAATCCTAAAAATTCTGTGGAATTAACTCCAATACAACACTTTTCCTTTTTTAATTTGAGTCCAGCCCCCCTAAATCTTCCCAGTACCTGTTCCAGACGCTCAGCTAATATTTCTTCATTTCTTCCAGCTATTAGAACATCATCAAAGTAAGGGCATACACCAGGTATGCCCTTTAAGGTCCTCTCCATCACCTCCTGGAAGATGCCTGGAGCTGCTGCAATACCAAATTGCAGTCTGTGGACTCGGAACGCCCCCTTGTGGGTAACAATAGTTTGAGCTTCAGCAGCCTCCCTGGAAACAGTAAGTTGCAAATACGCCTGCGCCAAGTCTAACTTGGCAAATATGGCGCCGTCCTGTATCGTGGCGAGGACCTGCTTCACCGTCGGGACCGGGTAAGCATGCTTTTTCATTCCTAGGTTCAGGGTGGCTTTGTAATCAGCGCAGATCCTCACATCCCCATTAGGTTTAAGTGGTGTGACGATCGGCGTCTCCCACAAACCACCCTCAACCGGTTCTAGAACACCTTGGCCTACAAGCTTATCGAGCTCGGCCTCGATTTTTTGCTTAAGGGCAAAAGGCACCCGTTGGGCCTTAAGCCTGATGGGTTTAACCGATGGGTCTAGATTAAAATTAATTGGGGGTCCTTTATATTTACCCAAAGACCCATCAAATACGTCTGCGAATTCATCGCAGACAGATTTGAGGGTCTTATTATTAATAACGGTGTTTATTCCCCCGACCCAAATTCCCAGGGCAGGGAACCAGTTAAGGCCTATTAAACTAGTTCTATGGCCTTCTGTAACTATTAAGTCTAGTATTCCATTAAACCCCTTATATTTAACTCTAAGGGTAACTTTTCCCTTAATTTTTATTGGGGTTTTTTGGAAGTCTGCCAATTGAATTTTGGTTGAACTAAGTGGAATTTTGCGACCACTTTTAAGTTCAATCTTTTTAAGGGTCTCACTTGAAATTATGGACACTGAGGCCCCAGAATCAATTTCCATTTTGCAAGGAATTCCTTGCAACTGGACTACGATTTTTAATTTTGATCCCAAAATGTGATTTATTTTTCTCTTCCCTATGTGATTAACTCGCGCCACCTCCCTGCGGTTGGGGTATTGTGCCCAAGGTCTAGGGGTCTCCTTGCCACTATAGTGAGGGGTTACCTTACCTTCGGGCCAAACGTCGATTTCGTGTAGACGATTGTCGCGTGCACGACCCCTGCAAATGGCTTGAATGTGGCCGGTCTTTCCGCACAATCTGCATCTGGCAGAGCGGAATCTGCATGTTGCTCGGGCATGATTTCCCCCGCAGCTTCCACATCGGTTATCGCTGTCGCGCTGTCTAGCTGGAACTTCTCTCGGTTGTCGTTGCGGTGTTGTTGGTTGTCATTGTGGTGTTGTTGTTTGGAATCGGCGACTGGGTTCTGGTCCTTCACTGCGGAATGGTTTTGCCGCCATTTTTCCAAACCGCCTGGTGACTTCGGCTATGTCGGCTTCCCATTGTGGGTCCACCTCCCCACAGTCCACAGGGCTTTCTTGGTTTATTTCGGCAGAAGCAGCCATGCTATTGCGGGGGGGGTCGCGATACCCAGTGGATTCATAAGTCAAAAGTTCATCAAGGACTTCTTGCAAGTCGCCGGTGGGCTTAGCGATAATTCTATTTTGTAACTGCTCGTCTTGTAACCCGAGCACCACTCTGTCCCGGATTCTTATTTCTAAGTTATCATATTTACAACGTACCGCTGCTTCTCTGACTGCCGCAACGAATTTTGTTATTGACTCGCCCGGTCTCTGATTTCGTTTTTCAAAGATGCGCTGCCAAAAGAGTTCTGATCTTCTTGGTGTAAAATGTACCTTTCATTTGGCCAGTAAATCGGCGTACGAAACGCTTGATACTGGCAATGGTTGACAAAGTCCCACGGCTACCCGGTACACAGGTGTGCCACAGATAGTCAGTAAGGCAGCCGCCTTTTTCCGGTCGTCGGTTATGCCGTTCACTAGCAAAAATCCTTCGACCTGTCCCACATATTCTTCCCAGTCCTCTGGGAAGTTTGGATCGAATTCTTTTAAAGAACCAATTTGCGCCATTTGGAGGTTTGAGGATTCCGCCGCGGCCGCTTGCGGTTGACTGTGAATTTTTAAATTTGCCGCTTTACGCGCAGCTGCTTGTCGCCGATCCTTCACTAGTCCGCCGTCTATCCCACCTTCGTCGCCAGTTGTTTAGTTCAGACAGACGAATGACTCAGTGAGGTTTAACAGCAAAAGGTTTATTCAATACACATATGTCAACTGACAACTGTCAAATAACTCTGGCTTTTATACTCGAGCTGTTTAAACTGTATCCAATCACAAGCCCGGGTTTTCCCGCCTTTACAACATTAACCAATAATTGCACCAGAATCTCCCGCTTCAAAGGAACCTTCTTTGCAACAAGCTACTGACATATTTGCAACAAAGCTACTGACATAACACTATTCATCAATAATAAGTTCTTTCTCATCTAGTAATACTACTAGAATTATTAGGAAAACTTCTTACGCTTTTCAGTTCTTTTTATACCTTTAATAAACAAAGCTCCAAACTCAAAAAGATGCTTGCTCCAAATTTTATAATTCTCCAGAAAAGCGATGTCTAGTAGTTTTTCTCTTTCCTTCAAAAAAGGAAAAGAAAATGGATCTAGGAAATTACAGACCTATCAGCCTGACCTCAATACCTGGGAAGATTCTGGAAAAGATAATCAAACAATGAATCAGTGAGCACCTAGAGGCAAACAAAGTCATTATTAAAAGCCAGTGTGAATTGTCAAAACCAGATCATGCCAGACAAATCTTATTGCATTTTTTGACCAAATGAAAAAATTAGTGGATCAGAGGAATGCTGTGGATATAATCTCCGGTCCTTTTGCCGCGGCCTTAAAACACTTCTTTTCCATCAGGCTGACCTGGACTGACAACAGGGTTTTAAAAATGTTTTTTAATTTTTAACTTCAATTGTAATTTATTTTATTCGGGCTGTTAATTTAATTCTTTTTAACTTTTGTATCATTGTATTTTATTGTTGTTAGCCACCCTGAGTCCTTCGGGAGATAGGGCGGCATATAAGTCCCAAAAATAAATAAATAAATTTACTTGGTGTCATGGTTCCGATTAAAAAGATACATCAAAGAGCACTGCATGACTATTTATTCTAAAAAAGTCTATAATGAGCAGAACGGAGCATCGGCACTCATGGATGGATGCCAGAATCTGAATTCTCCTCCCCTTGACACATCATATCCTACAGAATCTCCCTTCCTTAATTACACGTTATGAATCACATTCACCAATTAGTCCAACACACGAAGTTTCACTTCCTTTGAAGCGCGCTATTTCTTATCTTCTTAAAACATCTGGATTGAATCCCTCCTGCACTTTAGTGATTCAAAGCCAAACAGTTAAAGCAAAAGGCTGCCTCTTATATTGTCAGTGCAAAAACATGTCAATGTTTACAGCATTGACATCCAGCTTCCGTTATAAAAAGGACAAATCCTGTAATGTAAATAGAACACAAGTTAGGAGCTGGCTTTTGGTTTGTTGGGGTGTTTCTCATAAAACGTTTTGATAAGTCTGTCAGCTTTCACATCGCTAGATTTCACTCAAATTGCTTCAGACAATAGGTATCCCTTCCATTTTACTAGTTACTGCAATTTTCCCTTAAAGATTCTAGAGTCAAGAATACGTTTCACTTCATAATGGATCTGACCCGCTACTACAATGGGTCCAGGTGCCTTCCTAGGGGGAGGTCTTAAAGTGGAGGCCCGAAAAGCTTTCAGTAAGCTACAATGGAAAACCAGGTGAATTTTTCCCAAACGTTTGGGGAGCTACAATTCCACCGTGACCGGGTTGTTGATTCTCACAATGGGGGCTGCCATTCAATTATAGCTTTCACTTTGGCTGGGTCCATTTCGATGCCCTCATCGGAAATTCTATAGCTAAGATAATCTAATCAGGTTTGGTGAAATTCACATTTCGACAATTTGACATAAAGTTTGGCATACAATAGTTTCTTTAACACTTCTCTGACCAGTCTTATGTGGTCAGTCATATTTGTAATGTATATCAGAATGTCATCAAGATACACCAGAACTCCTTTGTATAAATGATCATGTAGGACCTCATTAATCAACTGCATAAATATAGCTGGGGCTCCCTGCAGTCCAAATGGCATGACTTTGAATTGGTAGCTTCCCAAGGGGCAGTTGAAGGCCGTTTTCCACTCATCCCACACCTTTATTCTCACATGATAATATGCTTCTCTCAGATCTAACTTAGTGAAGACACTCCCCTTCGCTAGGTGGGTTAGTAAGTCTTTCAGGAGGGGGAGAGGGTATTTATTTTCCACACTCACAGCATTAAGGCCCTTATAGTCTACGCAGAGACGAAGAGACCCATCTTTTTTTTCTTTGAACAACACAGGGGCTCCCACAGTAGACTTGGCCCATTCAATGAATCCCCTTACTAGGTTTGTATCCACATATCACTGCATCTCCTCCATTTCAAGGGGGGACATAGCGTAAATTCTTGGTTGTGGAAGTTTGGCTCCTGGCAACAGTTCAATGGAACAATCATTGGGCTGGTGTGGAGGCAAGGTATCACATTCTTTCTCACTAAATGCCTCCGCTAGGTCCTGGTACTCACTGGGGATGAGTGGCTCACCTGGTGGCTGTGAGGCAGCCATGTGTGCTTGCTCATTGGGTGGGCTAAAATTCCCTAACATCTGTTGAATCAATGGGGGGATTGGGCCCTATAGGTAGTCTCACAGTTCTCATTCCTTTCTCCCACCAGATAAATGGCTGCCACAAAGAAGAGGGAGCCAAGCTATTATCCAAAGCGCCCGAAGGCAGGACAAGAAGCAACAGATCAAGGAGAGGAAACTAATCAAGGAGAGAAGCAACCTAGAACGGAAGAGAAACCTCATGTCAGTTAGAACAATTAACCAGTGGAACAACCTGCCTGTTGTGATTCAGGGTCAGCCTGTGGGTTCGGCATTTGGGTTGGACGATTCAGAGGAGGAGGAGGGGGGTGTTGGAGAGGTTGCTGAGGGTGTTGGAGAGCTTGCTGATGAGAGCCCTCAGCCAGGCCCCTCCCACCTGGTTACGACGCAGACCCAGCTGTGTGAGCCTGACAGCATGGATGAAGATGACCCACAGCTGGCCCTGTTCAAGGACGCCCAATGCAGGAGGCAGTCAATCAGGAGTAAACAGAGGAAGGCAATGGGGCACCTCGGAAGGAGGCAGAGAGAAGCCACGCCCTGAACTGTTTAAAAGGGGAATGCATGGGAGGGCTGGTTTGCTGAAGGCAACCGTTTGAATAGTTCCTGTTTCATGGTTCGTGTCTTGTTTTGCTCTATTTGCTTTTGTGTTCATAAATTTGGCAGGCTTAGTTCCAGCCTCTTGCCTTCTTGTAAAAGGGGTTGTCCCTGCCTTATCTGCAGGGCCGGTAGTAGGCTGGTACAGAACACTGCATCCAGAAGCAGTGAATGCTCCAACACTGGAAGTTTTTAAGAAGAGACTGGACAGCCATTTGTCCGAAATGATATAGGGTTTCCTGCCTGAGCAGGGGGTTGGACTAGATGACCTCCAAGGTCCCTTCAAACTTTATTATTATTATTAATGTGTCCCATAAATAAAGCAGGATATGCTCCACCTATATGTCATTATTCCACATGGCTCCACAGCAAAGCCATAACAGGGTATCTACAGGCAATAGAAACGGTGGGTCCATCCTCTAGTACACAAGTTGGAATTTGATCTTAGCAGAGGGGTTTCTGCAAAGCTGACACAGTCTGCAACTTAAGAAAACTTTCCTTCAACTGTATATTGATGTGAAATTGAACACATTAGGACATTGGGAAAAGAGCAATAAAAGCAAAATGTGTTTATTTTCTTCCTGTTATTCTGTTTATTGACATTGTAATCTCTAGCCTTCTCTTGTTTATTAGTTTAATTTTGTATGGACAATATTACTTTTATGGAACAGATTTATCTGTGCTGTATCTTAGTTACTCATTTTTCAAAAATTCTATATGCTAGCACTACAGAAACTTGCTTTCTGAAAGACCTGTGCCTTATGTGATATGCTCATCATGTCTCTCTTATGAATGCAAAACTATGTAAATTTCCAGATGGGATGAAACTATTGGAATAAGGGATTTTTTTTTAGAAAATCTTTTTTAAAAAATTTCTCCAAAAACAAGAGCTAAAAGTATGGAAGAATGTGTCTTGATTACAATGAAATGAATGTTATGAATATGTTAATTTTAAAAATGAGATACCTTATCAAAAAATTGGCCAATAGCCCATCTAGTACAGATGTAATGATAATGGCTGGCATTGGCTCTGCAGAAAAACCAAAAAGAAATTTCCCAGGCACTCCTGCAAATACAAGCAATTGAATCTAGAACCTAGAATGCCAGTGCTGGACTGAAAAATCTGGACAGTCAATATATGGGAGCCAAGAGCCAAAGAGCTCTGTATCTCTTGGCTATGACTGAGTAGCCTTTTAATGTTTTTGCAGCTCAGATTTGGTAGTTCGAAACCTACCTACAAGTTTCTATATGCAAAGTGTGCACACAATACATTTCTAGCCAACAGTTTACCTTCTATAGTCATAGGGGCACTACATCCCTTGGCAATTGCAGCAAGGGCTGGCTCTACATATTTTGGCACCCTAGGCATGGTCATAGTCTGATGCCCCTTATGGTTTGGTTCATCTGTAAATATTGTTAGGAATTTCCAGAAAGTGCCCTCTTGTTTTTTAATTATATATAGCCATTAAGCAGGCATGTTGGCTCACAGAGAGTGTTGACACAGCTTTTGTCTTTTTTTACAGTGTTTTTTGGAAATCTTTTCAATTTTGGCACTGCCCCAATCAAGATATGAAGAATTATTGGTGCCTTTGAACTCTGGTATCAAAGAAGACTCCTGAGAATACCACGTACAGTTTTAAAAAAACCAACCAACCAATGGATCATTAAACAAATCAACCTAGAGTTTTCACCCGAGGCTTTGAGCAAGTTACTTTGGACATATTATGCAAAGACCCAGGTCTCAGGAAAAGCTTCTAATGCTGGGAAAGGTGGAAGAAGGAAAAGAGGATGATGAACAGCAAGGTGGATGAACTCAGTCAAGGTGGTAATGAGTGCACCATTGGGAGACTTGAAAAAACAGGTTAGAGAGATTCTCATGGAGAAAAATCTGTCTGTGTGGTCACTGGGAACCAAAAATATCTTGATAATCAATCATGTCATGGTGCATATTCAGCCTTAACTAAGAACTGGACTTGATTGCAACAATGGAGCCTTCAAAGAATTGTAGTTAGCTGTTTTGTTTAGAGTAAACCAAACACCTAAAGAGGAATATATGGGGGTAATTAAAAAATAAAACTCCTTGCCTTTGTACAACCCATTCTGTACTAGGACCTACATCACATTAATATTGTATAAATTGTAAAAGAAATTCAGCCTGACTTTTTATTTATCTCACCCCCAGTCTTAATTTCTGTTGAATATACTCTTCCACTCCAGCTTGACACTTTTTAAAAATCTATGGTTGGATCCTATCAAAGTAAGGAGAGAATTATGAAGCCAAGAAGGGAACCAATATAATAGAAGAGTTGCCATTACAAATGCCTGTTATTAAAGTACCATTGATTAATGTCAAACTATGCTCAATGTTTAAATTATATTCATGAATATAAAATAAGTCTTTTACATAAAAATTGAATGTTGGCAATACATTTTAGTGCAGTTACAATAGTTCTGAAAAGTTATAAATAAGCACTCTCTTTTCTTTATTTTAAAGCCTTGTTTTACAGCATACTTGTCAATGTGTCATGAAAATATACCATTTTTTTTCATTCAGTTTGGTAATTGAACTACAATATATGGAACAAATGCATAATATATCAGCAAGACTGCAGTTCTAATGGGCTTACTTGAAAAAGAAGTAATTCCCATTGGTTTTCATGGCCTTTGTTTTTCAGGATGCCTGCTTTTTTAAAACAATTTAATCATTTTGTTAATGTTCCTCTGTGACATTTTATTCTATTAATTATTTGGTATTTATATAGACAACTTTGGAATGAATGCAACTCATGCAACCTCTTTTAAAATAAGATTCTTCTAAGCTATGACAGTGAATACTATTTTCAGCTTTTTTAAAAAAAAGAATGAATGAATGAATTATACTCAAAATTGATTAATGATGCCAAGGCTTTTATACTCCTGTTTCTTACTCATCACAACTATGTCGGGATTCTCATAAGAATATTATGTGATGCTCAAAGACATCTGTCATGTAGGATTTGTTTTTGTATCAATCTCTCCCTAGGGTACCTTGTGAAGTTTGATAAAGATTTGCTTGATGAACTCAAAGGGTTATTTCAGGGGGAAAAAATAGATAGAGATGGAGATGGAGTTGGAGAGAGAGCTACATACATATTATCAGGAGGAAAAGTTACCCAAAGAACACGAACATTTCTACACATAGTGCAAAGTTGAAAAATTCTCCAGGATTTTGCTCCTCTAAAAGTCCCAGCTTTAGTAAATATGTGAAGGTAGAAACTGTGTTTCAAAAACCAGCATTTAGTTGTTTGTGACCAAATGAGGTACAGCTTTACCTCCACATATTGAACTCCATCACTGTATTAGTATTATAATGTATAACATTTTGATATATTTATTGCCTTAAGTGCACAAAATCATTTTGATGCACTGCTGAAGCTAATGAACAATAAAATCTTTAAAATGCTCTATCTGAAAAAATCATGGATCTGGATATTTCTTTGAATTATTTTTTTCTGGTTAGGCCCAAAATAATTGCATAACAGAAAAATAGCGGATATGAAGCAGAGTGCTCAAATACAACGAAGTATTTACTGTAATAATAATTGGTGTAAGATGTAATCAATATCTGTTTATCCTATTCGAAATCCCCCTTTTGGGTCAGTCACTGCTATTTTCAGATTGCGAGGTAAGATTTATTGCAAAAAACCAAACACCCACACTATTTTATCCTTGCCTTTTAAAAAGAGATTCTTTAAAAGTTTTCATAATTCCTTTGTTTTTTAAGCTCTCTGTATAATTGGATATTCTCAGCAAATTTGGCCATCCTTCCTGTTCTCTCCAACTTATGAGCAAGCCTCATCAGAGCTCTTTGGTAAATCGAAATGTTTGCATCCCTCAGTTTATTTTGTATTCTTGGGTTTCTACTACCAATGCATAAAAGTAATCTGTTTTAATCTCCTGTCTTCTAAAGTTTGCTTAGGTGTCTTTGGTGAGACACTTTGAAGGCTTGTTCAGAGATCAATTAAGCAATAGTTATGGATCACCTATATCCATATGCCTGTTAAAGTTGCTTGCTCCATTTAAGCCGACAATTTCATGCATATATTCATGGATAACATTATGAAATATGGAATTGTAGACTTTAATACACATCTCAAGGACATCAATCTATAACAAACAGCAGGTCAAGCCCCATATTGCTCCTAAAGAAAGGAAAATCCCAAACCAAAGATCAAAAAATGGGACAATTGGATGAAAAAAAGCTGACTTCCACAAAATTATTATTTATTTCAAGGTGTCTGACCTTGAATTTATTTTCTCAAGGATTTCCATTGATGCCCAGATTTTTATCTGGTTGTTCTGATTGTTCTCTCAACATTAGTTTTGAGAAATTGCAGCGAGAAAAGCATTTATTTGGAAGGGAGAAGTGTGCTCTTCTTCTTTAATTACAGAAAAGATATAATCGAATTGGTAATAGTTATTAATAAAAATACTGACATTATTTTACACTTTTTTTCTTTTTATAATCAATGGCAATGATTCTTATTTCTTAACTGCACAGTGTATGGTTAGAAAATAATATTACTAGGGTCAAATCATTTTGTTCAATAAGACCAAAGGGCTGGTCATAGATCTGTCCTAGCCTGACACTTTGACCATGTGTACAATCAGATAGGATTTAAAAGGACACAAGCACAGGACACACTAATTCAAAGCAGGTCAAAAGTTTCTTCAAAAACTGATTCTGAAGGTCTAGTTGTTGGTTAATGCAATTTATAGAGTACCTGACTCCAAATGACTCTGGGTGGAGAAAAACATTACAAAAGACAAAAAGGAAATCATGAGTGTCCCCAAATAGGAAGAAAAAAACCCCAGCAAAAACTCAGTTAGCCAGGCTTTTAATAGCTTCCTGGATGTCATTGGGTTGGGGCATCCTCTCATCTTTATTAAACCAACTGAGAGACTATCATGGTGTTTTGTTTTGTTTAGCTTTCCTTAGTTGTGACTTGTTGGGTAGTTCATGGGTGCACATTTAATCCATTTAATACTCAAGTCTGTCTGAGCAATGATTAGTCTGCAGAACTTGCACAAAAAAGCAATTTGTGCCATTTGGGTTAGCTGTTACTCTTCTCCTTCAAACCCAAGCACATAAATCACAAGTTCCCAAAATTGCAGGTAGCACCAATGTTTACTCAAATTAATTAAATAAAGCAAGCAAGCAAGCAAGCAGGTGAGCAACTAAAATTCATTTTAAAGATACTTTTCAGAAAACGGGGGTGCAAGGGTGTCCGTTATCACCTTTATTATTTGTCTTAACATTGGAGATATTATTGATTAAAATACGGAATTCGGAAAAAATTAAGGGAATCCAAATTAGAGATCAGGATTTTAGACTGAGGGCGTTTGCAGACGATCTGGTTGTTACGGTGACCCAGCCAGAAAATTCTGTTGTGGACCTGATGGAGATAATAATGCAATATGGGAAGGTTTCTGGATTTAAGGTTAATGTACAAAAAACTAAAATATTAGCCAAAAATATGACAGAATCGCAAAAGGCCCTTTTAGAAGGGTTAACTGGATTCGAGATTGTTAAAAGGGTTAAATATTTGGGGGTGTATTTGTCACCCTCAAATGCAAAGTTATATAAAAATAATTATGAAAAGTTATGGGGAAAAATTCAAAAAGAATTGGAGAGTTGGGAAAAATTGCAATTGTCTTTACTGGGAAGAATTGCAGCAGTGAAAATGAATGTCTTGCCTAAATTTCTATTTTTATTTTAAATGATACCGATTCTTAAAAAAGACTTAAATTTGGAGGAATGGCAACGGGGTATCAATAAATTTGTATGGGCAGGGAAAAGGCCACGAGTTAAACTTAAGATTATGCAGGATACGCGTGAAAGAGGTGGTCTTAAAATGCCCAACCTTAAATTATATTATGAAGCTGCTGTGCTGTCAGGGATAAGTGATTGGATTAATTTGACACAAGGGAGATTATTAAATCTTGAGGGCCACGACTTGTTATTTGGCTGGCATGCATATTTACTGTATGATAAGAAGGTAGATAATGTGTTTAAAGTGCATATTTTAAGACAGGCATTGCTGAGAGTTTGGAAGAAGTATAGACATAAGTTAGACTACAAGATACCGTTGTGGGCAATTCCGAAACATGCAATAGAAAACATAAATGTTGGCTTCAAACATGATGTGACTACGTACAAGGAGATCTTAAGTTTGGAGAGGAACGTATGGTGTTTGAAGCCGTATAATCTTTTACGAGATGAGAAGATTGTTCAAACTTGGTTTCAATATGGTCAATTACGGGCCAGGTGGAAAGAAGACCAGAAAATTGGTTTCTCAATGACTGATGAAAATTTGGTAAAGCAAATTAGAAATCAGGGTCCAGCACATATCAAACGGATATATCTTGCATTGATAGAAATTGACTCAGAAACAGAACTTGTTAAAGATTGTATGATAAAGTGGGCTCAGAATATTCAAGATGTTATCACAATGGACACTTGGGAAAAGATCTGGGTGAGGAATGTAAAATTTACACAAGCTCAAAATTTAAGAGAAAACTTTTACAAAATGTTTTATGGGTGGCATTTAGATCCTAAAAAGCTTGCAAGTATGTATCCGAACTATCAACCTAAATGTTGGAGATGTGGTGGTGAAGATGCAACGTATTTTCATATATGGTGGACCTGTAAAAAGGTTAAGGCTTTTTGGATTAAAATCTGGTGGAATATGCAGAAGATTTTTAAGCAAAGGATAAAGTTTTGTCCGCAATTGTTCTTATTGGGCATAATTACAGATACTACTGTTGTGGACACCAAGTTGATGTTGAATTTAATTACAGCAGCAAGACTTTTAATAGGTCAATATTGGAAGAAGGAGGAACTCCCAACTATAGAAGAATGGACTCTAAAAGTTTCTGACCTGGCCGAAATGGCAAAGATTTCGGCTTACTTGAAAGATCATTCACAACAAGGTTATATTATGGAGTGGAAAAAGTGGATTGATTATATCCAGAACAAATATGGGACTAAAAAGTTTCACTTAGCATTTGAATAAGTTTTTTCTTCTTTTTTTATGTAATATTAGTATTGCTTGTAGTCATTTCATATGAGCTAGAGTGCGATAGACTTAATAGTTTATTGTTGTTAGCATATGGTTGTTTATGATTGTTTTTTGCTTTTATACCTTGTATTTAGCTCTGGGAAGTCGGGGAGGGGGGAGGGGGGAAGGGGGGGAGGGTTAGGGAGGGCTAGGAAGGGGTGGGCGGAGGGAGGGGGGAGGGATTGTTAAAAATAAAATGTATTGTAAAACTTTTCAATAAAAAAAAAAAGAAAACGGGGGTGCAAGACGTGGTGTCTGCAAATAGGAAAGGATTCTGTTTCTCTTTATATGCTTTACTCAGCTTCACACTTTAAAACATATTGCTATAATATTTCCAAGTTTATTGCAGCACTGATTAAATTTATCTCCAATATCTTTGGGGGGGTCTGAAAGTTGTAACATTGGATGATGATGATGATGATGATGATGATGATGATGATGATGATGATGATGATGATGATTTGTTCATCCAAGAAGGTTGATAGGAACAGGGAGGCAATCCATAATGAATCCCATAGCTGTTTCTAAAATATTAGAAGAAAGAGGAAGGATTATGCAAAGGTAAGAGATGGTCCAGGGTTGTGCTAAGTCCTCTCTCTGCTTCCTGATGTCCTAATACAGTAATTTAGATCTTTGTGACTCTATATTTCATGTAAGAGCTTGATTTAACTCACTTGCACTGTGCCAATTATTTTCAGAGGACAGCTAAGCTATTCCTCCTCAGCAGGTTGTGTGGCAAATTATCTTCTCTATTAAATAGCATTACTCTGAGGGCAAACCTTAAGTAGCCACCAAGTGTTTTCTTTGGGCTGTTTTCTTTGTGTCAAGTTTAATGTTAAAATTCAAGCCTTTAACATTCTGACTTGGAGTACTATTTTCTTATTCTACCTCTAATGCATTTACTCAGTGGTGAAAGTAGGGTATTTTACACTTGCTTTGCTATTATTTCAGGTAATCCAGAGATGAATTTTAGAATAAAAGGCTGTCACACTATGCTAAAATCTGCTCTGCAATGCTCAAAAGTTTTCTTCCTATGAATGGGGGCTTCTATTTTTCCTAGTTGTTTTTTCCCCCAAAAAATGCTTGAGAAATTGTTTCAAAATTTCACAATAAAGTCCCTCCCTGACCAGCTTGTTGTCGGAAATGATGGTTGGTACAAACATTGCTGCTGTAATATTAATTTTTATTGCGTCCTTCATCTAGATTTAAACATTTAGTAGGTTTCACTTGATTAGTATTCTGCTGCTGCTATTCCTCTAGTTTATTTTAATTTATTATTATCTTAAAACCCAAACTTACATTTTTATTCCATTAATGCATATATTTAATCGTCCTTGTTTATTAATTTTTATTGTATTTAATAACTTATTTTCTTTGTTCACTATCCAGAGTCACTTGTTCAGATGGATGGTGAGAATGAATGAATTAATGAATTAAACAAACAAACAAACAGTTCCATTACTCAGGAAGCTCCGTAAATACTTCCCAGTCTGAAAAATCCCACAGGAGGATTCTCCTCTGGTATCTTCCTGTGGGATTTAATTGAAAAATGGAAAATCAGGAAGGCAGCAGACCAGAGGAGAGATGATTGAACAGTGAAAGACAGACTGGAAGCTAAAACATATAGGGAACGGTTGCTGGAATTGGGTATGTGTAGTTTAATGAAGAGAAGGGTGAGGGGTGACATGATAGCAGTGTTCCAATATCTCAGGGGCTACCACAAAGAAGAGGGAGCCAAGCTATTCTCCAAAGCACCTGAAAGCAGGACAAGAAGCAATGGATGGAAACTAGTCAAGGAAAGAAGCAACCTAGAACTAAGGATAAACTTCCTGACAGTTAGAACAACTAACCAGTGGAACAACCTGCCTCCAGAAGTGGTGAATGCTCCAACACTGGAAGTTTTTAAGAAGAGACTGGACAGCCATTTGTCTGAAATGGTATAGGGTTTCCTGCCTAAGCAGGGGGTTGGACTAGATGACCTCCAAGGTCCCTTCCAACTTATTATTATTATTATTATTATTATTATTATTATTATTATTATTATTATTATTATTATTATTATTATTATTATTATTATTATTATTATTATTATTATTCACTCATATGCAACCCACTTGGTTAAGTGCAAAAAAAATGTTTCCCTCCATTTCAAAAAAATACCTGCATTGATTTTCTCCTTAGAAAGTGACTTCAAAAACAAATCCTCTTTCTTCAAACTAAGTGTGAACTAGTTGGGGGGAGAAGCCCCCCCTTTCTCTCTCTCCAGCACCACCAAAAGATGAAGACATCCGGCACTAAACATTGTTCCAAGTGAAGGGCTGATTCAGTGTCTGTGATTTTCCTTTCTCTTTTCGCTAGGCATGTCCAGAGAAACAGCTTGATCTAAATACCAATTAAAAGTGAAGGACTGAGTTATCTGCTAGCCCAGAAGTGTGTTGGGTTTTTATAGTTAATTGTGTTAACTGAGTGCATTTATTTACTGCGGCATGTTACAGTTCCTTAGACGTCACAATCGCTTAAAGACACTGCTCAGCAAGTTTACTTTAGTTCCCCTCTGAGATCTCACCTCATGGTTTCCAGGCAGCATAATAATTAGTGGGATAGAAGCAAGTTCTTCACTTCCCTCTTTCTCAACTTAAGACGGATTAATCACCTGCAGATTACAATATGGATTTTTTATTGGCACAGTTGGCTGAGAAGAGGTGTTTCATCCTGATGGCCTCGCCTGCAAACAGTTTTAGTAATCCTCATGATTCAGGAAATGCATTTTAAATGATTTTCCAATCTATAAAGGATGTGGCTGAGTTGTGTGGTTGGAAATGACATCTTCATTACATATTCCTATAAATATGCCGTTGTCACATAGCCTCATGTACTCTGGAGTTTCTGCTGTACATTAAAGGAAAAGGAGATGAACCACAAAGGATAGTGAGAAAGGAAGGAGGCTCATAATGGTTGGATCTTGTAATTTGTGCTTGGAAGGTCCATTTCTACTGGGGCCCTGAGAGTCAAAATATGTACAAAGATTATTGCTATGAGAGAAGAAGAATCCTTTCAGGTAACAAGGGACTCTTCGTGTATTGATTAACTGTGAAGGTCGCTGCATTTTCACAGTGGATGAGGTACCTGTAGCTTGAAGTTGATTTTTCTCCAAATTGAAGGAGACTTGGCAAGTGAGCAAAATAATTGCGGGTTTGTGGTAACAAGGTTGCTAGAGACAAGGCAGTAGAGCACACATGTTGTCAACATTGCTTGAGCATCTGCATCAAACCAGTTGTTGCCTCTAATGATCCTTTAGCCAAAAGACTCTGCAGCCCAATCAGCCTTCAGCATGCTTCGTTTCTTTGTTTCACAGTGCTTGTAATCCATCCTAATTGGCTGCCTGGATGGTCTCCTGTTGCTCCTGACTATAGGATAGGAACCGAACAGCAATGCCCTTTTGCTGCAGAAGCCTTTGTTTGGAATCAAGAATAAGAAAAAAACATAGTTTTCTGACAGTCTCTCCATTCCTTGTTCCAGTGTTTCTCAATCTCATCAACTTTAAAATGTGGTGGCCTGGGAATGCTGGGGGTTGAAGTCCATACATCTTAAAGTTGCTGAGGCTGAGAAACAACACTGCTGTGTACTACTAGGAACCATGCTAGTAGGTTGGTTTCCTCTATAATTTGACTCCCATGGTGGCTGTTGGACTCTCTGACTCTTTGGCAGAGGCTACCCAAAGCATGGTGAGATAAGGATATTCATTGCCTATCAGAATGAATCCACTGAAAGCAGTTACAGTCAACATGAGGTCACAATCCTTCCTTATACCCATTGCAGTTTCAGTCTGACACTTATTTTCTCCAGGTGTTCCTACATCTTAATGAACACTTTATTTCTCTTCCTCAGTCCTGCCACGAGGTGACAGCTGACAGAATCAGCATTCCTGCCATGGAAACTTCTAATTCTCAAAATATCTCCCAGCATGGCAGAAAGTGGGCATGCTGCAAAGGATTTTCTCAAAAGAGTGAATATTAACAGACAATAGGCCACTTCATGGTGATGGCATTTATACATACTATACATACATATATACATACACACACACACACATATATATGTATGTATGTATGTATGTATGTATGTATGTATGTATGTATGTATGTATGGGGCCTAGCAAGGTATTCTAAATACTTAACAAACACTTAAGACATATCTCCCTTGCTTCTCAGCTAACAAAGCGAGAAAGAGCCAGTGGCCTAAAGGTTAGAATAATTGCCTAAGGTGCAATTGGCCCAGGTTCGAATCTCAGAAGGGTATGGCTGACTGATGAGAACAAATAAGTTTGAAATGATCATATCAGTTTCCCTTTAATTCTTTGTTAGCAATCCAAAAAAAAAAATACACAAATATGAGCTGTCACTGCTGTGACTACTGCCTGTGGATGGCCTTGGGTTAAGCTGAAACAAGAAATAACCATGGTATCCTACTGCGGCGCCTCAGGGGGTTGGGAGTGGGTGGCACTGTTTTACAGTGGTTCTCCTCCTACCTCCTGGGTCGTTCGCAGTTGGTGTTGGCAGGGGGGCAGAGGTCGGCCTCGAGGCCTCTCATTTGTGGAGTCCCTCAGGGGTCGGTCCTCTCGTCCCTTCAGTTCAACATCTATATGAAGCCACTGGGTGAGGTCATTCATGGTTTTGGGGTGGGGTATCATCAGTACGCTGATGATACCCAGCTTTTTATTTCCACCCCAGATCAACCCGGTGATGCCCTCGACGTGATGTCCCATTGCCTGGAGACAGTGAGAGTCTGGATGGGGAGGAACAGGCTTCATCTAAATTCCGACAAGACTGAGTGGCTGTGCATACTGGCATCTCGGGTTGTCCACTCTATTCCGTCTTTATCTATAGGGGGTGAGGTGTTACCCCCTGTAGATAGGGCTCGCAACTTGGGTGTCCTCCTTGACTCACAGCTCAGTTTAGAAGATCATATCGGAGCTGTGACCAGGGGGGGCTTTTGCTCAGGTTCGCCTGGTGCGCCAGTTGTGGCCCTATTTGGACCGAGATGCCCTACACACAGTCACTCATGCACTCATGACCTCTCAGATAGACTACTGCAATGCTCTCTACATGGGGCTACCCTTGAATACCACTCGGAGGCTCCAGCTGGTGCAGAATGCAGCCGCGCGAGTTGTGATGGGGGTCTCCCGATACTCCCATGTAACACCTCTTCTCCGCGAGCTGCATTGACTTCCAGTTGTCTTCCGGGTGAAATTCAAGGTGCTGGTGATGACCTATAAAGCCCTAAATGGCATGGGCCCAGATTATTTACGGGAGTACCTTTTGCCGGCGTTAACTTCCCATCGTCCTGTGCGCTCCCACAGAGAGGGCCTCCTCAGGGTGCCTTCGGTCAGGGAATGTCGACTGGCAGCCCCCAGGGGGAGAGCATTCTCTGTGGGCATGCCTGCCCTCTGGAATCAGCTCCCTGTTGAGCTCCGGATGGTTCCCGACCTTTGCTCTTTTCGCCGCGACCTGAAGACTTGGCTATTTGAACTTGCTGGCCTGGACTGAGGGACTGGGATTTTAGATTTTAATTTTTAATTTTTAAATTTTAGAACGTGTTTTATTGTTTAGGGCTACTTGGTTTAATTTATTTTAATTTTTGTATATTATGTGTTGTATATAGTGTTTTAATTGCCCTGTACACCACCCCAAGTCCTTCGGGAGAGGGGCGGTATATAAATCTAAATAATAAATAATAAATAAATAAATAAGATTTGTCCCATGTTTGGGGCCTAGCAAGGTATTCTAAATACTTAACAAACACTTAACATATATGTATATATGGCTTTCCGGCACCTTTTTTTCCACACACCCAAAAAAAAAAAAGCTGAAGGAAACTGTTCCAGAGAGCCAAATTCTCCTCAGGCAGCCAGGTTGCAGAGCACCAGAATGCATCGCAGCGACGGACCTTCAGATGGCTCAAATTGAAGGAAATGCAATCTGTATAGGCTAATTCAAAAGTGGGAGGGTAAGAAGGGCCAAGTGTGAACAGGTTGCCTAGCAACCTGCTTAAACAAACTTTCAGTTCCTGGTGCGGGACGCCTTGCCTTTTTTAAGCTGGGAAGTTGAAAAAAATGGTAAAAAGAGTGCTGATAGAGTGCTTGATAGAGTGCTATCAAGGAAAATGTGAAGGCGCTGCCTTGGGAGGAGAGGCAATAGACGGCCGAGCCTCTTGTTGTTTTTCAGGTGTTACCCCCTGTAGATAGGGCTCGCAACTTGGGTGTCCTCCTTGACTCACAGCTCAGTTTAGAAGATCATATAGGAGCTGTGACCAGGGGGGCTTTTGCCGAGGTTCGCCTGGTGCGCCAGTTGTGGCCCTATTTGGACCGAGATGCCCTACGCACAGTCACTCATGCGCTCGTGACCTCTCAGATAGACTACTGACCTATTGTCTGATAATATTCACTCTTTTGAGAAAATCCCATTATTTTTGTGTTATTTCTAAATTACATTTAAAAATTTAAAGACATAGGAACTGGTTAGTATCAGTACTTATTTGTTTTAGAACTTACTGTTTGAAAAAAAAATAAAAAGGCTTTGCTTTCAGTTGCCTAAACCTCCGTTCATTCCACCAGGGCCTGAAGACCTGGCTCTTCGAGCTCTCTGGCCCAGGCTGAGGATTAATTTATTTTAATTGGGGTTTTATTTATACAGGGATAAATTTAATCTTTTTTAAACTTGGTTTTTAACTTTTGTATTTTTGGTTTTTAATTACCCTGTAAACCGCCCTGAGTCCTCCGGGAAAGGGCGGTATATAAATGTAATAAAATAAATAAATAAATAAATGTATGTTAATGAGATGCTTAACAGAGCAATATTTTTTTTTAGGTTCACATGGAAGCCAGAAAACAGGTGTCCAGATGTTTACTGTTTAAAATCAGTAAGGTGATGTTATGCTTCTGTGATGTTTCAAGTAAGTCTTCTTAAACATTTTCAAACTGTGCACCCAGCTTATATCACATCATTCCTTTGGATTTTATATTGATTCAATGTACAGGTGGTCAATAAAGTTCTAAGGTAATGTTCTTTTTTACTATAATGAGTTCCTTAATAGTTTAAATTTTATAATATGCATTTAAACTTTAAAAATACAAGATACTTTTTCCATCTTTGATGATTTTAGTCAGGTTTAACATTAATATTATTGTTAAACAATATATTTATTTTTATTTCATTATTTCTATAATAATATAATCATATATTATTATTTTAATGTTCCATCTTGTTTTTATTTGGTTCTACACTGCCTAGGAGTTTCCCCTGGGATGGGCACCATACAAATTTAATAATCAAAAATAAATAAATATTTATTTACCTTTATATTTTGCAATCTTAAACATCACTATTTGCAATCTAACAATAATAAAAAAGCCAACTGAAATAGAGATGTTTATTTTAATTGTACCCTTTAAATCAACTTTTCCATAGTAACAGCATTGCATTGTTCATCCTCCATGTCAGAAAAACCAGGATTTCTGGTCAAAAAGAGTTACTTTTCTTCTTTTCCAACACTACAAAAGCATCTTAACCATCAAAGCCAACTTTGGTAACATTACCATTTTTTTACAGCTGGGGGTAATTCTAGTTGTAATATTTTGCTGCTTTAAATTGCATTGTATGACAATTGCAACCCATTAAGCATCCCTCTGTTCAGTAAACTGCTGTTGAACCAATAATCGATGGTAAAAAAGTAACTTAACATTGTCAAGATATATACTGGAAACCTAAACAATGCAAGATACAAAATAACAGAACATTCTATGAGAAAGAATAGTTAATAAATGGAGACCTGTCAATGCATGAAACAACTGTTTCTATATTTTCAGTGGCATCAAAGCATTTATTCACTTTAATATTTCCTAGGAAATATTCAAATAAATGCATTGCATAGGAATCCATAAAACTTTCCTAAACTGTTACAACATAAAGCATTCATTTCTAAAAAAGCATACATCAGCATTACCATACTATTTGGAGGTGATTGAAGCCTTATATTCTCTTTAACAGAATGTACAGATTGCTGTAGTTATGCTGGGTATCAAGCCACGTGAGTTTCCAAAGTATTACCTCCAACATAGTGGAGTAATGAAAAATGTTGAATGGAAAATCACAAAAATAAAATGTCCACTTAGCTGGTTGATATATATAGGAAAAGATCAGGTCACCTGGCCAGGTATAAGATGCTATCTATGCAAGGACAAGTTTGCTTTGATTGGGAATTTAAGACCTAACCAAAAGATTTTCTCTGTAAGATGCTTATATATAAGAATGGCTTGTCTGCATTTGGATAATAATTAATTCTCTAATATGACTTGTTTATCCAAGGAAGGACAGAATAAATCATGTTATTTCCTGAAAGGATTTTAAACACTGGAAATAATTTGTGTCTAAAGCCATCACATGAGGCGTGGTGGTGTAGTAGCTAGAATACAGTATTTCAGGCTAATTCAGCTGAGTGCCGACTGCAAGCAGTCCGGCGGTTTGATTCTCACCGGCTCAAGGTTGATGCAGCCTTCCATCTTTCCGAAGTCTGTAAAATGAGGACCCAGATTGTTGGGAACAATATGCTGACACTGTAAACTGCTTAGAGAGGGCTGTAAAGCACTCTGAAGCAGTATATAAGTCTCAGTGCTATTGCTATTGTTATATATTTCTCCAAGACTGAGAAATGTGCTGAATGTGTTCACATCTTGCTGCTGAATTTTAGCACAAGCACAAATGGTTTTGTTTTGCTCCCACGTAAAAAGAGAATCTGTTATTCACAATTTCTATATGCAGTGAAGGCAATTTTAATCATGCCTTTTTGTTTCTTGCAAAGCAGAAGCCCTTAAGTCTCCTATTTTAAACCCTTTCAGTTCTATGTAAAGTAGATACTGCCTTGTGTGAATTACAGAACACTGTAAAGGATGGGACTTCATAGTTTTTTGTTTGTTAAATACAAAGTTGTCAGAGACAAATTGAAGGGAGTTGCTGAATAAGAGGTCGAGTTACAGTCTGCCTTGCTGTTCACTTCCCCCCACTTTGACCGTTTCCCTCCCAATATGTTTTTTTCTTCTATCCAAGATAAAGGTCCCAGAATCAATCCATGTTATCTCTCTTGATAGGGCTGGAAGTGACTTCTATCTGAAAATCCCAGATACCCACTAACATTAAAGGCAGAAAATATTGAGCTGGGAGGATCAATAATCTACCTAGGTATAAGAGGCTGATCTTTATGCTCTCTTTCAGTTTCCCATACTTTGCCATGGAACCAAACTTTTTACAAAAGTAAATTCAAAGCATCCATGAAATGTTTTAGATTATCTGAGTTACTAGCTGTGTCCACTAAAACAAAGTGGTAGGGGCAGGTTTTCTGCATAGTTCTGACTTGTCAGACTTCATTGTGAGTATCCTTATTTTATATATATGTCTACTTCTAGTTCCTGGAACTGTAAGTTTTATTGGTGGGGGAGGGGAAATCTAATGATTTCAGAACTTATATCATTGCACTTATAGGCCCTCTTTGAAAAAAAAAAAAGCAAAAATTCCTGCATAATGATAGACTATTAACCTGGCAAGTATGTTCTCTCACACTCGACAATACTGTGCTTGAAAGCATCATATATGGCCACTCTTCTTTAGTGATTTCTTGTTTAGTGACAATACACAAAAACAAGGATAATAAATGGTAATTAAAACAAATCTATTTTCTGATCGATGTGTGCATTGACTATCAAATTTTGCATGCCTAACAACACAAGCCTTCCCTGTGTTCAGATCATTTAATTAATGTCACAAAGCTGAGCTTGTTAACTTACAATTAGCAATTTTAGGAAAGGGAAGTGCTACACTGTGGAGAAAAACAGTTCAAGGAGAAACAGCTTGATTAAGCAATCTCAGCACTTGTGAGGATCAAAGAAAGTGGGGGGATGGATCAGGCACACTATGAGAGAATTTTATCTGAATGAGATGGCAGTAACCAGTGATCTTCAGAGTTTAAAAATCTTCACAAGTTTACTTCATGACCATTTCATGTAAAAACCAATTTTTTTAAATGAAACACAATCACTAGATGAGGAGACGTACATCTGCAACATTTCAATCCAGAAAGGGGAACCCAGAACAGAATTGTGAAGGAGACAATCCAACACATTTAAATTATGAAGAAAATTGCCACATGGAAATAATCCATCCAGGTGATTAAATGTATAAGTGCAATGATGATTTTTGAAGCAATGATGCACTCAGAAATTAGACTCATCAGCCTGATGAAAGGAAAAAGTTTGCATGTATTCTCAGTAGCTGTTCAATTAAAAGTATAGATTTTTATTCCCACTGTTGTGGCTACTGTGATTAGCAAATGATTAGTTAAAAGAAAAATCAGCTGCCAATCAGCAAAGACTGCTGATTTAGTAAAATCTGATTTTAAGCAGAGTAGTAAGCCAATTGGAGGCATGGCAGCTGTCCCAAGCAACACTAATCCAACCAGTAGCCTTCATTAATCTTTCTTCTATTTATATTGGGTCTTGATGTCATAATCATCATGCTTTAAGTAGTCAACAATTTCATACTGGGAAGACTGAGAAGTGAAACTCCTGCTCTATGCTGCACTAGTGAGGCCACATTTGGAATACTGCATCCAATTCTGGCCACCACAACACAAAAAAGATGCGGAGCCCCTAGAAAAAGTGCAGAGAATAGCAATAAAGATTATAAGGGAATTAAACCAGGTATGTCTAGCATAACAAAGAGAAGAATTATGGGTGACGTGATAGCTCCCTTCCACTACTTGATGGACTGTCACAGAGGAAAGGGGGGTTGACTTTTTCTCCAAAGCAACCAAGGGCAGGACAAGAAACAAAGGATGGAAACTTATAAAAGAGAGATTCAACCTGAAACTAAGAAGAAATTTTCTGATAGTGAGAACAATTAACCAATGGAATAGTTTGCTTCCTGGAGTTGTGGGTGCTCCATTGCTGGAGGTATTCAAGAAAAAAAAATGAAAGCCATATGTCTGGAATGGAATAAAGTTTCCTGCCTTGGGCAGGGGTTTGGATTAGAAGACTTCCAAGGTTCCTTCTAATCCTATGATTCTATAACACTGGAGCAAGAGGGAAACTGGAGAGGAAATTATACCCAGAAGTAGACTTCCACATATTTTTAGGGAGTTTATTTGGTAAGTCTATCATCATTGGGAACATCAAATTGAAAAGTATTCTTTATGGTTACTCAGATCTTGGTAGGTCCAATGTAATGAGCTACATTTAGTATGATGGAATGTAAATTTCACTTTCTTCTCTTCCCTTTGGTAATACCTTACTCTCCCTTTAAATTGTTCTGAAAGTCTCCCATCTTCTGGATATTTTGGATAGGCACTCCCAAAGGAAAGAGCAAATAATTCTGCCAGTGGGATTTACAACACTGTGTCCTGCATGGCGTGACTACAGCATTTAAAAAAGAGTGCATGGCCATTTATGGAATTGTGGAAAGTCACCCAAAATATTGGGAATATTTCATCTTTTCATTTATTTGCTTTGCATTTCCTAACATATATTTGAGTGCACTGCTGTTTCTTAAGAGTGTGATTTGCATAAAATCCATGTAGCTCTCAGACAGAACCCATCACTTTCTGTTTGAAAAGGCCATTGATGCATAGATATGTTGCATGTTCGCTTCCCTCTGAAGCCACGTTGGATTCCATTTTTCAGTAATTAATACATGAAGAGCACCTGTTAATCACCCATGGGCTAATTTACAAAGAAAAAGTATCCAATCCAACTGTGCTGTATTTTTCTCAATGAAAGACTATGACAAAATTTAATTAAGAATTTAATTAGATGCCATCATTCATTGTGCCATGCCATTAATTCAGTGCAGTATTGTCAAAATATTTCTTAATATCATGTATTTCAAGTTCAAAGGGTGCTTTTGCTCACAGAGTTTAAAATTGTTCTGCTTTTCATTTTCTGTGTAATGAAAATACAAAGTCTATATCGGCCAGAATGCTAATTTGCATGATGTGTGCCTTTTTTCCACTCGCTTATCTGAGTTAATGTTGATCGACTGTCCCAATAAATAATGCAAGAGAGGCTGAAAAGGAAATTTCTTTATATATGAAAATATACTGGAGGAGACTGGAAAAACCCAGAGAACATGCCGTGAAAAATGTCAGTAATGGTGTTAGCAAATATTAAGGCAAAGTTTTAATATGCTAGATCTTGTTGAATGTCTTCCCCCCTCCCCTCCTTCAAAGGAATCTAACATATCCCTGAAAATAGTGAAATGGGTGCATGCAGCTATATCACTTTGAATTAGAAGCATCAAACCTATAATGGACTTGCAGTAATAATGCTAAATATTTCTTGGTATGGATTCAAATTAACATTCACCTGTGCTGGAAAACTTATTAATTTTAATTTTCAGTGCTCCTCACTAATAAATGAAAAAGTCCTGAGAAACTAAAAGCAAATGTTCCAAATGGTATTTGTAAAGTCCTAGAAGAATATGTTAAGTATGGAATAAATGTTCATAAACAATACATTTGTTTTAGACGTTCTCATACTTTAAATGAGTCAGTTGCAATCTTTGCCTTTTATAGGACTAAATTTGACTCTTATCAAATACACCCAATACATGTTAATGAGATCATACTGCATAACATGAAATCTATCTGTCTCCATCATTCACACACACACAAACACACAAATCACACAAACTTTTCCTGGTTGTGGTGAAAAGCAGTTTGCCCTAAATTCTGAGATCTTTTCCTATTTTCCAATCCAGCCTAAGCTGTGGCCTTCCATTCAAGTACCAAGCTTTTACCCTGTGTTTAGCTTTTGGGCAAAGATTGACCAGGTGCTGAACAGCTGCAGAAGTTGTGGGTGCACCAACACTGGAATTTTTTATCATTTGTCTGAAATGGTATAGGGTTTTCTGGCTGAGCAGGAAACTAGAAGACCTCCAAGGTCCCTTCCAACTCTGTTATTCTATTATTCTGTTACCTTTGCCAGTTAAACATTATGCTTTGATCCAATGGTGCTGGAGAACAGTTTGTCTTTCTACAAGAAAGTTCTACCAGCAGATCCAATGACTCATTTGTTTTCATTAATACAAAGGAAACTATCAATTATTTGGCAGGAAAGATATAGGAGCTTCTTTTTCCTCAAAACTTTGCCTCCTTTTTTGTTGCCTTTCCACAGTTTCACCATCTTGGCTGGCTGGGGAATCCTGAATCCACACCTCTTAAAGTTTCCAAGGTGGAGAAACACAGTTTTACAATATGTTCAATCCAGATATCTTATACAGTACATTGCCTGATCTAGCTATGTACTCTGTATCTTGCAAGGTATGTGCCATGAAAACTGTGCTGACATTTTCTAGTGATGTTTGGGAGATTCATGATGAGAATGCTTGCAATTATAGTTTCATTCAAATGCAATGTAGTCACTTTAGGGAGACTTGTACTCAAAGACTCGGTTAGAGATTTGGAGTCTAAAAAAAATCTGCTGTATTATTACAGTTTGTTAGATTGAACAATCTTGACAGTACTGGAAACAATGGTATATCTAATGTTTTGCATGACCGGTTGCTACCTATTATTCTGAGAAATAAATCACAGTCATCTTTCAGTGTTATGACATATGCCTTTAATATCACCTGCTTTGGGGAACACAGTGACAGATAGCTTTTCTGCCCTGGTTTTGAAATTCAGCTCAGAACTTTTTAATAAAGTTCTTCCTAAACCAGCCTGTCTGCATTGTTTATTTATTTGATAAATTTATTTGCAGTCTATCTTGCCATGGGGATATTCTAGGTGGATACTATTATCCCATTTAACAGAACCCAAAATCTTGTTGGCATTTGATGTTGGAAGACTAGCTTTGTCCTCCCTATCTATTCATAACTTTTAATAGTTTACTGGAGAAATTAAATATTCCCTGTGCTTCAACAACGAAGTTTTCTGTGATCAGTCGGAAAGAAATCTTCACCACTATAGCCAGGATAGCCACCACTATAGTACAGTGTCCCAGAATGATAAGCACATATTGGAAAGGGCATATTAAAATGGAATGGGTAGAAAATATTAATAATAAACTTTGGAAATTAGAATTCAAATATGTTATTTTCTTTCAAGAAGGTCTATCAGCCATCTATATATCATTATTAAGAAATTCTCTAAGAATAATTATACTTAGAGCTGTCCCTTTCCTTAGGTTAAATGATGGATGCAGTATCAAACAACAGATTCAGGAGCATACACTGGAAAACCAGTAATATGTGTATTGAATGGTGTGCTTTCCACTGCCTAAACTAGATTTCTTCCTTGATGAACCATGGAAGGAAGATATTATCTTGTCACAGGTACTGTGTATTCAGAACTGTTAACAGAAGCAACTTATGTGGAATCGTAGGCTTTTAGGGTCATATTAGTCTGACCATGTTCATTGTAGAAGTAGAATTTAATTGATGCATTGGAAATCCAGGGATAATGTTGAAGAAATTATTGTCAATGAAAGGAAGGCTAATTAAATATCTCTTGGCTTTTTCATAACTTAGGTTAATGCAAGAACTTTATTGACAAAGTTGTTGACATTTGTCGTTTGGAAGACAAAGTTTCTTTTCTAACAAGTTGGCAGATAGTGATTAAGATATTTAACAGGGCATTATAAAAAAAATCTGCAAGTAGAGGATGGGTGGAAGGAACGGCAAGGGCAAGGGAAGGGAAGGGAAGGAAAAGGAAAGAAGAAGAAAGCTAAAAGTATTTTGCATTAATAATGTTCCTATATCTCTTGATATCTTTCTATCTTTGCAAACCATTCTTGTTTCCATCCCTATACTGCTTCACCCGGATTATGTGAATGTGAATGTACTAATGTGAATGTACTAATCCATCATCTGGGAGGCTCTTTGGCTCTGGCTGAAGAGGAACAGACCTCAGTTTAGTCCTGACAAGATTGAATTGGTTTTAGAAGTTGCACTTCCCCTTTTGAAACTGTTTCACAGTTTAGGGGTCCTCCTGGACTTAAGCTTCTGCTCAGTGAGTAGGTGGCAGCTGTGGCCAGGAGATCCTTTGCAGGGGTTCGTCTTATATGCCAGTTGCCCCCTTTCCTCAATCAGGAAGCCATTCAGGTGGTCACTCACATCCTGGTCACCTTATGACTGGCTATTGCAATGAGGTCTCTATAGAGCTGTCCCAGAAGCTATTGAAGGGCAGATGTAATCTATCAATATGCATACATAATAGTCATCAGGGTTTCCTTTTGTTTAATTTTCAGGCCAAACTGTCCAGTTCAACTTGTGTCCAGCTGATAATTCCAGCAGTGTATCATATCATAGATGTGGTCCAGGTAATGCTTGGCTTAAATGAAAAAATGGAAATTTGTCTGACTGAGTCTATGTTTTCATTTATTCTAAAATTATACTGAGAAACATAAAAAAGTGATATGTATGAGACTGTGGATACAATGCTATACTGGAATAGCATATAAGTATAATAATACGTATAATAAGTATTTGATTCTTGGTGAAATTTTATGAGTTCTGTGAGTAGTTTGATGATGTTTAAAGAAATATGTGATCATCCACATATGAGTGGGCATTATCTCACCTTCAGAATCAACCAATTGTCAATTTAGCCTTTTCCTTCTTTTTGTTATAATGTCTAGCAAATGTTGCTATGCATCTTGCCCCTTTCGTGCAGATCTTCCCCTGTGTGTAGAACCATCACTTTGCCTGTCAGTTCCACTGTGCAGCTTTCATGTTACTATTTCTAACTTGAAAAAGCATTCTTTTTTTCCCTTTTTTTTAAAATGCATCCTTGATACCCATCTTGCCAAACAATGAATGTCAGTTTCTTCTACTATTTTAAATTCCAGTTTAGTGTCTGGTAAATCGAAGCAAGTTTGCAGTTCCCCACCGTTGATCAGCCTGAACTTCTTGGAAACATTTCAGTCTCTTTAAATATACAGTCTTCTCCAATAATGTTATAAAAGTTCTTATTTGTTCTGCATCACTGAGCTTCTGGAAAGAAACAATATGCTAAATTACACATATGTTCCATGGGGTATATGTGCATCATCTCCATTTCCAAAAACTGAGATTAAAAAAACAAAACAAACAAAAATGGGCTTACTTAATTCTGCTGAAGGTTTGAAATGATATGATTTCTGATATGAACCCAGATGGAATGGTGACAAGTAAGAGGCCCACTTTTTGGAGGCAGATTTTTTTTTCTTTTCCTCTTAGATATCAGCCTATTCGTATTGGTTGGTGGCTGAAGGGGGAGAAATTGATTCTTATTTTTACATCAGCATGAAAAGAAGCAGAGGGTGGTAATATTGACCAGGCAGATTAAACCTCATGGGTTGTTGGCCATAATGAACTTTTAATGTACAATTTTCTGTTTTTATTTTATACACAGAATCTCTGTGAAGTCAAGCATTGCTTCTTAGAGGGAAAGTCTTAAGAATAACATATGTGGGGAGTCAACACAAAGGCTGCCAACTATTAAGAGTTCTCTGACCATTAGATTTTTTTTTAAAAAAAATGTCTGGCCTTTGTTGAATGAACCAAATACTTTAAGCACAGAGGACATTACTATTTTTTTCTATTGACCCAATATCCCAATCTGTATGGCTCTGACTTCTGATGAATTGTTGTTGCTTTAACCATTTAGTTTTGTCTAACTCTTGATGACTTATAGGGAATGCTCTCCATGCTACCCTGTCAAGCACAGCTTCTTTCATTTGTTGGCTGTTCAGCTTTGTATCAGATTTGATGTTAACAAGTCTGCATGTTCTTTGCTTGCCCGATCTTCTTGTTCCACTAACCATTCCTAGCATCATTGACTTCTCCAGTGAATTTACATGCATGACATGGCCAAAGTCAATCAGACGTAGTCTTATGATTTTAGCTTTTAGTGATGTGTCTGTTTTTAAATGATTTGACACCTCTCTATTAGTTACTCTGGCTGTCCATGGCATACAAAATAATTTACACCAGCACCACAGATCTTCTGATGAATGTATATTTTATTTTATTTTATTTTTATTACATTTATATCCCGCCCTTCTCTGAAGACTCAGGGCGGCTTACAAGCTTAGCAGTAGCCTTCATTCTATGTATATGCCTGCTTGTTAGGGCTTTCACCCCCCCCAAGCGGCATTATTACAAAGTCAGCTTAATTGCCCCCAACAAACTGGGTCCTCATTTTACCTACCTCGGAAGGATGGAAGGCTGAGTCCACCTTGAGCCTGGTGGGATGCGAACCTGCACTAATTGCAGGCAGCTGGTGTTACTTAAGGAGGCATCAGCCCACTGCTCCACCAAGGCTCTTATATATAACCAATAGGCTATGACAAATATTATCAAGTTGGCTTGCACATGGAATTCATTTTGTCTCCACAATGTTAAGAAAAATATAATAATAATTACATCAGTAACCAGCTTTGGAGAATTTTATATCGTGTTATCTGCTACATGAAGGATAACAGGAATCAAACTTCAAAGATATGCCAATGGATTTGGTCAAATATTTCATGGCAATAAAAGTGGTCCTCAACTAATGACTACAATTGAGCCTAGAATTACAATCATAAGTTATTGTAGTCATAAGCTGAGGCATCATGTGAAGGGACCTGAAGGTACAGCTGGTTTTTATGATGGTTGTTAAGTGGTTATGGAAGTTGTTAAGAGAATACCACAGTTGTTAACTGAATCCATTTTCCCTAATTGCCTTTTTTTTTGCTGAAAATCAGAAGTAAATGCTGGAAATCAATACAAAAATGTAGCAAATTGAGGTCACACGACCATGGGATTTGCAGTTGCCATATGCCCAAAATTCAATTGCATGACTGTGGGGTTCTGTTCAGCTGGCATAACTCTAAATAGGAGTCATAAGTCGCTCTGTAGAGATCTATCATAACTTTGAATGGTTGTTAAATGACCAGATGTAAGGCAAGGATTATCTGTAGCCTGACTGAACTGATTAAAGAAGTCCCTATTCATGGAGATTAGTTCTTTTTATGTCTTATTTTAAAAAAGTATAGAGGCTTTGAGGACAAGACTAGGACAGCATAAACTAACTTTGTTGGGATTTTTTTTTTTAAAAAAGCTAGTTTCTTCTATGGTCTACTTCTGATAAAGGATGCCTGAGTTAGAAGCTTGCATAGTCAGAAAGTTGAAAACTAGGAATTTAAAGACTGCAGTTTTCTTACCCTCCAGCTAGCTCTCAGATATAACGTGTGTGATATTTTAATATTTTCACATAGTAAAATGCTTCCTGATATCGCTCAACCTAACTTGATAATCTCGTGGATGGTCTCCAAACTTGATTATGTTATTACTGATGTCTAAGACATCATGCCCCTTCATGGATTACTGCCTTGTCGTGGCGAAGGGACTTGCGTAATTCAATGAAGCTATGAGCTATGTTGTGCAGGGCCACCTAAGATGGCCAGGTCATAGCAGAGAGTTCTGACTAAACGTGATCCACTGGAGAAGAAAATGGCAAACCACTCCAGTATCTTTGCCATGAAAACCCTATGGACAGTACTAGAAGGCAAAAAGATATGATGCTGGAAGATGAGCCCCTCAGGTCGGAAAGCATCCAATATGCTACTGGGGAAGAGTAGAGGGCTAGTACTAGTAGCACCAGAAAGAATGAAGCGACTGGGCCAAAGCTGAAAGGATGCTCAGCTGTGGATGTATCTGGTGATGAAAGGAAAGTCCGATGCTGTAAAGATTTCTTTTTCCGTACGAACCTGGAATGTAAGATCCATGAATCAAGGAAAGCTGGACGTGGTCAAACAAGAGATGACAAGACTGAACATCGACATCTTAGGAATCAGCGAGCTAAAATGGACAGGAATGGGTGAATTTAATTCAGATAACCATCAGGTATAGTACTGCGGGCAAGAATCACTCAGAAGAAATGGAGTAGCCTTCATAGTCAATAAAAGAGTAGCAAAAGCAATACTGGGATACAATCTCCAAAATGACAGAATGATCTCAGTTCGAAACCAAGGCAAATCATTCAATATCACAATAGTCCAAGTCTATGCCCCAACCACCAGTGCTGATGAGGATGAAATTGACCGGTTCTATGAAGCCCTACAGCACCTTATAGAACTAACACCCAAAAATGATGTCCTTATCATCATGGGGGATTGGAATGCTAAATGCTATATACTGTCACCCTGCCTATGCAGAGCAGTTCATGAGAAAGGCAGGAATAGATGAATCAAAAGTTGGAATTAAGATTGCCAGAAGAAATATCAACAACCTAAGATATGCAGATGATACCACTCTAATGGCAGAAAGTCAAGAGGAACTAAAGAGCGTCTTGTTGTGAGTGAAGAAGGAAAGTGCAAAAGTTGGGTTGAAACTAAACATTAAGAAAACCAAGATCATGGCATCCGGCCCTCTCAATTCCTGGCAAATAGATGGGGAAGAAATGGAGGTAGTGACAGATTTTATTTTCCTGGGTTCCAAGATCACCACAGATGGCGACTGAAGCCAAGAAATTAAAAGACGCTTGCTCCTAGGGAGGAAAGCCATGGCAAATCTAGACAGCACACTAAAAAGCAGAGACATCACCCTGCCAGCAAAAGTGCATATAGTCAAGGCTATGGTCTTCCCAGTTGCAATGTATGGCTGTGAAAGTTGGACCATAAGAAAGCCTGAGCACCAAAGAATTGAGGCCTTTGAACTATGGTGCTGGAGAGGACTCCTGTGAGTCCCTTGGACTGCAAGGCGATCAAATTGGTCAGTTCTAGAGGAGATCAACCCTGACTGCTCTTTAGAAGGCCAGATCCTGAAGCTAAAACTCAAATACTTTGGCCACCTAATGAGAAGGAAGGACTCACTGGAGAAGAGCCTAATGCTGGGAAAGATTGAGGGCAAGAGAAAAAGGGGACAAAAAAATGAGGTGTCTGGATGGAGTCACTGAAGCAGTAGGCGTGAGCTTAAATGGACTCCAGAAGATGGTAGAGGACAGGAAGGCCTGGAGGAACGTTGTCCATGGGGTCACGATCGGTCGGACATGACTTCGAAGCTAACAACAACAAGAAGAAGACATCATGAGAACGGTAAGCGGTCTTACATCTTTGGAAGGTAGCTTTGTTGGGATACTCTGAAGAAAGCTCTATCTATAACATCATCTGCAGAAAGAATAGCTTTTTCCATTCTTGGAGACAAATATTGCCTTTAGGCATGGAAAGAACAGTCGATTCCATCTGTCATACTCTACTGTGTCACTATTAATTCATATAAACATGTTAACTACTTATCTTTTTATAGTTACTATAAATTGATGACAGCTGTCTTCTGAATGACTGAACTCCATTTAAAGTACCAAATGGGTTAATGTGAAAATTCCATAATAATATAACAATGGCTCATTCATACTTACAAAGCATAAATTGCAATTATCAAGTGATAAACATGCATAGAAACCATAGGAGTGTAAAAAAAAAACCTGACTGATAACATTTTCTCAAACTATACATTGTCAATAAAGCATAAGTGAATATGGAATGGCAAAATAAAAATACCATGAAAATGCCAATAGAAAACTGAATTTGTGGTATAATCTGTTTTGCTTACTCTAAACATATTATGCAAAATCAAGGCCCCTTCTTATACCATAACTGTTTTCTACTAAATTTCGTTGGCATACTATCTAGAAATGGGTGGCCATATCCTATTGTAGCAGAATTCGCTCGAAGATTCAGTTGCTGTACAATATCTTCTACTGTAACAGTTGTGTCATTATAATAGGCAAGAGTATAACCACTATTATTTATTTGCTGATACCATCTCAGGTTAGCGATCAAATAACCAAGGTTAGAAATTACACTTCTTTTTTTATGTCCAGCTTCTTCTATAGCGCGGAAGAAATTGGCATATTTTTGTGTCTATTTATACAGTATGTGTACCGACAATGATGTTCTAATTTTTTATTATATCACAGAGATTTTGAAAGTATTTATAAAACTGAACAGGAAATGGCAACCATCTGAAATTAAATGAAATTCCTTTCTGTTGTATTTCTCTTTTCTTGATCTCTGTATTTCATTTACAACATGACAGATTCTTCTAAGTTGCAAAAGAAAAGCCTTTCGTTAATGTTGTTGTCAATAGCCCCCCCTGCTTCCCCCTCTACCTTTTAGGTTTGCACAATAGTTTGCAGATATTACTCAATTTTTGCTAAATGATATACATAGCCAGGTTCCATACTTTGCATATTATTATTATTATTATTATTATTATTATTATTATTATTATTATTATTATTATTATTATTATTATTATTATTATTATTATTATTATTATTATTGATGCAATGTAGATAGTATCAATTGAAAAAGTGTTGTATTGTTGTGGGAGAGGGTTCTTACAGTATTATGGGTTTGTTTACATAGTTTATTGTTATATATACAAATTTCCATGTGAATCATGAGTTATTTTTACTTGCAATGGCAAATAAATATGAATGAATGAAACTATCCACAACTTCAATGGTAGATTACAGGATTACAAAACAAATTAAATTACATTTTTTTAAAAAATCTAGATTTTCTAATTCCAGATGCTTAAGCTTAAAATACTATAAAGCCCAGACAACTCCTCTTTACTGGATCAATATTCTTGTCATTGAACCCCCTTAATGTTGAACTTTGGGTTTTTTAAATGCAGACTTTTATGAAGGTTATGCTGCTGTCACAGAAATAAGAATGTGCTCATTTTATGTTAGCTTCAATGTTCAAGCATGTGTGTGTGCGTACTATAATGTATCTTACAGATGTCCAAGGAACAGAAAAAAGAATTGTGCATATGTATGTGTGAAAATTAAGACATCTGTCTGCTGTTTATTTTAGCCATCAGATATGCTTATAAACAGATGCCACTTTGGCAAGAGTTGTCTCCCAGCTGATCCTTTAAGCTGGTGGGATTGGACCCATGGGGAGTCTCCTTAGCAGATGCCACCATCTTCTGATGGTGACAAGCTTTTGCTTGAATCTTAATGTGGTCATCTGCTAGATCTAATTCTCCAGCACCATCTTGGAGGATGAAAATGGGTATTCCAAGGTTTCTACAGTTCTAACAAGGACTTCCAAATCCTCCAGCCTTTAATCATTAATGTAGCTTCCTTTTTTCTACAGAACTCAAGACAATGTACAAAGGAGCTTTGGGGGATTTATTATTTAGGCACTGACCTCACCTTGACTGCTTTGATTTCAACAAGGCTACTGCATCATGTGCTCCCAAACTATAGCTTCAAGTAGATTCTTTATATTAATTCTTGTGCAATAAGTCTACTGACAAGACTCTTGAACTAAGCTGACAGACACCAGAAAGAGGTGTCACCCGCATACTGACTGTAAAACCTATTTGTATTCAGTTTCTGATAACCTTGTAACAAATCACTATCAAAGGAAATTGGCTCTCTCTCAAGAGAGCAGTTTCATCCCTGATTTG
This sequence comes from Vipera berus, assembly GCF_964194415.1. Taxonomy (NCBI): domain Eukaryota; kingdom Metazoa; phylum Chordata; class Lepidosauria; order Squamata; family Viperidae; genus Vipera; species Vipera berus. Next base: position 126,722,847 of record NC_138202.1, on the reverse strand, counting down.
TATCGGAAACATGACTGTAACAGGAACAGACTTCCTTAAGACAGTCGCATGCTTATATTGCTTCTTATTCCTTGCCATTTTCCCCCCTTTATAGTACAATGGTGAATTATAGTCTGCCTCTCTCTTTTCATTCCATTTGTAATTAGGAGCAAGAACAGATGGTGATGCCTTAGTTCAAAATGGCTTTGTTGAAATAACTCTTCTGTGAGCTGCTGAAAGGCTGTGCCCTCCAATGGAGGAGGATTTGTCCTAGTTATGAGTAAACTTTACAGGGATGTTTGGGCAGATGCTCCCTCAGACTAGCTCAGCCCTTTGATTTATTAGACTGAGTACCGTAGGTTGTCCAAGAACTTCAAGTGATAGTGAAACCAATCAAGAAGGCACCACAAATGCATTATTAACGTCAACAATTGGTTAAGGAAAATTAATCCTGGGCTTTAATATAGTTGGTGGGCAAATAATTATTTAGACCTTACTCCCTTGCTTAATTTTTGGGGGATACCCAAAAGGCATTTTTTCAAAAGGCAACTGGAGTTTCTTTATTTTTACTTGAAGATGTTTTGCTTCCCATCCAAGAAGCTTCTTCAGTTCTGAAGAACTGAATTGAAGAAGCTGCTTCTGAATTGAAGAAACATCTTGGATGAGAAGTGAAATGTCTTCAAGCAAAATCAAGGAAAGTCTAGTTGCCTTTTGGAAAAGCACCTTTGGGACAACCATGATCTGGATGACTAACAAACTCCATAGATACTTTGGGGAATATTGTTCAGTTCCGATGGTATATATCCCTTCTTAGTATTGGCTCAAATAGTGATAATATGGGATTATTTGATTGAATAATCTCTGAACTGAAATGGTAAATAGAATCTGCCTGTCAGAATTTTAGTAATCTCTAATTAGGAAAAAAGTGACAGCAGACTTGATGGGAGGTTTACAAATGGAAGATACCATGTCTGAATTTCTTGTAAAATTCAGGATATAAGGCAGTATGATTTCACAACCTGAGCCTCATAGGGAAATCCTTTTATTCTCTAAGTTGCCACAAGAGTTTTCAGATGTGTTCTGCCTCATATCTTAATCCTCTGTCATTTGCTGCAAAACATTCAGAATAACTGATACATTGGCATGAGTTCGGGGCCCAGTGGAATAAGTTGTACAGCTTCTTCTCCAGGTTTGAGCATTCCTTTGAAGACCTTTTATACCGATCTTTCAGGAAATCCATAAACTCTAAATGTTGATGTCCCTCCCCTTGTTAGACAGATAATAAATTCATATACATTCTGCATTTATTGAAAAGCCTTGCTGAAAAGATAGTTTGGAGGGAATTTCACTTGTGAGGTTTAGAATGCACAGCCCATAGAAGAAGTAGAATGAGGGAAATGTCACCTTGTCAGATAAATCCATTCCTTTAAGAATGAGACATTTGAGGAGACAGATGATAGGCCTCAGAAACTGAGATACAAGAATATGGCAGAAAAATCTGGCCAGATGCCAGTAATAACTACAGTGTAAGAAGAAAGTTAAAGAAATTTTCCCAGCCAAACCAAATGCAGATTTAAAGAAGTTTCACTGTGGTTTTGTTATTCTCTCTCTCTCTCTCTCTCTCTCTCTCTCTCTCTCTCTCTCTCTGTGTGTGTGTGTGTGTGTGTGTGTGTGTGTACAAGTATGCACATTATTAAAGAAATTTTCAATAGTAGAAAAAATTGCAAATGTCTCCGGATGATAGTAAAGACAGAGAAGATGGTTAAAATTGATGGGGTGGTTATACCAGCAACCACATACAAACCAGCCACCACTACTTTGGTATCCCACAGTCACATAAGAACCACGGTGAGGAGGCAAGAAAGATAGCAACATCCAAGTACCACCAAAGCATAAGACAGGTCCTTGAAGAGTCAGCTCAGTAGGAAGATGGAGATCTATGCCAACAAGATGTATACCCCTCTAATCTTGCTTGTGCACCGAACTGACCAAAGAAGGGCATATAATGTGAAGACTGGAAGCTCCTCATAATGTATGGAGGTTTTCACCTGAAGTCCAACACCAGGAGACTGTCACCAGCTGGAAAGAGGGTGGGCAATGTCTGGTGAGTTCCAAAGTCACTGAGAAGTGCCAGGGAAGGAAGAGAAGGAGGGAAGGGTGAAGGAGCTACAGAAGGAAGGGAGGGAAGGAAGGAAGGAAGAAAGAAAGGAAGGGAGGAGTGACTTCTTAGCAGCAGTTATAAGTACATTTATATTTACTCTCTCATTCTAAGCTTACATCATAATTTCCTTCTTTCCATAATCTGCTCCATCTAATCATAAATTCAATGAATTATTTCAGCAATGAGATGGGTGGCATATAAATTCCATAAATAAATAAAACAAATTTTAAAAATCACCAGCTGACTTTTTTTTCCAGAAAAATGAAAAAGGTCTCCAGTTACTGGTGAATGTAGTTGTTCATCTTTCTCTAAACAAACAAGTTAAACCATCTCTGCCAGTTCTGTCATCTTCATCAACCACTGCTTCATTATGTGTATTTCAGAGTCTTTCCATTTTTACGCATATAATAGGCTTGCAGTGGTGTTCATATATAAAAGTAATATTCTATTACTCTTTTCTAACTGTCTGTTCATTAGTCCTAGAAGAAAAAAGATCTGGTTTCAGCAGAATGTCTTTATATCAGTGTATATTTTTTAATCCATTCTTGTTGGCTTTTTTTTACAAATTTACCAGTTATAATAAAATGTTCCTTCATGTTGTACACATTTCCAACATAAATTAGAAGTACCTTTATACATTCTAGGTAATTATTCTGGAGTTTTGTGGTTTTCCTCTAAATTTATTTGGAAACCAATGAAGTATTGTTGTTGTTAGCTGCGAAGTCGTGTCCGACCCATCGCGACCCTATGGACAATGTTCCTCCAGGCCTTCCTGTCTTCTACCATCTTCTGGAGTCCATTTAAGCTCATGCCTACTGCTTCAGTGACTCCATCCAGCCACCTCATTCTCTGTCGTCCCCTTCTTCTCTTGCCCTCAATCTTTCCCAGCATTAGGCTCTTCTCCAGTGAGTCCTTCCTTCTCATTAGGTGGCCAAAGTATTTGAGTTTTAGCTTCAGGATCTGGCCTTCTAAAGAGCAGTCAGGGTTGATCTCCTCTAGGACTGACCGGTTTGATCGCCTTGCAGTCCAAGGGACTCGCAGGAGTCTTCTCCAGCACCATAGCTCAAAGGCCTCAATTCTTTGGCGCTCGGCCTTTCTTATGGTCCAACTTTCACTGCCATACATTGCAACTGGGAAGACCATAGCCTTGACTATATGCACTTTTGTTGACAGGGTGATGTCTCTGCTTTTTAGTGTGCTGTCTAGATTTGTCATGGCTTTCCTCCCGAGGAGCAAGCGTCTTTTAATTTCTTGGCTACAGTCTCCATCTGCAGTGATCTTGGAGCCCAGGAAAATAAAATCTGTCACTACCTCCATTTCTTCCCCATCTATTTGCCAGGAATTGAGAGGGCCGGATGCCATGATCTTGGTTTTTTTAATGTTTAGTTTCAACCCAACTTTTGCACTCTCCTTCTTCACCCGCAACAAGAGGCTCTTTAGTTCTTCTTCACTTTCTGCCATTAGAGTGGTATCATCTGCATATCTTAGGTTGTTGATATTTCTTCCAGCAATCTTAATTCCAATTTTTGATTCATCTAGCCCTGCCTTTCTCATGATGTGCTCTGCATATAAGTTAAATAGGCAGGGCGACAGTATACAGCCTTGCCGGACTCCTTTCCCAATTTTGAACCAATCAGTGGTTCCATGTCCAGTTCTCACTGTTGCTTCTTGGCCTGCATATAGGTTTCTCAAGAGACAAATAAGATGGTCTGGTACGCCCATCTCTTTAAGAACTTGCCACAGTTTGTTATGATCCACACAATCAAAGGCTTTAGCATAATCAATGAAGCAGAAGTAGATGTTTTTCTGGAACTCTCTAGCTTTCTCCATGATCCAGCGTATGTTGGCAATTTGATCTCTGGTTCCTCTGCCTCTTCGAAATCCTGCCTGTACTTCTGGTAGTTCTCGATCCACATACTGCTGGAGTCTAGCTTGTAGGATTTTAAGCATAACTTTACTAGCATGAGAAATGAGTGCAATGGTGCGATAGTTTGAACATTCTTTGGCACTGCCTTTCTTTGGAATTGGAATGTAAACTGATCTTTTCCAATCCTGTGGCCACTGTTGAGTTTTCCAAATTTGCTGGCAAATTGAGTGTAGCACTTTTACTGCATCATCTTTTAAGATTTTGAATAGCTCAGCTGGAATACTGTCACCTCCACTAGCTTTGTTGTTGCTCAGTTTTTCTAAGGCCCACTTCACTTCACATTCTAGGATGTCTGGCTCGAGGTCAGTGACCACCTCATTGTGATTATCAGGGATGTTAAGCTCATTCTTGTATAGCTCTTCTGTGTAATTTTGCCACCTCTTCTTAATCTCTTCTGCCTCTGTTAGGTCCCTGCCGTTTTGGTCCTTTATCATGCCCATTTTTGCATGAAACGTTCCCTTCATCTCTCCAATTTTCTTGAAAAGATCTCTGGTCCTCCCTATTCTATTGTTTTCTTCTATTTCTTTGCACTGTTCATTTAAGAAGGCATTCTTATCTCTTCTAGCTATTCTCTGGAATTCTGCATTCAATTGGGCATATCTTTCTTTTTCTCCCTTGCCTTTCGCTTTCCTTCTTTCCTCAGCTATTTGCAAAGCTTCCTCAGACAGCCATTTTGCTTTCTTGCATTTCTTTTTCTTTGGGATGGTTTTGGATGCTACCTGTTGTACAATGTTGCGAACCTCTGTCCATAGTTCTTCAGGCACTCTGTCTATCAAATCTAATTCCTTAAATCTATTTGTCACCTCTATTGTATATTCAACAGGGATATGATTTAATTCATACCTGAGTGGCCTAGTGCTTTTCCCTACTTTCTTCAGTTTAAGCCTAAACTTTGCAATGAGAAGCTCATGGTCTGAGCCACAGTCAGCTCCTGGTCTTGTTTTTACTGACTGTATAGAGCTTCTCCATCTTTGGCTGCAGAGCACATAGTCAATCTGATTTCTGTGTTGACCGTCTGGTGATGTCCATGTGTAGAGCCGTCTCTTGGGTTGTTGGAAAAGAGTGTTTGCTATGACCATCGTATTCTCTTGACAAAATTCTATCAACCTGTGCCCTGCTTCATTTTGCACTCCAAGGCCAAACTTTCCTGCTATTCCGCTTATCTTTTGGCTTCCTACTTTAGCATTCCAATCCCCCATGATGATAAGGACATCATTTTTTGGTGTTAGTTCTATAAGGTGCTGTAGGGCTTCATAGAACTGGTCAATTTCATCCTCTTCAGCACTGGTGGTTGGGGCATAGACTTGGACAACTGTAATATTGAATGGTTTGCCTTGGATTCGAACTGAGATCATTCTGTCATTTTGAGGATTGTATCCCAGTATTGCTTTTCCTGGGGACGCGGTGGCTCAGTGGGTTAGGACGCTGAGCTTGTCGATCGGAAGGTCGGCAGTTTGGCGGGTCGAATCCCGAGTGCCGCGTAACAGAGTGAGCGCCTGTTACTCGTCCCAGCTTCTGCCAACCTAGCAGTTCGAAAGCACGTAAAAATGCAAGTAGAAAAATAGGGACCACTACGGTGGGAAGGTAACAGCGTTCCGTGCGCCTTTGGCGTCTAGTCATGCCGGCCACATGACCACGGAGATGTCCTCGGACAAGCGCTGGCTCTTCGGCTTTGAAACGGAGATGAGCACCGGCCCCTAGAGTCGGAAACGACTAGCACGCATGTGCGGGGGAACCTTTACCTTTACCTTTATTGCTTTTCCTACTCTTTTATTGACTATGAAGGCTACTCCATTTCTTCTGAGGGATTCTTGCCCGCAGTAGTATACCTGATGGTCATCTGAATTAAATTCACCCATTCCTGTCCATTTTAGTTCGCTGATACCTAAGATATCGATGTTCAGTCTTGTCATCTCTTGTTTGACCACGTCCAGCTTTCCTTCATTCATGGATCTTACATTCCAGGTTCCTATGGAGAAAAAATCTTTACAGCATCGGACTTTCCTTTCACCACCAGACACATCCACAGCTGAGCGTCCTTTCGGCTTTGGCCCAGTCGCTTCATTCTTTCTGGCGCTACTAGTACTAGCCCTCTGCTCTTCCCCAGTAGCATATTGGACGCCTTCCGACCTGAGGGGCTCATCTTCCAGCGTCATATCGTTTTGCCTTTTAGTACTGTCCATAGGGTTTTCATGGCAAAGATACTGGAGTGGGTTGCCATTTCCTTCTCCAGTGGATCACGTTTTGTCAGAACTCTCTGCTATGACCTGTCCGTCTTGGGTGGCCCTGCACGGCATAGCTCATAGCTTCATTGAATTACGCAAGCCCCTTCGCCACGACAAGGCAGTAATCCATGAAGGGGAATGAAGTATAGACTAAGTCAAATAAAGGTTTCTCAAGTCATCTCTGTTAGCTTATTGATTCCCTTTCCAAAACTGTTATGGCCAATTTATTTACTTATTTTGTACCTCAATGATAATGAAATAATATTACAAATGTGAGCAATTTAAAAAGTAATAATCCAGCATCCTGGAGATGGGAACTCATGATCTACATGCTTCAGGCTTCAGTTGTTTTTGCTAATGCATAAAGTTTCTGCTAATTTGTTGACTGAGAAGAAAGATTAAGTGTGCTGAGTCTGTAATAAGGAGAGCTGGTGATTTGTGACTGCTACAAACAGTGCTGAGTGGCTTGAAAAAACATTTTGCTTGCAAATATATCACAAGTGAATTTGATCTGAGCCCTCTTTGTTAAGCAGCATGTTTCTGAATCATAAAAGCCCACAATAGAAGAGACTATTGTTACAGCAACTTTTGACTAGGACTGAGGCTGAGCAGAGTTGAGTCACAATCTTGAACAAGCATTTTCCAGGGTTTTGTAGAAAACTGTAAACAGCCCCCTTTATGACAATTTGCCCACACATATTCATAGAGTGCTTAGCTATTCGTTTATACTCCTCTTTCTTGTTCTTATTCATAAACGGCTTCACTTGTGCTTGGCTACAACATCATCACTAAAGGGGTCAAAACGATATCTCCCATATTTCTGCTCAGACTGGTAAAACTGTCACATCAGAATTTATCACGGTGTGAACAAGCATATAATTCATAGAATCTGGTAATAAAAATATATGTGGTACAAAACTAGTGTATAAAAAATGCTTCTGCTTTAGCAGGCTGCAGGTGTCAGGGAAACTTATGCATAAAACAAGAAAATGTCCTTGGTATTTTTTCTTCTTTCATTAAAAAAAGCATAAAAATATGAGGAATTTTAGATTACCAGCAAAGCAAATACATATTGTAATGTATTGGGATTTTACTTGAACTGTTTCACGTGTCTGTTTGAATGCTGCTTAAGGTTGCTCAATTGCTGTGTCTGTGTAACGGTCACTGACTAGCCCAGGGGTAGGCAACCTCGGCTCTTTTATGACTCATGGACTTCAACTCCCAGAATTCCTGAGCTAGCTTGACTGGCTCAGGAATTCTGGGAGATGAAGTCCATGAGTCATAAAAGAGCCGAGGTTGCCTACCCCTGGACTAGCCAAACTTGCTGTCTCCAAGAAGATCATTGGATGATTTGGGGTGGGAATGGGTTCCTTTAAACCTATTGGCCAACACCTAGTGGCCAACCGTATAACTAGCTGCGCAGAAGCCTCTGTTTCAGTTTTGTTCCTGTTTGCCTCAATAAAGCAATATTCCTGTTTGCAACCTCTCGTCTCACTTACTGCCTCCAAAGAACTCACTACACAACACATATAATGATGATGCAGAGTAGTTTCTGCAATCCTAGTCATTCTATAGTCAAATCTGATTTACTGCAAAGGGCTGGATGATTCTCGATTGGCTTATATCTAAGGTGAACTCAGAAAGAATACAGAAGCATTTGGCAGGAAAAAGTCACATAGATGCAACAGATGTCAGGGGGGGAAATGGCACCAAAGCTGGCTGGAAAGAAAAAAATGTAAATAGTGTTTTCTAAAAACAAAAAACAAAACCAGAACATTTCTCTCATCAAAACGCCTATTTTTGACATAGCTTTCTAAATGGAAGAATGTTCAGTGATATTTTTATTTTTTTTTCTGTGGGTGTCACGAGGGCCATCTTAAATGGAAAATGAGCACCTCCACTCACAAATATAACAGGTTTGTGGGGAAGGGGGGGTTACCCCCCATTCTCAAAAGCATTATTTGAAATTGCTTATAGAGACCACATTCTACTCAGCTTTTTTTATCAGCATCTATTCCTCTTAAAATCTATTTGTTATCTTTAGTAAATACTAGACAACCCATGCCCCACCGTGGTCATAGTTTCAGAGATGTTTCCTTACCTAAACAGAGAAACAGAACGACTGGCTGGTCAAATCACAGTGGGAACAGGAGCATCTTCATACTGCCTGCTGGCTTCCCCACTGATTTTCCTTGTTGGAAGCTAGCAGAGAATATTGGAAATGTTCCTTCCTTCCTTCCTTCCTTCCTTCCTTCCCTCCCACTTCCCTTCCTGCCTTCCTTCCACAAATGTACAATAACATTTTATTCTCATAATTTTAAAAGAAGCTTGGAATTCCATGAAAGAAGACACTTTCCATCTATGAAGCTTCTAGATGCATTTTTTTAAAAAAAAATCTCACTCAACAATATGTGAAAGAAAAGGAGCTTTTTATTTTCCTTCTCTCTTTAAATAGCGCTCTGTGACATCATGCTGGCCACATGACTGCAGAAATGTCTTTGGACAACACTGGCTCAATGGCCTTAGAGATGAGCATTGTGTCCTATAGTCGGTAACAACTAGTAGAATAAAATCCACAGGGACCCCTTTAAATAGTTTTCACCTCTATTTTGTGTCTTTAAAATGACTCTTCCACTTCAAAGCTAATTATTTAGTGAAACGAAAACTAATTTTCCCTTGCAGTAGGCATAGTGTTGAAATTTTTTTTGTAATGCCTGAGGGTTTTTTTTAAAAAAAAATATTTATTATTTTTTTCTGTAGTATGCAAATAAGCCCTTATCTGTTTTGATTAATTTGATCCCAAAAATACATTCAAATAGATTGGGACAGTTCAATCATTTGGGGAAATCATTTTTGCTTTAGTATGGACTTTCAGATTGATTTGGGAAGTGTGAGTTTGTGCAAGTAGAAATGTTAATGAAATGGTCAAATCAGGTCCAAATCAATGCAAACACTTTTGAGTCAGTTCAGTCTGGTTGTTGTTTCGAAGGGATATTTCAAAATCAGATTTTATTTTTATGCAGCCCTAATAAATTGGTGGAGGCACTATATAAGTTGGAATGCATTTATAGAGAATAAATGATTTGTTTATAAATGTTGGTATGAGAAAACACTAGCCAAACAGAATGAGCCTTAAGAACATGAATGATCCAAAATTCTGGAATTATCTTTATTCTATCATGAGCCGTGGTGGCACAGTGGTTAGAATACAGTATTGCAGACTAATTCTGCTGACTGCCACCAGTTCGATTCTCACTGGCTCAGGGTTGACTCAGCCTTCTATCCTTCTGAGGTTGGTAAATTTAGGACCCAGATTGTTGGCTGCAATATGCTGACACTGCTTAGAGAGGGCTGTAAAGCACCAGAAAGCTGTATATAAGTCTAAGAGCTATGGTTATTGCTATTGCTGTTGTGATCAGTCACCATCCAACTAGACTTGCCACTGATTACACTTTTAATCTCTGGACATTGGAATCGATCTAACTCATCTATCAGTTTCTGATATTGCTGGAACTAATGAGGCCTTTTTCTGTAATCCTCATTTCGGCTGGCTTTTTGAGGGATGGTTATCATCTACCATCTCCAAATTATTCAACTAAACAGATGTTTAAGTAGCTGCCAGTCAGCATGCTGCTATGCTTTAATTATTGCTCAAAGCCCCAAATTTCCTGCATACAGATGGCTCCAATTCAGTGCACTGCGTCGGCTTGTAAGTAATTTGTAGGTTTCCAAATGTTATATTTTAAAATTCTCTTTAAAGTGAAGAATGAATCATGACCCCGACCTATCTTTCTGTTAGCTTTTCCTAATCAGTTTGTGCCGGGTGCAAACTTTCCTTTCATTAATCCCTCTCTACATCCTCTATACTCACACAATCACAACAGTTTCCCTAGACATCAATGTGGACACAAGCAGGCAGACAAGCAAGAACTGTGTAGTTTTTGCTTGATGCTGGAGAGAACATAGTAGTTACTTTGTAACAGTGGCCTAGAAAGAGGCAGGCATTCAACATAAACAAAATAGCAATAGCATTTCTGCTTATATACTGCCCCATAATGCTTTGCAGCACTTTGGGGGTGGCTTATAACATCAGCATAATTTGTATATTGTTCCCAACAATCTGGGTCCTTATTTTACCAACCTCAGAAAAATAGAAGGCTGAATCAACCTGGAGCCCTATCAGGATCAAACTCCAGGATGTGAACAGAGTTTGCCTACAAATCTATAGTTTCACCACTGTACCATCAGGTCTCTTCAAAATGAATAATAAGGATATAAGGTATCTCTATCCTACCTTCCTTGTTTTGAGGAGAACTACCAAATCTTGGATACGGACACCCAGAGGACCACTAGAACGTTGCACGAAGATATAGAAAAGTTTAACTATTTAAAGTTATTTACAAATGATCTAGTGAACAACAAGATATTTTTGGTATAATTCATTTCAGCAGTCCAATAGAGAATTCCCAGGTAATACCACTGCTAATTTTGTTTATGAAATAATCCCATAGTATAATGACACCTCACCCCCAACTGTTCCAAAATGTCATCCCAATCTATCTTATTAATATTGCTATGTTATTAGTTCTTGGAGTTACCTAGCTGTTATATGCTAAAAAAATATGGGAAACAGTGTAGCCACCAATGTGGACAGCATAAAACAGGTGTGATTGTGATCAAGTAGCAGAAAAGAACAGTAGATCATCAAAACAGATTTAGCACATCTGCCATGCAGCAGGAAAGGAAGGAAAAAATCCAGAGAACCACAGATTTCAGTGCTATAAGGAGCCGTGGTTTAAAATACAGTATGCAGACTACTTCTGCTGACTGCTGGCTGCCAGCAGTTTGATTCTCACCAGCTGAAGGTTGACTCAGTCTTCTATCCTTCTAAGGTCAGTAAAATAAGGATCCAGATTGTTGGGGGCAACATGCTAACTCTGTAAACCACTTAGAGAAGGCTGTAAAGCACTGTGAAGTGGTATATAACTCTAAGTGCTATTGCTATAAGACTCTTGAGTATTGATGTAGATCAGACATGTCAAACACAAGGCCCGGGGGCCAGATCCAGCCCCTGAAGTGGTTTCATGTGGCCCGCGAAGCCATCCTGGAAACAGTGAGGGAACGGCCCCCACTGCCTTGGCCCTGGCCCAGAGACCCTCCTTCTGCCAGAGACCCTCAGATCTGTCCCACTCCTGCCCAGGCCCCCATAGGCACCCTTGATGCCAACGATGTAGAGCTGGCCACGCCCACCCAGTAGGCCATTCACACTCTAGCCATGCCCACCCAGTAAGCCACGCCCACCCAGGCCACACCCACCCGGCCCCTTGAGGGCAACCGCAATGCTGATGCGGCCCTCAATGAAATTGAGTTTGACACCCCTGATGTAGATTGATATGATCTACAAGAGGTGCTCAACTTACAGTCATTTGTTTAATGAGTGTTTGAAGTTATGGCAGTGCTGAAAAAAATGATCTACAATTGGTCCTCACACTTATGACTATTGCAGCATCCCAATGGTTACTTGATCAAAATTCAGGGAGTTGGCAACTGGCATTTATTTATTCTGGTTGCAGCATCCCAAGGTGATAGTTATGACCTTTCCAGAGAGCTTCTGACAAGCAAAGAGAATGGGGCAAACCAGATTTGCTTAATGTTATTTGCTTAATGACCATGGCACAAAAGGCCATAAAATCACATGAAATTCACTTAACAACTGCAAATTCACTTAACAACAACTTGCTTAGTGATGGAAGTTTCAGTCCCAACTGTGGTCATAGACCATGTGAGAAGACAGCAGACACAGTTCCACATAGGATATGCCTACTGAACCCTGTGGAGCAATTATAAGGAAATCATTGCTGTGACATATTTGTCATGGTAAAACTTGCACACTCAAACACATATACATACGTATATACACACCGTTGGTTTTTTGAAAAGTATTCTCAGGCAGCCAGCATGTCTATAAGTTTTTCCTAGTTCTCAGATGAGGAAAGGTGTCAGATGTGAACAGATATTTCCCATGTGCTGTTCTGGGACACCATGTAATGCAATTAACAATAAGCTACTTAATTATCATCTAATGTTGTGTCAGGTAGCTGTCCTACTCCAGCTGCTCCAAGCATCTGCTAATAGCTTGACTGTTACCTTAGAACCTTCTGCTATTCTGCATCTTGGTGCCTGCCAGCTTAATGACAAAACATGGACCCCATGAAGCTACACATCCTAGATGTCCTTGCTGTAATGCATTTTTCCATATCACACTGAGACATGCTATGGTTACATTTAAACAGTACTCTAAACACACACACACACACACACACACACACACACACATCATATCACATCACATTTTGGCTTAGCACAGTATGTGAATGGAGAATTATATTTCCACCTGAATAATAAAATATTATTTAACAGTTCAATACCAGGACAGAATTGAAAAGTCATCTTGCCTAAGGCAGCTTCATATATCTCACTGATAGCATAGTGTTTACCTTTCAAGGATTATCCTTTTAGTTAGTGGTTCTAGCTGTGGTAGGCCCTTGAAATGAATACTTGTTGAAGATGCTGAAATTCTGTCTCCTGGCATTATTTGCCCATATAGGAGTTTTATTTCTGCAGTGGAATCTGCCTCTTGATTATTTAAAGCAACTTCCACTGATACAAGTAAACTGTATGTCCTAGCCACTTGTTCCCTTAATACATGGGTGTTGTGATTCAGGGTCAGCCTGTGGGTTCGGCAGTTGGGTCGGACGACTCAGAGGAGGAGGAGGGGGGTGTTGAAGACCTTGCTGAGGGGGTTGAAGATCTTGCTGATGAGAGCCCTCAGCCAGGCCCCTCCCACTTGGTCACCACAAAGACCCAGCTGTGTGAGCCTGACAGCGTGGATGAAGATGACCCACAGCTGGCCCTGTTCAAGGACGCCCAACGCAGGAGGCAGTCAATTAGGAGTAAACAGAGGAAGGCAATGGGGCTTCTTGGAAGGAGGCAGAGAGAAGCCACGCCCTGAACTCTATATAAGGGGAATGTGTGGGAGGGCTAGTTTGCTGAAGGCAACCGCTTGGATCCGCTTGGATAGTTCCTGTTTCTTAAAGCTCCTGTTTCTTGGTTTGTCTTGTTCCGTTTGTTTTTGTAGCAATAAATTTGGCAGGCGTAATTCCAGCCTCTTGCCTTCTTGTAAAAGGGGTTGTCCCTGCCTTTTCTGCAGGGCCGGTAGCAGGCTGGTACAGAACAATGGGATAGCTGTGGTTTATAGTCATGCCGGCCACATGACCATGGAGACATCCTCGGACAAGCGCTGGCTCTTCGGCTTTGAAACGGAGATGAGCACCGGCCCCTAGAGTTGGAAACGACTAGCACGCATGTGCGGGGGAACCTTTACCTTTACCTTTATAGTCACTGTGAAGTACATACATGCAAACTGTCACTTCCCTGGGTTACTTATTGAAACACCTGCTTAGTTTTGCCTTGGCTCAGAAACTAAGCCAAGTTAAGTTTCAAGAGTTTCTAGATGAGAAAGCAGGGCAGTAAATCAGACTGCAAAGTCAAAAGATGACCTGGGAAGAAATAATGGTAAGCCGCTTCTATATTGTTGCCAGAAAAACTACAAGGATGTGCTGATGAAGTCACCAGAGTCAAGCTCACCTTGGAAGAACTTACTACTATGCAGTCTTAGCTGGATGTCCTTCACAAAAAAAGAATTAGGGATATTGAAAGATGCTATCAACATGCTAGAGAAACTACCAATCTATCTAAATTAATATAGTCACAACTGAGTGACAGAAACTCTTCAGGCTTTAAGGCAAATTCTTTCTCAGCTTTACCTGTGAATTTAAGGGACTGATCTTATACCCTGCAAAAATGAATGCCACTAAGTTACTGGTATCACTGTTTTTACTACTTTGCATCCTCTACTGTAAAATTTCACAACTTTGGGGTCAATATCAAAGAGGTTAGAAGAAATTGTGGCTTTGTTTCAAAACTGTACTACCTTAAGACTCTGAATATAGTTTCTTCCAAGCAATGGGCATTGTAGCCATTGTAGGACCAGGATATGCTGATTCAGACAATATGCTGTTTCTATAATCTTTGTCTTTGTTTCTATAACTTTTCCTTGTTCCAAGGAAATGGCAAACATTGTGGATATGGATGACATATATTCTAACCATTTCTAGTTGCACACAGATAAGGAACGGACCATTACTTTAGCTATAAAGTAACTCAGGGGTCTTCAAACTTGGCCCTTTTATGATTTGTGGACTTCAACTCCCAGAATTCCTCAGCCAGGCACACTGGCTGAGGAATTCTTGGAGTTGAAGTCCACAAGTCATAAAAGGGCCAAGTTTGAAGACTCCTGAAGTAACTGAAGGGATATAAAAGCATGTTTGAGGGAACATTGAACTCATACAAAGATTAATTAAATATCTGCAAGTCCTGGAAAAGATTATATAGATCAGGGGTGTCAAACTGCCAGCCCACGGGCCAGACGCATCATGATGAAACTGTGCCCACCCCATTGCCGGCAATGGGGGGAAAGCTCTGATACGTCACATGACGTCACAAGTTTGACATGTCTGATATAGATATATTTATTGTCATTATGTTGCTCCCTCCAAATGATTACAAATTGTGGAGCAAAACCTATAGTTTTGTGAAAAACCTGCAAGGTGGATATATTACAAAAATAACAACAAACCTAATGCCATTCAGCTACGTGTGGGTTATAATCCTGGCATTCAGAAGATATCTAGAAAGTTTACAAGGTTTATTTTCAACAAATCTAAGGAGTATGAAAGTGGATAAGGATAATTCACTAAGTTCATCTGATTGGACTGAAGTTTTCTTAGCTGGGAACAACATTTATTTATTGATTGATTTAATTTGTATCCCCCCTTTATTATTTTTTTACAAATAACTCAAGGTGCTGAATATATGCAACACACACCTCTCCTCCTATTTTTCCTCACAAAACAACTCTGTAGTTAGACTGAGAGAGAATCACTGACCCAAGGTCAATTAGCTGGCTTTCATGGCTAGGCAGAACTTGAACTCACAGTATCTTGCTTTCCAGCCTGGCCTTTACCACTAGGCCAAACACTTTCATTGCTGAGATGTTGTTCTAGCATTTCAGAACTTAAATAACTGTCAGGAGACAAGAAGCTTTTCCAGATGATTGGCTTTTCTACCTCCCAACCCTTCTGACAGAATGCCATTGACCTAAGGATAATTCACTAATTAACACCAAGGGATGCATCTGTTTTTGCATTATGTGATCCTTGGTGGGCTGTTCTTGCCTTGCTATTAGAACTGTATTAGAAAGACCCATAGAACGGCTCTTTGTGTCTTCAGAATTGTGAAGAGCAACCATTTTACTTTTAGCCCTTCCAGATAGTTCAGGACCATTAGCACCATCAGACCAGCATCTTTAGCACTTCCAGGACCATCAGCACTTTCTTTATTGGAAGGTTTCATTAAACAGAACCATGCAAGATGGAAAGTATTTCTCTCCTTGTGTTCTTATAGTCTCTTGAAAATGAGGGAAGGTCCCTTTTGAAATGTTTCCCTTGCTTTCCCCCCAGCTGTGGACTGAGCAGTCTCTTGTCACTCTGTTGCCTAGACTGAAGATCTTCTTCCTGCCTCCCAAGGACATTCCCACATCTCACTGCATTGACTGATCTGCTTTGCCTATTTTCAAATCTATTCAGATACCAGGATACAGTGACAATAGGCATGTTTATGACTTTGTGAATTTAGATAATACAGAAAACTGCCAGACAATCAATGGGCACTCTTCCAGGCCAATACCTGAGCATCAAGAACTATCTGCTAGTCAATATTCACTTGCCAGTCAATACCTATCTGTTGTTTCCTACCCTACTGTTGTTTCTTAGGTTTATGTATAAATTAACATCCTTCCCTAATCTTCATAAAAATAAAAAGTATAAAATGCTGGCATTCCTGTGTATGCTGGTACTTGCCAGCTTCCGATGCTAGTAATGAGGACGGAACATTTCTCTCAAGAGTTGCAGGTCTTGCTAGGCAAGATGATCTAAGAATCCCTTTCAATCAAGTAAATGACACATTGATACTTCTAAAGTCCCTTGGAACATCTTTTCCTTGTTCATGAATACAACACCACTGGCACAGAACTAGAATGAAACTCACGCCCAGCTGTGAGATTGTTTGATCAGTGTGAAGATGATATACATCTTATCCCAATATCAGGAATGCATTTTTGCTTCAAAATATCAAAAATCCAGCAAAAGATGGAGCAGTAAGCTTTTTTTTTAATCCCATTTA
This sequence comes from Vipera berus, assembly GCF_964194415.1. Lineage (NCBI taxonomy): Eukaryota > Metazoa > Chordata > Lepidosauria > Squamata > Viperidae > Vipera > Vipera berus. Next base: position 126,706,253 of record NC_138202.1, on the reverse strand, counting down.
TATCCCGCCCTTCTCCGAAGACTCAGGGCGGCTTACAATCTAAAGCACAATGTGCTTAGCAATAGCCTAGTACTGAAAGAAAATAATCAAATAACAGTAAAGAAATCTATTGATCCATGGAATGTGGGGTTCTCCACAGATTACTCATTTTCAGTGTATACCTATGAACCTAGAATCTTAATGCATACATATTTACAAATATCCCATGCAGTTGTCTTTGCAAAAGAGCCCTGACTTGCTAAAATTGTTTGAGATTTGAATTTGAGATTTTTCTTTTGCTCTACCTAATTTCTAAATTTGCACAGTCTTTGAATAGTCACCAAAAACCTAAGAAACATTGTGTGCTTCTGAGTGGTACACAGAAATGAATGTTTACGGTGATTGAGGGAATACATGGAAAGGAAGGGGCAAAGAGGCTATTGCACATCAAAACAGTGGCTAGATCTTAATAGGTTTAACTAAAACATGCTTTTGTGCATATTTGATAATTGTGTGAAATCCTTTGTGACACAACCTGTAATGTACTTCACTCTAATTGTGAAATGTAATGAGTGAAAATGTGCTTATGCTTGTTGTTTTTCTTGTAGGCACATTTTCAAAAATATGAACAAGGGACATATTAGTAGGACTTGCTTCAGAGTTTATGCTTCAGAGCTAAACGAGTTTTGTAATAACTATGTCTTCACAGCTGCTCAAGAGCTACTGTGGTAAAAATAGTCAAAAGCTGATGGAGTACCTTTTGTCTCTTCCTCTTCAGCCAATATTCATCAGAGAGTTAATAGAAAATGGATGATACCTATCCACTTTCTGCAGCATCACATTGACCACTGAAGGGGATAACACTATTCTCCTTGTATCTGCTTGTGGGATTCTATGAGGATCTAATTGGCCATTGAGACAATAACGTAAAAGGGCTAGATAGTCCAGCAAGACATCTACAGTGTACTTGATAATCCCTGAACCTTATTCTATGAAGTAATAACATTCCAAATTTGAGGAGGTGGTTCCTGATAAGAGATTTTGAGAAAAAAAGTATAGAAGATTGTGTGATTCTTTCTATAAGGTAAAGGTAAAGGTTCCCCCGCACATGCGTGCTAGTCGTTTCCAACTCTAGGGGACGGTGCTCATCTCCGTTTCAAAGCCGAAGAGCCAGCGCTTGTCCGAGGATGTCTCCGTGGTCATGTGGCCGGCATGACTAGATGCCAAAGGCGCACGGAACACTGTTACCTTCCCACCGTAGTGGTCCCTATTTTTCTACTTGCATTTTTACATGCTTTCGAACTGCTAGGTTGGCAGAAGCTGGGATGAGTAACAGGCGCTCACTCTGCTACATGGCACTCGGGATTTGACCTGCCAAACTGCCGACCATCTGATCAACAAGCTCAGCATCCTAATCCACTGAGCCACCGTGTCCCTTTCTTCTTTCTATAGCTCATCCTGAAAAAGAGAGGTTATTGGGTTCCTCAGCCATAGCAAAAAATAGGACATTTCTAGATGACCAGCCTTTGTATCTCCCAGTTCTTCCCATTCCAATTAAAAATGCAGCTGGAATTAATCTGGACTGTTTGCAGGCTTTGAGTTGTTATAGGTGTGATCATAAAATCATAGGGCTGGAACCCCCTGCCCATGGCAGGAGACCTTATTGCATTCTGGATAAATAGTTGTGCCACCTTTTCTTGAAAACGTCCAGCAATGGAGTGGCCACAACTCTGGGAGGCAAGCTGTCCCGCTGATTAATTGTTCTCACTCTATCACATGTTCCAGCAAGCCTGATGTACAGTCTAAAACATTCTGTCATATAAATATATAATAGAGAATACTGCATTCTTTTATTTGCAAGCCTATAGAATTCATAGTAAACTAATGGAAAACACTCACTCTTCCTGACCAATAGTTAAATACTGAGAATGATTGGCCAATTAGTGCTCGCTTCCAAGCCAGTAATGAAGTATCTGTTTCACTCTCACAGACACATTCTTTCCCTGTCTTTAAAGCTGAAAGAAGAAATTAAATAGTTTTTGTTTATGTGCTTGTGGTGGTGGTGGCATATTCCATTGCTTTCCAACCCCCTGCTGGCATGAGTGCTATTCTGTATTAGGAACATTTTAGCATTAGGAACATTTTACAGTTAACATACATGGCTATCCAGGAGCTGGATGGTGAGACAAACTGCCCATTTCCTCCAATGAGAAGATAGACAGCCTTCTGAATGAAAAGCACCTGCTTCTGCAATAACTGGCCCAGCTGGAAATGATATTTCTCAATGGACCGAATGCCACTGACCAAAGGATAATTTACTAATGCACAAAGGAATGTATCTGTTATATTGTTATGTGATTCCTGGTGGGGGTCTTCTTACCCCACTGTTAGAATTGTACTAGAAAGACTGGTAGATTGAGTCTTTGTGTCTTGCTTAAAACAGATAGTTTGGTAGAATTCCAAAGACTGCACTCTCTTTTCAGTTATTTTGCTCAATCCTAAAAAAGACATCACTAGCTATGATTTGTACAATTATTTTAACTACTGAAAATAGATGGAACTACCTTTTGTTTAAAAAGTCCAAAATCTGAGAGATTAATATATTCTGAATTATTTAATTATTATTGTTATAATGTTAAATTAGATTTGAAGGCCACCTGACTCCAGAATGACTGTGGGTGACTTACAATTTAAAAACAGAAAAACCACAGAGAATCTGAATCTAGACAACCATATCTCATATACAAAAAGAAACAAACCTTCACAGAACCCCACAAACATTCTATCCTGGGAAAACAGCAGTTTTTAAAAAGATTTCTAGAACATCTAGGATATGTAGGAACAGTGCTGACAGAACCTAGGTGGTGGAATTAAGAAAGGGATCAGTCTAGAATCCCCATGTAGTCACAAGTGAACTAAGTCCAATCTCCCTTGAATTCCATTGAACTTTACCTAACTCCAAGCAGGTGCTAACCAATAGGTGAGAATATTCTTGTGCATAGGCATAAATAGCAATAAATCAGTTTAATTGGACTTTCACCTGTGGACCTCACCTTTTGTGCCTACATGGATCTATGGAGGGAATAGCCTTCTGGAGGACGGGCATCATGACGTATTTGTGTTCCCCTGAATCAGACTAACTCATTAGTCTGGGAAATAAGGATAACATAAATTCATTTTAGAATTCACAAAAATCATAGTAAGGTAAAGGTAAAGGTTCCCCCGCACATGCGTGCTAGTTGTTTCCAACTCTAGGGGCCAGTGCTCATCTCTGTTTCAAAGCTGAAGAGCCAGCGCTTGTTTGAGGACGTCTCCGTGGTCATGTGGCCAGCATGACTAGACGCCAAAAGCGCACGGAATGCTGTTACCTTCCCACCGTAGTGGTCCCTATTTTTCTACTTGCATTTTTACATGCTTTCAAACTGCTAGGTTGGCAGAAGCTGGGATGAGTAACAGGCGCTCACTCTGTTATGCGGTACTCGGGATTCGACCCGCCAAACTGCTGACCTTCTGATCGACAAGCTCTGCGTCCTAACCCACTGAACCACCGCGTCCCTCACAAAAATCATACTTTGATGTAAAAGTATGTTCAGCATTTTTTAAATAAGAGAGAATATATGTAGCTCAAGGTTGAACTGTGGAGTCCTTGGTGCTCTCAGAGCTTGGTTGTTTGCTGCATACATTTCATTATCTCACTAAATAACATTGTCAAGTGCACCGATGATGTTATCTAGTTGGGTAATGAAACCTCTGCAAGCAAACAACCAAGCTCAGATAATATCAACAATTCCACAATTTCCTTTTTTTTCTATCTCTTTTTAACCATGCAGTCTGCATCCATACCTGCAATCATTTCTTCCCCGATGCTAACAAGTCTTAGAGTTCTCCCTTGCACATCACCCCCTTAATTTGTTTGAAAAAGAAATTTCACAGTGGAATACTCTAGCGACAGTTTTGAGAGGTAAACTACACACCATCACTCCTTTGGGTTAGGTAAGTAACCAGCTGTCAGTCAGAAGAAAGGAATTCTTTGAAAAACACATCAGTTGATATTGGTTCTACAACAACGTGTGCATTATCTGAACACAAGGAAAAGTGTGTTTCTTGTGATCAAAACTTGACAAGAGGTAGTGCATCCTAATCAATATGTGGAACATTTAATCTTACATGCTGTCAAGATCACAAACAAAAAGGGTGCATTTTAATGGCAGGGAAGCAAATAGATTCATTGCTGAAAAGGTTACCACTGGAAGTCCTAATCTGACTTCTCTGAATATCTCACAAGAGATATTGCAAGGTTGACCTTAAAAATTCCACATATGTTTTTTTTCTCTCTCTCCAATGTATGGAATCCTAACACAGCTCAGCAATGAGATATTTCTGACCTGACAATACTCAGTCTGTTATCTTCAATGTTTTGCTCTTTACTTAGGGAAGGAATGTAGCATCTGAGTTTCTTCAGCAGCCATACAACAGCAGCCAAGTTTCAACAGTTATGCATTGTCCTAGGCAGGCTGATGTCCTTCAAGAGATGCAAATTTTCATATGCTACCACCAGGTTATATATGTGCCATATCTTTTTCTTGTTTTAGACAAGGCTCTGGACAAGCCTGTCTTCTCAAATAGAATGACTAAGACAGTGATGGCATCATGTGAACGTGGTGATACTGGAGTTCATCTTGTCCCACTGACAGATACCTACTCCTGTCCAGAAGAGTCCAATAACTTTCCTTTATGATTCACTTTCTTATATTAAATTACTTCTCTGCAGATTTAAGGAGAGTCAATTCTTAATTATTCTCTGTAGCTTTGAACTTAAAATAAAAAAGGTAATAATGAGCACATACAGGTTAGGTTACAATATGACTGCTTCTCAATCTCACTCTTGTATTTCATTTGATAGTTTGGGCTAATATTTTCCTGTGGTGCTCACCAATTATATCTGATGTACTGAAAACTTAACCTGAAAATACTCAAAGTAGGAAAAGAGGAATAAAAAAAAGATAGAGGAAGAATGGAAAACATCAGGAAAATAGATGGATATTTGTTGTGGATTTCTCCAATTAAAAAAATGAAATATAGGAGCCTTGCTTTTTACACAGACACAGACACAGACACAGACACACAGACACAGACATACACACACACACACACACACACACACACACACAAACATATTGCAAGAATAATTGCACTTATAAAGTATAGAAAGACCCACTTTGGCTGCAAGCAATAGACCTTGTAAGAGTGAATCAGCTTTATTGTCAGACGAAGGTGGGGGGGGGGGAACATGAAAATTGTAGATTTCAGCCAAGAATCAATGAAGATTCAGACAAGGAATTAAAGGGCCTAGTTTGCAAACATAGGAAACATTGCAATCCAAACAAGTGTCCTTCCTAATGCTAAAGAATTTCTTGTTAGATGCAAATATTGTTTTGGAAACACATTTTATTTGTAACTGGACCCACTCCAGTTGGGATGATTGGAGGATGATTCCAATTTTTCTTTTAAATTTACACAGCCAGAACTAAAATAATGGTGCCTAAGTTTGTTTTGCTGAAATCACAGATATTTCATTCATCTCCTTCTTCCTTCCACAATTCATCCTAATCACTGTCAGTCTGATTCTAAGTACTTACTGTAACTGGATTTTTCAAAGCCACTGTATTCCTCTGAAAGTTTGAGATGCAATCTGCAAATTGTGTTTTCACATGACTGTTGAATTATGTCAGAGAGCTTTAAGTACCCCAACCTATACCATACTATGCCAATAAATATAGATACCCTTCATTAATTTGACTATTATATATTACTTTGTTCTCTGCCTATATTCAAAATGCTGTTATGAGGGAACAATTTATATAAACATGCATATATTAGGAAAGTTAGGGGTGAATATAAAAGTTGTATGGATTGCTTTGAATTTTTAGAATAACAATGCATGTCATGACTGCTTTAGCATGTTGGTAATGGTGTGCTTTCAGACATCCTAGCTCTTACCACACCACTAAATTTTGCCAATTGTTCTTCACTCGGTTTGTATATGAGTGTTTAATGACTTCAATTGAGAAGACAGAAAACTTATCTTTGAAAAAATGGTAAGACAGAAAGGTCTCTGAAGATCATCGTGTTTGTACATGTGATCTGATGAGATTTGTGCCTTTTTAATTTGATTGCACTTTTAAATTTTAAAGTGCAGTCAAATTAAATTATGATGACTAACACATCTGAATAGATAATTGGAGGTCATTCCTTCCTTTGAAAACAGTGCAATGTCTTTCCCTATATTAGGTGGCAGAGAAGAAGACATCCATCTACAAGATGGATGGACTTAGTTACAGAGGTTCAACTTAGAACAGGTTAGGGATAGATCATCATGGAGAAATTATATTTATGTCATCACTAGGACTTGAAAATGACTTGATGGCACATCTCTCTCTCTCTCTCCCTCCTTCCCTCCCTCCCTCTCTTGTACACCGCCCCGAGTCCTTCGGGAGAAGGGCGGTATATAAAACAAACAAACAAACAAACAAACAAACAAACAAACAAACAAACAAATAAATAAATAAATAAATAAATAAATAAATAAATAAATAAAAATAAATGTGTGTACAGTCAAACTAAAACAGATTGATAGAACTCCAGTCAAAGTTTTTCCTATGAATCCTTACACAGTATTTGATTCATTTGTTTCTTCTTTGATATTTGTGAAATAGGAAGAAAGATGACCAAAAATGCCTCAGCAAATGGAAGTCATGGGCAGAGATGAAGAAATGTATGAGAGTTTAATTTACAGGATAAAATTGCAAAATAGAAACTACATTTTGTTTTCTAGAGCAGCAATAAAAGGATCAGAAGAGAGACAGCAATTCATGAACTAATGATCTCAAGGCTACTGCAGGATTAAACAAATGTGCCCATTAAGAAAAATACCCAACTTTATATATATGTGTGTGTGTGTGTGTATGTGTGTGTGTGTGTGTGTGTGTGTGTATTACAATTCCTTTTATTGCTTTTTATTTTTCTAACTCTGAAACGAAGGCGGCAAGTGTTCTGGCCTATGGTAAGTAAACAATCTGAATAATAATAATAATAATAATAATAATAATAATAATAATAATAATAATAATAATAATAATAATAATAATAATAATAATAATAATAATAATAAATGACATGTTCAGTATATTTTTCGGTGGGCAGAAAAAAATGTCTGATCAATAAAGAAGGCCAAATAAATAATTCAATTGGAAGAACCACGTTCTTCTTCTACTGCTTCTATGTCTCTTTATTTCTTTTTTTTTTTAAAATAAATCTTTATTTACATTTCATGTTAAAAACACACCATACACTAACAAAGACAAAAAAACCCATTTACAATATACAAAAAACGAAGAAATCAAAAAATTAAAAACCATTTCAAAAATTTCACATTATATCTACTTCTAAACTAACAATTATATTCCACTCATTAAGTCTCTTATAACCATCCAACTCCAAAGCTTATTCATTAACAAAGACTATATCACTTCATTTTTGACCAACCTCCAAGCCACCCTCATTTATCCATCCAAATATACCATTTATTCCATGATAGAAATGCTGGTGTCGCTTCTTTACCCTTCAACTTCTTGGTCAATGTGTCTGCTTCTGCACTATCAAGTATTCTCCTAATTATAACTTCATCCGGCAGGGTATGATTTGCCTTCCAAAATTGAGCATACCCCATCCTTGCCGCCTTTAAGATATGTAAAAAGAAATACCATATTTCTTTCTTAATATTTCCAGGCCTGGAGCCAAGCAGATACGTCTCTGGTTTAAGATCAACTAAACACCCTGTGATTTCCTCTATCCATTTTTGGATCCTCATCCAATATCTAACCATTTCCGGACATGTCCACCATAAGTGATAGTATGTGCCAATCCCTTTACCACACTTCCAACAATCGGCCGACAATCCGGGGAACATTTTGGAAAGTCTAGCTGGAGGGAGATGCCATCTATAAAGCATTTTGTATATGTTCTCCTTATATGACGTGGAAACCACCAGCCTCATATTAGTCCACCAAATCTCTTCCCATTTCTCAAGTAGAAGTGCATAACCAAAATTCTTCCCCCAGGCAATCATCGCATCTTTTACCACCTCCTCTCCTACTACCCTAGTTAGCAGCAATTTATAGCACTTAGATATCATCCCTTTCTCCAGACCCAGCAGAATCTTATCTAATTCCTGCAGATTCAGATAAATACCCCTTCCTTCCTTATCCTTCTTATACCTTGACTGGATCTGCAGGTAGGCCCACCACTCCAGTTGAAACCCTTGCTGAGCCAGATCTTGTCGTGTTTTGAGTTCTCCCCTGCTATCTAAAAGTTCTTTGTAAGTTGGTCTTCTTCCCTTCTTGAGTAGGGTCGGATGGGTCAAGGCTTCCAAGGTTGATAACCAACACGGAATTTGCACATAGTACTTAGCCCTTATCTTATCCCAATTCCGAATCAGTATATCCCTTATGTAGTGGCGAGTAAGCTGTTTGCTTGGAGGAGTACCTTCTTACCAAAGAGCTGCATGCCATCCCTGCAGCAAATCAAATCCTTCCAAACTCAGCAATCGATTATTCCTTAAACATCCATTCCTTGCCCCAAACTAAGAGGGCAGCCTGATAGTAAAGTTCCCAGTTTGGTAGGCCAAGGCCCCCTCTTTCCTTAATTTCTTGCCATTTTCATTTTTCATGATGTGAACTATCATCTGTCTGTCTGTCTGTCTATTGGTCATCTGTGTCTATGATTTTTAAAAGGAAAAGTCCAGTGGTGGGATTCAGCCAGTTCGCACTGGTTCGAGAGAACTGGTAGCTACATTTACCTGAATTCGGAGAACCGAAGTCCAATCTAGGCCTGGGAGGCCTCCGGAGGTCCATTCTAGGCATCGCAGGCTTGGACGAGGCCTCCCAGGCCTAGAATGGCCCAACGAAACTACAGTGATGCCACTTCCGGAAGTCCGTTCTAGGCATCAGAGGCCCAGGCCTGCATCACATAATAGAACTGGTTGTTCAGGTATTTGAATCTCACCACTGGAAAACCCCATAGAATCTAAACTAATGAGTAGCAGATGATTAAAAATATCCAGAGCACACCAGAGAATTTTTCAATTAAATGATACATTTTCAGTGATCCATTAATGTTTTACATGGCTTCAGCCTCAGAGGTCACAATAATATTTAATTAAAAGTACGTCCACAGGACTCAAAGAGGCTATTTGATTTAGAGAGTCTTCTCCATTGTCTCATTCGTAATATCAAGGGTCTGTGCTCTAAGTCCTTTCTAGGTAGATTCAAAGCATTTCAACCACAAAATATTCTGCCCTTAATTGGTTCATGTGAGTGTTGTGACTTTAAAACAAAACAAAAAAAATAACAATTTTGTTTTGACGTTGGGGCAAGACACGGTGCTTGCTTCTGGGACTGAAACCAAAGATATTATTTTAAATGGTATAGCTTAAGTATACCAATTCTTCTGAATACTATAAGTGGAGGGTTTTTTTTATGACTTGCTATGAGGCGGGGTTTTCCCTTCAGCACTGGTATAAGAATAGATGACTACAAACAAATTTGACTTGGCACCAGATTTTTGTTATTAATATTTTTATTATGCTTAGTTTTGTAGTTTTAATATACCTTTTATTCTGTTTTAACTTTTGTTTGGAAGCTGCCCAGAGTTGGTCATAAAATGGGTGTCTATATACAGTAATTGTTTTTAATAAATATCATCTACATCATGGGCGACCCATCTTTTGGTTTGCCTGGACGGCATTGAGTGAAGATGAATTGTGTTAGGCCACATATAAAATAATAGAACAGATACTATCTAAGAGTAATGCAGTAATGCAGTAATGCAGTAAAAGTGCTACACTCAATTTGCCAGCAAATTTGGAAAACTCAACAATGGCCACAGGATTGGAAAAGATCAGTTTACATTCCAATTCCAAAGAAAGGCAGTGCCAAAGAATGTTCAAACTATCGCACCATTGCACTCATTTCTCATGCTAGTAAAGTCATGCTTAAAATCCTACAAGCTAGACTTCAGCAGTATGTGGATCGAGAACTACCAGAAGTGCAGGCAGGATTTCGAAGAGGCAGAGGAACTAGAGATCAAATTGCCAACATACGCTGGATCATGGAGAAAGCTAGGGAGTTCCAGAAAAACATCTACTTCTGCTTCATTGACTATGCTAAAGCCTTTGATTGTGTGGATCATAACAAACTGTGGCAAGTTCTTAAAGAGATGGGAGTACCAGACCATCTTATTTGTCTCTTGAGAAACCTATATGCGGGTCAAGAAGCAACAGTGAGAACTGGACACGGAACCACTGATTGGTTCAAAATTGGGAAAGGAGTCCGGCAAGGCTGTATACTGTCGCCCTGCCTATTTAACTTATATGCAGAGCACATCATGAGAAAGGCAGGGCTAGATGAATCAAAAGTTGGAATTAAGATTGCCGGAAGAAATATCAACAACCTAAGATACGCAGATGATACCACTCTAATGGCAGAAAGTGAAGAAGAACTAAAGAGCCTCTTGTTGCAGGTGAAGAAGGAGAGTGCAAAACTTGGGTTGAAACTTAACATTAAGAAAACCAAGATCATGGCATCTGGCCCTCTCAATTCCTGGCAAATAGATGGGGAAGAAATGGAGGTAGTGACAGATTTTATTTTCCTGGGCTCCAAGATCACTGCAGATGGGGACTGTAGCCAAGAAATTAAAAGACGCTTGCTCCTGGGGAGGAAAGCCATGGCAAATCTAGACAGCACACTAAAAAGCAGAGACATCACCCTGTCAACAAAAGTGCGTATAGTCAAGGCTATGGTCTTCCCAGTTGCAACGTATGGCAGTGAAAGTTGGACCATAAGAAAGGCTGAGCGCCAAAGAATTGAGGCCTTTGAACTGTGGTGCTGGAGAAGACTCCTGCGAGTCCCTTGGACCGCAAGGCGATCAAACCGGTCAGTCCTAGAGGAGATCAATCCTGACTGCTCTTTAGAAGGCCAGATCCTGAAGCTAAAACTCAAATACTTTGGCCACCTAATGAGAAGGAAGGACTCACTGGAGAAGAGCCTAATGCTGGGAAAGATCGAGGGCAATAGAAGAAGGGGACGACAGAGAATGAGGTGGCTGGATGGAGTCACTGAAGCAGTAGGCGTGAGCTTAAATGGACTCCAGAAGATGGTAGAGGACAGGAAGGCCTGGAGGAATGTTGTCCATAGGGTCGCGATGGGTCGGACACGACTTCGCAGCTAACAACAACAACAACACTATCTAAGAGACACAATAAACAGTAACTCAACCTCAGCTGGATAAAGTTGTTACGTAATGTCATAAAATTATCCAGCACTTTTAAAATGCAGGAATGCTATGGGATAACCTGACCTGTTGTGCAATGGGAACAAGTTGTCAATAAAGAAGGGTTTCATTTCATTTGTTTTAAACTTGCCTGCGTTTAACCTGGAGCAGCTTCTTGTTTTCTAATTAGTGAAAAAGTATGAAAGGCAAGAACTGGTTGACCTTTTTTTGTTTTGTTTTGTTTTAAGGGACCTTTTGAGACCTTCAGCTCTTTCCCCGAACCACTTCTTTCTTTTGAGTGAAATAATTTAAATAGTACAAAGTGCTAGGAGGCATTTTTGTTTGTTAAGAATCAACATTAAAGCAGTCGTTCAGATCCATGATAGTTCACATTCCAAGCATAAAAATGGGTTTCAGTTATTGTTCCATTTCTTGAAACATTTCCTTTCCTGTTCTTGCTTTGTTCTTTTCTGCTTAGAATTTATGATGGACTGATAAATGCTCTCAGTGATAATGAAAGGTTGGTGGCAACTGGTGGAACCATTAGGAACCAGTTTTCAAGTAAAAGGTGGATTTTTAAGCTAAAATTAAAAGCAGCAGCAGCCATTTTTTCAGTGGAAATTGATTCTTATGCTGAACAGAAGTGGAAGGTGACTGATCACAATTTACTAAGATATAGGCTGCAAGAAAAATTTGGCACAATACTTGAAAAGAGAAACCTTGTTGATGAGTTCAAAACTTGGACAACATGCAGAAATGGCAAAGTTGACAGTATATATCTATTACCTCCCTTTTTATGACCCTGTAATCCCTTAATCTGGGGTAAAGTCAGGGAGACTGGATAAAGCTGAACGTTTTCTGGCTGGATGCCTTTCCTGATGCCATGCAGAGTTCGCAGCAAATATTTTTTTTTCTTTGAGAAACAACTACCGCTATCTAGTATTGAACTCTCAATCTACCAAGTGGGAGGTGAGCATTTTCACCTCTAGGCCACCATGCTGCTCCACTGCCAATATATATCTATAAACTAATAAAACTCTTGTGTCTAATTGTAACCTTCAATTGAGCAAAACAGTGCATAAGAGGACATTTTTCCCCAACCAATTTACCTTAAATGGGCTTACTTATAAAAGGCCAGGTCCCATTACTATGGTGGGAGTTAAATTTGGGGAAGGTGTGGCTGCTTCAGCACTGCTGCACTGCTGCTGTTTCATCACCACCAATTCACATGATCATCATTTCCAATGTGCCCCATGGCTCCACAACTGGAGAAAATGACAGGCAGGAAGGGTAAATTTGATTGTGATTGCACATGCTCCCTGCCAGCTTCTCACAAGCAAAGTTTTTTTTGCAGGGAACATCAGCATTGGGGAAGCTGACAAAAAGGTTGCCAGTTGCTCAGGTAAATCTCCCCCACCCGTGCAACCTCCACAGCCCCTTTGCCCTCATGTCATAGTGGCCGCTCATGCACATCTGTGCACTCTTCCTGACGTGTACTCCACAACGTGCACAGTCTTCCTGTGCATACCTGCTCGTACTCATGCAACCTTCCTGATCTGTGCTGCACTCATGCATGCCATCCCTGACCAGCATGTCTTACACCACCACACACCTTTCTTAACCCATGCAGTACACACTTCTGCCCTCCTCAATCTTTCTCAATTCTGCTGCACGCCACTTACACTTCCTGATCCATGCAGATCTTTTTATATATCGCTGTGCATCCCTATGTACTCTTACTGACCCATGCCTCATTCCCATGCACCCTCCCCAATCCCCATAGTATCTTTGGTGCAAGTTATCAGTTTTTGTCTGGATTAAGGGGTTGTACATGCTGCTGTGCACATTTTCCTATGTCCTAACTCCTAATTTGCATGTTCCAGCATGCAAATTATCCTGCACCAGATAAAAGAGGGAGGAAGTGATAGTGGGTTCATACATGCATAATGTGCAGCTCCTCATCCTTATCCCTATCCTCTTCACATGGCTCTCAGATCAGAAATTACACATCCTTGCATTATGTCGATAGAGAAAGTTTCCAAACCTTGCACAGTTAAACATTCAAATAACCATTGATGGAACAAGTAACATCAATCTTTACATATCATTCTAGTCATAATATAAAAGTAACTAAAAATGATTGCAGACTTCAGCTGGTTTAAAAAAATATACTCTCTCTTCAGAAATCTCCAAGTATGATTGTTTTATGATAACAGCATCTCTGCCACATGCCTCTATATTGTATCCAAGGGAAACTTCTCTGATAACACTTTATTTATTCATCACATTTATCACAAGCGGTTCCTAAAAAGACTATCCTGGAACACTCACTCTCCAAGATGAAGTTTCTCAAATGTTTCCACAATTATTGACCATGAGGACCCAGATTGTTGGGGGCAATAAGCTGACTTTGTAATAATGCCGCTTGGGGGGGCCCAAAAGCCCTAATAAGCAGGCATATACATAGAATGAAGGCTACTGCTAAGCTTGTAAGCCGCCTTGAGTCTTCGGAGAAGGGCGGGATATAAATGGGATTAAAATAAAAAAAATAAAAAATAAACTATGAAATAAACTTGCAGAAAATGAAGTGGGAGATGCACACAGACCCATATTATTTTATGTTTCAGAGCAAGTGAGTTCACAAGTTTCTGGTAAGTAAGATCATCATTCGGATTGCATCTGTAAATGTCTTTCTGTTTCCTTAATTTTTAAAGGGTTTTTATTTGTTTATTTATGTCTGTATTAAAGAAAGCTCCAAAATAAGCATTTATTTACTACTTGAATTATTTCATGTATCCCATGCCATAACAACTCTTTGTCCAAAGTTGCTGGTAAAAAATGTTCTCCTGTAGAAATTTATGAGAGGGATGAGATAAATAAATCCTCAGCCCAATAAGGTTCCTTTTTCAGATATTCGTCATTGTATTTCCCCTTCCTTTGGAATTGCTTGAGCAAAATCATTATTCCGGTTAGCACATTGCATGGAAACTCACAGTCAATAACTACCATTTCTGAATGTTCATGCTCATAGTGCTCCTGACATTATCACTTGTATGCATCAGTGAACTAGTTTTTGGCCATAGATCCATTCAAGTAAACTAGCTAACACAGTTAATGGTAATGGTGGTGATGGATGAGCAAGGATTGAGACTATTAGTTGCCAGCTGAGTGTCAATTCTCATAGCAGAGATGGAGCTGAGATGACAAGTTAGGTCTTGCAATGCATAGACAACTTACATTGCTAATAAGCATAAAAAGGCAGGACTAAGCTCTGGATCATGAAGAGAGATTGTAACAGACCACCAGGTGGACCTCCAGAATTTTTCATGAACCTCTTTGAAAATCACTGATCTAGGATGTGGATCAGGAAAACCCAATGGAAAAATCAGGAGAAATTGCTCATAATCTGTCATAGGCAGCCTGCCTGAGAAATACCATTTTCAGAAAAAATTGCAGTGTTTTGTATCACCCTAATAAGTTAAAATGGGAAATGTTCAATGAATATTGATATAAGAAAAAAAAGAAAAGAAATGTAGTTAACACTGAAGGAAGGGGTTGCCAGAAAGATATCTATTCCACCTACTAAACTAAAATAGGAAGCATGGATTAAAATTGCAAAGGCCAGAAGTGCATTTAGAAAGAAATGATTCAAGAAAGTGTAGGGTAAAGGTGGCAATGTGAAACTGTATGCATGAAAGATGCTGGATTCCCTCAAGTAAATAGTGCTTAGACTGTCCCTTATTTCACATCTGTTCATGGGTATTTTGTTGCATTTCTGCAGATTGTCGCTTTTATTTTTGCTACAATGTATGTGTGAAGAGTAACAACCATCATCCCTTGAGACCTGAACATGGTTCCAATCTGGTGCCAGATGGCATCTACTCACCTTTGGTAATCTAACTGTACTGTTCTGTCACCAGCTGTATTTCATCAAAATGATGCTGGATTAAAACCTGCAAAGTCAGCAGGTCTATTCTGATTTAAGGCCAGCTGCCACTGTTCCTGGGCTTTTTGTGCATTTGCCTCCAAGTCCTTTGCAAATTCTATATATTTCCAGAGGACCATAAGAATAGCTTCATGCTAGTGGTGCTACACAATGATATCGACCACCATCCTTGGAACATAACAGGACTCAATTTTGCAGTGGACTTTGATCTTTGAACTAATGAATGGAAAATCAGTAGGCTTTAGATAACTGCTTGTACTTCTCCTATGAGCTCCACTAATATCAGCGTTCTCAGCATCAGTGGGGTTTATTTGTTTATTCACGGTTCCACTGCAACTAAGAATTGCAGGACTTTTTTTCCAGAAAAACAATCAGTATGCCTCCTTACGATGATAACAGAAATATTTGTTGCATTTTTAAACAAGTTACTGAGGACTGGCAAAGCTGATTACCGCACCACCTTCATATTTTATGAAACGGCATAGCAACATCTCCTGTGTGAATACCATGAACTGCTACTAGTTTCAGCACTGCTCAGAAATGCTAATCTTTTAGATATTCTGTGCATGGCCCGCCTCAGACATCCAGTTCCTCTGCTTTGCCATCTGCAAAGAATAGCATTAAAAGCTTGACAAGAAAGTTTCCATCCATTGGAATTCATTAGAGGTTGTTATTCAAGTAAGGCTTATGTTGGGTGGGTATGCGTGAATTAGATTTCCTAAGAGAAGTTGGAGAAAAGTTAGATTTCTGTCCAATTATATTCCTTTCATGAAATGTTCCTCATTCAAAATGTTCAGCATAATTCTGAAGTTCAGCAAGCTTCTGCACATGAAAATTCAGCTTGCATTATCAAAACCTGGATGGGGCAAGTGAGCATGACCACTTGGTCTGATCTAGAAAATATATGCTAAGAGTCCTAATAACATGACAAGTAAGAGGATCTGTGGGCCAAATCTATGTCTGTCCTGTGCCCTTTCTTTATTCCAGGAGCCACTGAAAACTATTTTATTTCAGCAGTTCTTTGGCCAGGAATAGACAGCTACAGCTGGCCATTGGTTATTGTCGTAGCAATTAGTAGATTGCACAATTAACATCTTATGAGGTCTTATGGGAATGTATAGCTTTTCTTTCTGGAAACCATCTGGAATCTGTATGGATTGAGGAGTACATAAAGGTAAAAGCAAACATGGAAACACATGGGTTTTGGGAGAAAGAAAATCTACTACGAATCATATTGTGAAGGATGCAGATGACATGGCAGTGGTGGGTCTTGTCCAGGATGGCAATGAAGATGCTTATAGGAAAGAGGTGAAGGCTCTGGTGGACTGGGGCAATAAAAGTAACCTGGTTCTAAATGATGATAAAACAAAGGAGATCATTGTAGATTTTAGAAAGAGCCTCTAGGCTTATTCCAATGTTTATCATAACATTTACATATTAATCTATCAGCTTTTACATCAGTACTTTTAACCCAGGTGGCCTCCGATAGTGGGCATTCTTTCCACTGCACCAAATACTGTAACTTTCCCTTGTGTAACCTTGAATCAAGGATTCATTTTATTTCATAATGAGTCTCTCCCTCCACGACAAGGGGACCAGGTGCCTGTCTTGGTGGAGGTCTCATTGAGGACCCTCTGTATGGCTTCAACAGGCTGCAGTGGAACACAGGGTGAACTTTCCCTAAAAGGCAAGGCAGCTTTAACTCCACAGTGACTGGGTTTATAATCTGCACTATGGGAAAAGGTCCAAGGAATTTTGGTCCCAATTTTTTACTAGGTAACTTAAGTCTTAGATACTTTGTAGAGAGATAAACCTTTTCACCCACATGAAATGGCCTCTGGGGAGCTCTTTTCTTGTCTGCCTGTTCTTTGTAAATTTTTGAGGCTTTTATTAGAGCTGCTTTTGCATTGTCCCAAACAGCTTTCCAAGAAGTCACCCATCGATCTAAAGTTTGAGAAATGGGAGGATTCTGAGGGAGCTCAAGCATGGGATTGAACTCCTTGCTGGTAGCTATCTTAAAAGGACTGAGTCCAGTGCTGCTATGCACTGTGTTTTTGTAAGCCACCTCAACAAAGGGGAGGAGGTCAGCCCAGTTTGTTTGCTGGTAATCAACATAACATCTGATGTATTGTTCCACCATTGCATTAGCTTTTTCAGCAGACCCATTCATAGATGGATGAAAAGCAGATGACAGTTCCTGTGTGGACCCAATAAGTTTAAGAAAGTCTCTCCAAAACTTTGCAATGAATTGCACTCCACTATATGAAATAATCAGCTTTGGAGCCCCATGGAGTCAGTAGATATGCTTGAGAAACATTCTTGCTAGTTTTCTTGTGGAGGGGAGACAGGAACAGGCAATGAAGTGAGCTTGCTTTGAAAAAAGATCAATCACATTCCATATTACTGTATTTCCCCTACTTTCTGATAATTCCACAATAAAGTCCATAACATTCTCTTCCCAAGGTTGGGATGGATCTGCTACATGCTGCAATAGCCCAGGTGTTTTGCTGGAGCGTCTTTTCATTGTACCACAAGTTGCACAGCTCTTTACATAATTTTCAACATTTTTCTTCAAACCTGGCCATCAAAATTGCTTTCTAATTAAATGTAAAGTTTTTAAATATCCAAAGTGACTGGCTTGCCTGCTATCATGACTCCGCTGGAGGGCCTGAATTCTAAGGGTCTCTGGTAGATACAGTTTTGACCATTTCCAGGCTAACCCACTCCAACAAGTTGGTATGGTCCTGTTTTCCTGGAACCAGGGGTCGGTTTTCAATTCCTTTTTTAACCTTTTCATCAATGGGCTGTCAAGTTCAGGTGTATTTGCCCATATTTTAGAAATTGACTGGTTGTGGGATGATGGGATTCATGATTTCCTCATGATGGATAATAATAATAATAATAATAATAATAATAATAATAATAATAATAATAATAATAATAATAATAATAATAATAATAATAATAATAATAATAATAATAATAATAATAATAATAATAATAAAGTTGGAAGGGACCATGGAGGTCATCGAGTCCAACCCCCTGCTTAGGCAGGAAACCCTATACCATTTCAGACAAATGGCTGTCCAATCTCTTAAAAACTTCCAGTGTTGGAGCATTCACTGCTTCTGGAGGCAGGTTGTTCCACCGGTTAATTGTTCTAACTGTCAGGAAGTTTCTCCATAGTTCTAGGTTGCTTTTCTCCTTGATTAGTTTCCATCTGTTGCTTCTTGTCCTGCCTTCAGGTGCTTTGAATAATAGCTTGACTCCCTCTTCTTTGTGACAGCTTGTAAGATATTGGAACACTGCTATCATGTCTTCCTTCTTCCTTCTCTTCATTAAACTAGACATACCCAATTCCAGCAACCGTACCTTATATGTTTTAGCCTTCAGTCTCTTAATCATCTTTGTTGCTCTTCTCTATACTCTTTCTAGAGTCTCAACATTTTTTTTATGGTGACCAAAACTGGATGCAGTATTACAAGTGTGGCCTTATCCAGGCATTGTAAAGTGGTATTAACACTTCACATGATCTTGATTTTATCCCTCTGTTAATGCAGCCTAGCACTGTGTTGGCTTTTCTGGCAGCTGCAGCACACTGCATATTTAAGTGATTGTCCACCAGGACTCCAAGATCCCTCTCACTACTATTGAGCAAGGTACCACCTATATTATACCTGTACATTTGGTTTTCCATGCCTAAATGTAGAACCTTACTATTTTCACAATTGAATTTCATTTTGTTAGATAGCACCCAGTGTTTAAGTCTGTTCAGATCCTCTTGTATCTTAAGCCTATCTTCTGGAGTGTTGCCTATTCCTGCCAGCTTTGTGTCATCTGTAAATTTGAGGAGTTCCCCATCTATCCCCTCATCCAAATCATTGTTGAAGATGTTGAAGAGCACTGGGCCTAGAATAGAACCCTGGGGCACCCCACTACACACTTCTCTCCAGGTAGATGCAGTTCCATTGAGGACTATATGAATACAGCCGGTCAGCCAGCTATGAATCCATCTGGTGGTGATGCTGTCTAACCCACATTTGATAGTTTGTGATCTACTTTATCAAATGCCTTGCTGAAGTCCAAGTAAATTATATCTACAGCATTCCTCTGGTCCACTAATTTTGTCACTTGGTGAAAGAATGCAATAAGATTTGTCTGGCATGATCTGTTTTTGACAAACCCATGTTGGCTTTTAGTAATGACTTTGTTTGCCTCTAGGTGTTCGCTGATTTGTTGTTTGATTATCTTTTCCAGAATATCCCCAGGTATTGAGGTCAGGCTTTTTTTGAAGATGGGAACTACTGTACATCAGCTCTTTTCCAGTCCTCTGGTAGTTCCCCAGTGCTCCAGGATCTTTGAAAAAATATAGTTTAGTGGTTCTGAGATCGCATCTGCCAGTTCCTTGAGAACCTTGATGATTTGAACTCGTTTAGGGTGGACAGTTGCTCACTTACCATTTTCTTGCCTATCTTAACTTGTGTTTCTATTTTGTTTTTTATGGTACTATTTTTGATAAGTTGGGCTGTTTTTTCCCTTTGTGTAAAGACAGATGCAAAAAAACAAGTGAAATAGTTCTGCTTTCTCCCTGTTGCTTGTCAGCTTCTTGCCACTTTCCCCCACTAATGGACCAATCATTTCCTTAATTTTTTTGCTTGTTTTTTACATGCTGAAAGAAGCTTTTTTTGTTATTGTACTGGGACAGTCTGGACAGGGCATAAGCTAGGAAATTCTTTACCCCTGCGAGGTACTTTAGTGTGAAATTGAAACATTTAAAATACTGAGCCCAGTGGACTTGTTTAGGGGATAGTTTATGGGGCATTTTTAATGTCTTTAGATTCTTATGATCAGCTCACACGTCAAATAGCAAGTCGCCCCCTTTGAGAAAGTGACGCCAGGTGAGCAGCACCCACCTCATGATGAAAGCCTCTTTCTCCCAGACTGTCCACCTCCATTCAGTATCAAGAATGCAAGTGTAGAGGTGGTCAACAGTATTAAGTATCTGGGGGTGCAGATAACTAACAATCCGAATTGGTCTCTCCACATCTCATCCTTAGTGAAGCGTGCAAACCAGAGTCTCCATTTCCTGCATCATATGAGAAGAGCACATCTCTATCCTTCTGGCCACTTTTTACAGAGGCACGATTGAGAGCATTTTAATGAACTGCATCACTGTCTTCTTTGGTGGCAGCAGTGCCTCTGATAGAAAGACCCTACAGAGATTGGTAAGGATAGCCAAGAATATCATAGGGGGCTTGCTTCCTGGTATTCAGGACACTGCTTATAAGCGCTATGTGCTTAGAACTGAAAGCATTGTTACAGACCCCACACACCCACTTCACAGCCTGTTTCTGTTTTTCCCCTCTGGGAGGAGGTTTTGAAGTATTTCTAGCAGGACTTCCCGATTCTGTAATAGCTTTGTTCCCTATGCCATCCATGTGGTAAACCCACAAGATTTGTTTTTCTCACCATTGACATGTGTACATAATCTGAACTAGACTGTATTGTTTCTCTGTGTCATATATTTTTTTTTAATTCCATTTATACCCCGCCCTTCTCCGAAGACTCAGGGTGGCTTACAAGCTTAGCAGTAGCCTTCATTCTATGTATATGCCTGCTTATTAGGGCTTTCACACACACCCCAAGCGGCATTATTACAAAGTCAGCTTAATTGCCCCCAACAATCTGGGTCCTCATTTTACCTACCTCGGAAGGATGGAAGGCTGAGTCAACCTTGAGCCTGGTGGGATGCGAACCTGCACTAATTGCAGGCAGCTGGTGTTACTTAAGGAGGCATTAGCCCACTGCTCCACCAAGGCTCTTTATGTGGGTATATATGTGGGTATATGCATAATTCTGTATTTATTTATTTTGTCATATTTATGTAGTGTGTATTGAAGGTGATGACCCTTTGAGAGTTGTATGCAATGAAATTTCATTTTAATGTATGCCAATTAGTGTACATTCAAAGTGACAATAAAGTTATTATTCTATTCTATTCTATTCTATTCTATTCTATTCTATTCTATTCTACTCTATTCTATTCTATTCTATTCTATTCTATTCTATTCTATTCTATTCTATTCTATTCTATTCTATTCTATTCTATTCTATTCTATTCTATTCTATTCTATTCTATTCTATTCTATTCTATTCTATTCTATTCTATTCCAGTAAGGTGTTACTGTCTCAAGGATGTTTGTCAGGGGATGAGATTTTCCTTTGTTTTAAAAGTCTTTACCTTCTTGTTCCCTCTCCTAAATGGTAGAAGAAAAAATGAATTCTGAATTCAGCAAATAAGAAAAAAGAAACTGCAAATTGAACCAGGAGAGAACTTTTGTGATGTCTTTCCTTAGTACTCTTTTTTAGCTAATAGAGTCATCTGAAGTTTTATCTATTATCTCATTCTCCTTAAATAAATAGCCCCAGAGTTCTACATGGTCTTCAGCTGTGAATCTTCAGGAAAGGAAATGGGGCTGTAAAAAATAGAGGCAGGAAGCTGTAGAGAGAGGTAGCAAAGAAAGACCACCCTGTTGATCATGTCTCTGTCAGCCAGTGTAAGTAAAATAGAAGTCTAAACGGAATTCCGCCAAATTATGAATAAAGAATTTCTGTCTTACTTTGTTAATCGAGCAAGCAAGAAATAATTCAAGGAATATTGATCAAGAACTAACAGAAAGACAAGAGACATACTGGAACATTGCCTGTTAGTGGACAATAACTCACCCTATCCTCCTGCTCTGTTCATGCATGCATCATCTCATAAAATGACATTTAATACAAAGTAAGAATGATGAAGGTTCCCTAAATTTGCACAATTTATTATAGGTGTCAAGCCATATTAGTTTTGCCAGAGCTTGACTTAAATTTTGCTTTGGATTTCTGTCACCCAGAATCAAAAGTTATTATCACGTACTTGAATTTCATTTTACCCTGAGACTAATACAATTAAGGATGAGCTGGCTAGAGATTTCTTCCTGAACCTTAAATGCGAGGTAGGGGCTGATGGTTTCTCATGAGGCATCTCCTGACCCACCTTGTTCTATGCTCTTGCTGGCTTTGATGCTGTTTGGTAATCTCATTTAGAGGAATGCAAAGTTAATGATACTGGCAGTTATTCTTTTATCACTGCTCTGCCATGCAATCTCATATACTCCTAAACCTCATTCTATTTCCAATATAGATTTGAAGATACGACCTGTCTAGGACAGATGCTGTCCTCGATAATGAGTATGGACCATTGTCATGGAATATCATCCAACATAATTTCTTTCTATCCCTCTCTTCCCCAACAATCATGTACTCTTAACTGTGACTCAGCTAAAAAGCCATCTAACCTTCAGTTGAAAGCTCGAAGACCTCCAAGGTCCCTTCCAACCCTGTCATTATTCCATGTTCTATGTTCTAACTCAGCCTACTGTACTGAATACGTATTGATCTAATACTTTTCTAGGTTTTTTTTTGTTAGATGAAATACAGAGAAAGTAGAAGAAACATACATTTTTTGAAGGGGCAGGCAATGGTTCAATTTTTATAAGACTGAAGACACGTGCCATAAATATGATAGAGATTCATGTATAATTTATTTTAAAGATAGAGAAAATATGTAACCCAAAGAGTTTTCAGATCATACCGGAAAAAGGGACACATCAATTCTAAGACTGTCAACCATCTCTGGCACTGCAGATAGTACTAGCCTTCCCACCCTCTCTGGCAAACACCCCCTCCTGTTATGTCAAAATGACTCAAGATTCAACTAGTTTATGCGTGCTATGCTGTCATGTTATAAATCCATTAGGAAGAAAACAGTTAGTGTTAGAAAAAACAGAAATCTGTCAGAGTAAGTGAAATACAGTAGGCAGAATGCTTTTAGAATGTGGTAGGTAAGGTGTTTGTTTTTGTTTTTATGCCTGAATACCATATTGAAATGTCTCTGTTACTTTATGACTCTAAGGCTCATGTGAAAGAAAACAAAGCAGCAAAAAACTATCTGTGTTGATTGTTTAAACCTTTTTATTCTTTTTAAGGGTTCAATGATATCTTTAAAGACAAGAGGGTATTAAACATTGTAAGAGTGGTACAGTTCTGAGGCCCCTGGAGGAGGGCACAAAATGGGATGGGAGGATGGCGTCCCCTCAAAGCTAGAACATCAACCTTCAAAGAGTAAATCCAATACTGGGGTCCTTCTCCTGTCTCTTTCAAAGATCAGAAAATTGTAACATCAGGTAAGTCATAAAAGAGAAGTTCTGTAGATTGTTTTGTCAGGGGAGAAGGTTGAATTTCTGTACCAATGGATATTCTGGGTACTGGAAATGACATTATGGGTACTGAATATTAGCATCCTAATTTGTGTTTGGGGTTTAGTAGCTCATTAGTTTGTTATTTCTTTGAAACCTGAATATTCTGTGCTTCCAGATAATAACAGTTCTCCACAAAATCACAATTCTCTTATGTTAAAATCCTGTCTTGGTCTGGATACTAACAACTGGGGATCAATAAAATGAGAAGGTTATACCTGATTCTTGATACACAATAGGACAAAATGTTACTAGATTCCCACCTAAACTGATATCTAAGAGTCATAGCTTTGCCCTTCATTTTTCTCCAGGGAGAGTTGAAGAAGGAAGGAAAGGAAGGAAGGAAGGAAGGAAGGAAGGACTCTCTTATAGAAGTCATGTCAAAATGTTTTCTGTTGGCTAATATTCTTATTGTCTTCTTTGCAACCAACCAAATTTGGCAAACGTTTCTAATTTACAAAGAAATGATATATGCAACTGATCTTATCTTTGTGTCTTTCAACTATACCTACTGCTAGTTATTGATTCCTGTTAACATATTCAAGCACTGTTCTCTAGGATTAACGTGACCTTGTCAGAAAATAGCTGCTTCATGTTTCACTGTAATATCTGCTCATGGATATCTATTATGAGGAGACTCACAAGAAGACATTTTACTGTGATTGCTGTCTACCCACAGTATTAACCCTGCAATACAAGCACCAAAAATGGCATTTTCATTGCTTCCCTGAAGGATTGGAAATAGTGTACAAGATAATTAGATAGATGGGAATGACATTAAATAACAGAATTGGACTTGGGAATTTTTCCCCAAGCTGAAAATTGTAGATTTAGATGCCTTCCAGCTGATAACTGATTGAGAAAGGAATAAGATACAACCCTCCTGAGACTTTACAACATCAGAATTCGTATTTTATCATTTTAATGATCCCCAATGTTAAATATTCCTTAGGTTTCACTTAAAGAAGTGAAACAAATTAATCATGAATTAACTTTGCCCCCCCCCTTTATTTTATGAAGGGCAAATTTGGCACTTATAACTTTTCTAACGTTCATCGTATTTTCTGACATTAGTCCCTCACTTGCATTTTGAGGCTCCACAGTCCCAAGAGGACCATAAGAAAGGCTCAAAAGGACTGCATCACAGCTTTTATTCAACAATGTTTGCCCCTTTATTTAGTTACAGGATGGTCAATGCGTAGCTCCTTTCTTTTCCTGGGAAGCTCTCTATCCAGTGGTCTGCAGATTTTCTCTCTTCCCAGAGGTTAGTTTTATCCCAAGGAAAGACCTCACAAAAAGCCCCTTTTGGCTTTTCAGACTGGATGGGCAGCTAGGGAGTTTCAGAGTAATGGGAAAATATGTCACAGAAGGCAATCATACCAACACTTGCACATTCTGCCACTTCCACCAATATATATATATTTCAGAAACTCGGTCAAGAGAAATTAGAAATAAACCCCTTCAAAAAACCAAAAGGTTTTTATTGTGTATTTGGAGTAGGGAGGCGCTGAAACATTGCAAAGCAGGTTTCTGAAAGAAGAAGGGAAGATTTTTTTGAGTCATTACAAGGAAAATTTGCACACAACTTTCATTTTTAAGCAAAGGGGGCAAGGAGGAAGGACTGAAAATGGATTTATCCTTTAACAACCTGATTGCCCTTAAAAAGGCCAAGGACTTTGTTTCCTTGGAATGAGCAATCAAACCTTTCTCTTCCTATACATCCCAACTGAATCAAAGGCAGCCATGTCATTTTTATCTCTGGATGATAAAGATTTTATCCCTCTTGCCAATAATAAAAAGTGCATTAATAGAACATTCCATTCAGTCATAATAATAATTTTACACCAATAACCATTTGGTGCTCTTTTATGGCATCCTAAGTCTGCTGACTAAGCACAGACATTGACAGCATGGGCGTTAATGACAAAATGAGCATAGAACATAGAATTGTAGGGATGAAGGGGACCTTTGGGTCTTCCAGTTCAACCGCCTGTTCAAGGCCATGCCAGTCAAATGGTTGTCCCAATTTATTTTTGAAAACCTCCAATGTCAGAGCACCCACAACTCTGGGGGGCAAGTTATTCCATTGATAAATCGTTCTCACTGTCAGAAAATGTATTCTTATTTCTAGGTTGCATGTCTCTTTAACAAGCTTCCACCCATTATTTCTTGTCCTGCCCTCAGAGGCATTGCAGAATAAATCAACCCCCTCTGTTCTGTGACAGCCCCTGAAGTACTAGAGAATGGTTATCGTGTCCACCCCAATCCTTCTCTTCAATAGGCTAGACATACTTAGCTTCCTCAACTGTTCATCATATGTTTTAGCCTTCAGATCCTTAATTATTTTTGTTTTATCCCAAGGAAAGACCTCACAAAAAGCCCCTTTTGGCTTTTCAGACTGGATGGGCAGCTAGGGAGTTTCAGAGTAATGGGAAAATATGTCACAGAAGGCAATCATACCAACACTTGCACATTCTGCCACTTCCACCAATATATATATATTTCAGAAACTCGGTCAAGAGAAATTAGAAATAAACCCCTTCAAAAAACCAAAAGGTTTTTATTGTGTATTTGGAGTAGGGAGGCGCTGAAACATTGCAAAGCAGGTTTCTGAAAGAAGAAGGGAAGATTTTTTTGAGTCATTACAAGGAAAATTTGCACACAACTTTCATTTTTAAGCAAAGGGGGCAAGGAGGAAGGACTGAAAATGGATTTATCCTTTAACAACCTGATTGCCCTTAAAAAGGCCAAGGACTTTGTTTCCTTGGAATGAGCAATCAAACCTTTCTCTTCCTATACATCCCAACTGAATCAAAGGCAGCCATGTCATTTTTATCTCTGGATGATAAAGATTTTATCCCTCTTGCCAATAATAAAAAGTGCATTAATAGAACATTCCATTCAGTCATAATAATAATTTTACACCAATAACCATTTGGTGCTCTTTTATGGCATCCTAAGTCTGCTGACTAAGCACAGACATTGACAGCATGGGCGTTAATGACAAAATGAGCATAGAACATAGAATTGTAGGGATGAAGGGGACCTTTGGGTCTTCCAGTTCAACCGCCTGCTCAAGGCCATGCCAGTCAAATGGTTGTCCCAATTTATTTTTGAAAACCTCCAATGTCAGAGCACCCACAACTCTGGGGGGCAAGTTATTCCATTGATAAATCGTTCTCACTGTCAGAAAATGTATTCTTATTTCTAGGTTGCATGTCTCTTTAACAAGCTTCCACCCATTATTTCTTGTCCTGCCCTCAGAGGCATTGCAGAATAAATCAACCCCCTCTGTTCTGTGACAGCCCCTGAAGTACTAGAGAATGGTTATCGTGTCCACCCCAATCCTTCTCTTCAATAGGCTAGACATACTTAGCTTCCTCAACTGTTCATCATATGTTTTAGCCTTCAGATCCTTAATTATTTTTGTTGTTCTTCTCTGCACACATTCTAAGGTTTCAGTATCTTTTTTTTTTGTAGTGTGGTAATCAGAACTGGATGCAGTAACCTTACCAATGTGGTATAAAGCAGTACTATCAGCTTACTTCACTATCACTTGATATTACAATGCAAACTAGGCCCCTTAAATCTATTCAGTATTATAACACACCTTAAAAAGGGGCAAGATTTGTGAATGCAACTTTCATTTTATCATTCTCTTGGATTTTTCAAATGTTTCTGTACCTAAGGTCGCTTTCACATGCTGATTAATGAAAGACTTGAGCCAAGTGCTGAAACTATTAACATATATTACAGGGTATGTAATCACACAGGACTCCACAGCTTCATATTCTACCACATTTCTATTTGCCACTCGTCAATCTTTCTAAAGATTTTAGAAAGATTTTCTAAAGATTTTAGAAAGATGGACGAGAAAATATTTTAGAATTTAGATTCTTTAGATTTTAGAAAATCTAAAGATTTTCTAAAACTGAAATTGAAGTAGAATAGAAGAAAAGGCAACATACTGCAAAGAATTATGCAACTATTTTGGTATGCCACCAGGATCTTGCTATTGGCATACAGTACATACTTCACCATGGAAGTATTGAACAAAATGCAGCTAAATGCCTATGGTCATGTTAGAAGGTAGTCAGCTTGGCAATTCCGATTTTTGAAAAATGTATTTTGCTTTCTGCTGATAGACCTTCAAATAAAATTTGAATTGCATCGTTCCAGTGAGTAAACACAGGAGTTAGGAAATTCCCAAGAGGGAGTGAAACATTAGATATGCTGTATTTGCCCTAAGCATAAGCAAAGGATTTTTTTGTCTCCAACTGTTTCGGCATGGCAATTTTGTGTGTGTGTGCAAGTGTGTGAGCTCAATAAATAAATCTGCTTGTGTTCCTGCTGTCTGGACTTCATAGAACTTCTGCCTTCTCAGGAAAAAAAATCACTCTCCTTTTAAATAATCCAAGAAAGAAAATAACCTAGTTTGGAAGACTTCAGAGCACTTTGAATCTCAAACCCAGCAACTTGGTTACTAAATAATGCAATGAAAGAAAAACCTTTCCTGTGCAGCAAAATAAGGACAGGACTTCAGTTTTTGAACTAAAGGAGTCGGTTAAGGTAGGAAAAGTATCACTCCCAGAAGATGAACTTTCAGTTCAGTAAATGACAAAGGTGTCTTGTGAGAAAGATTTGCTGGTGAAGAAAAGCTGATGTTCTTTTCTCTCAAAGCTGCTTTTTTTTCTTCAAAAGGCAACTGGACTCTTTTGTCCTTGAGGAAGAGGAAGAAAACGTTTCACTTCTCATCCAAGAAGCTTCATCAGTTCTGATGGCAGGGGGAATGGAAGGATAGTTATTGACAGTTGAGACTGGATGGTGGAGGGATGTTCTTTTAAGAATACTGGATTGATTCCCCAACAAACACGGTTTCTTGAAGCAAGGAGTAATGGCACAACCTCAACATCGCCATAATTTGCCTGCAAGATCTTGTGCAGCCAGTTTCTTGTCATTCTGATACTTGTTTTTGCAACTAATGCTGACTAGGATTTGTTTTATAAACTAGGGAGAAGCAGCAGAGAATCACTGTTAGAACGAATAAGCAGGATGTTTTCCATTACAGAATAGAAAAAACCCAGGAAGTGTAGGTTTGGCAGCACATTGCCAGAGATAAACACTGGAAGAATGTACAACGGGGGGGGGGGGATGATGGCACTTTTATGACTTATAGACTTCAACTCCTGGAATTCCTGACCCAGCCATGGTGGCTCAGGAATTCTGGGAGTTGAAGTCCCCAACTCATAAAGGCGCCATCATTCCCCACCGCTGATGTATAGGCTAAGCCAAATTTACAGGTCTTAAGTATGTGAAATATTTGGGAGAAAGAAGGGAAATCGGGGGCATTTCGTCAATTGAAGGGAGGAGTTTTATAATTCAAAGAGTATAAAAGGTGGTAAAGAGCCAAAAATAGAGCACCTTCCTTGCCTGTGATAAGTCTCAGCTTCAGGACACAGCATCTTTATGTGAGGTTAGGAAAGAATTGGCCTGAAATCTAGGCTATATTTTGTAGGTGGCACACAATTTGACAGGATTATTACATGTACACATTAATTCATCTAATGCCATAATTGGGAAGTGGGGTGGTGGAAGGACTGGACATATATTTATCTCCCAATGAAAAAGATTTACAAGTACACACCAGATCATCTTCTGCCAGTCTTCAAATTCAAAGCTAAGTGGATCATCCTGAACTAAGGTTGTGGCTCCCTAAAGCAAAACAAGAATCCATTATTAGTTGAAGAGCTAACCCCAAGCCACAGGACATGGTTCATTGGACATCTTCTATAATACTTCTTTGAAGAACAAATGTGACTACTATGGCTGCATTTTTAAAAGATTTAATAATTGGTGTAGTACTGCTTGTGGCTAGTCACTCAGGATTTGAAACTGGAGTCAAATTAGGCAGCCTCTCAGTCAGTTCTAGCTGAAACAAGCAATACTGAAGTCAAAAATTCAGTTTGGAATCAGTGTGAATCCTTAACAAACATGTTTGTGTCATCTGAGGTAAAGATTTGTCTTTAAAGAAGGATAATTATAATGGCTACTAATTACTTAAAATGGATGGGGATTGCCAGAGTAAAATTGCCAGGGACTTGGATATATCAAATCTGGATTCTGCTTACCAAAGGAAATTTCAGAACAGCTCAGTAAAGCAGGCATATAATGCTCAGCTTCTATGACTCTGTTTATATTATATATTATGTCATGGGCTCTGATGAGCAGGAACGAGAACACGCAGATGAGTACAGACAACTCATATTTTATTTAAGCAGAAACTGTACTGAGGATTTGGAGTCACCTTGCCCCAATATATAGCCAGGCCCTCTGGAAGCAACCAATTAGATTGTACCCATGTTTGCTGCCCAAAGTTGACCAATTGCAGGACCGGAGACATCCTGTCTGGGTTGCTGGAGAACTGTTAGTTCTCCAGCAACGCACATGGTGATATTCCAAAAGCCCAGTACATAACACCCCTCCCTTCTAAGATCAGACTATAATAACCTTGACGATTGTCAAGGCTCAAAAACTAAAATAATATTAAACAATAATAAATGTGATGTTTTGTTAAGCCAAGGTAGTTAGAATTCAATACGCGACCTTTTCAGACATGCCTTGTAAAGTGGACTACAAAGAAATTAAAGAATAGCTTGTCAATGCAATTAACTACAAAGATATAAAACAACATCTAAGTGAACATGCTTGACAGCAGTTACATTTTACCCCCAATTCCTCTAGGTAGTGGTACAGTGTTATGAATTACACATCACTTTATTTTACAACATAGTCTTTGAGATATGCTGGGGATTTATGTGGTCTGGAGGAATGCCTTGGGTTCCAGTCACTTTGTGGTCTACCAGCTTACCCAGTGGGCTAGGTAGAACCATGTCCCCTTGTGCTCCTGTCTCTAGGGGAGTTGAATTGCTCTGGCTGGCCTCTTCCGGTGGGCCCACACCACAGTCTGACTGTTTAGCAGAGTAGGCACAACGGTCGCTGAGATTCAGCTGGTTTGCCTGGTCAGGGGTTCCATGTTGCACTTCTGAGCTGCCATGTTCCTCTTCTGGATCAAATTCCACTGAGGAAGGAAAACCCTGGTGGTACTGGTGTGAGCTGGCCTGGATGCCAGCTTGAGAACCTCGGGAGGGACTTGTGCCATAGTCCTCACTTAGTGACCACTCTGGGAATCTTTTTCTAAGTTGGTCAATATGCCTTCTGACCAGTCGCCCTCCCTCCAACCCCACTTTGTAAGATAGGGGTCCAGATTCTTTGACCACCTGACCAGGAACCCACAAATTTCCAGGCCCATAGTTTCTGGCCCAAACACAATCACCTGTTTGTAGCCCCCTCAGGGGTTTTGGTTTAGAGGCTTCGGATGCCACTCTGTCTGGATGCAACCTGTCCAGTTTAGTAATTAATCGCCTTCCCCAACGAAGCTCAGCAGGACTTTTCCCTATGGCTGTGCAGGGTGTAGTGTGTTGACAGAGCAAGAAATCTGCCAGCCTATGGTGCCAATCACCTGTGATAATGCGCTTCAGTGCCTCCTTCATTGTCCTCACCATGCGTTTGGCTTGTCCATTCATATAGGGGTGAAATGGTGCAGACGTAGCATGTCTGATGAGGTTAGCTCTGAGACAAGCCTGAAACTCAGCAGCAGTGAATTGAGCCCCATTATCAGAAACCAAAATATCAGGCAACCCAAGTGTTGCAAAGAGTTTTCTCAGCACCTGGATGGTCCTAGCAGTAGTCATATTAGGGACTGGAGCTACTTCCAGTCATTTTAAGTGACTATCCACTGCTATCATAAAAAGCTGTCCTTGGAAGGACCCAGCATAGTCTATATGAACCCTAGACCAGGGGGTATGTGTTTCTTCCCATCTATGAACTGGGGCCTGAGGCATTTCAGGCCTAGACCTCTGACATGTGTAGCAACCATGGACTTGATCCTCCAGAGCCTTATCCATGCCAGGCCACCAAATGTAGCTTTTAGCCAAAGCTTTCATCCATACTGTCACTGCATTTGTTTTTAGTTTTGCCAGGTTTGTTCATTTCTGTCTGCACATTTTCCCCTTCTCTCTGCATCTGTGTTACTATCTTATCATGTAACCATAGTGAATGTCACATGTCCAGCCATGTTATGGTTTTAATCTGTTTTGTCCTACTAAGTGCGCATGTCTAGAAAAAGTTTTCTCTTTTACTTTGTATTCTGTCTGATGAGAGATGTAATCAGCTAGGAGCTTTTCTTTTGCTTTCTAAGTAAAGTTTTATATACAGTAGAATATGCCTCGGCTTTCTTTCTTTGATGTTCACCATGCATCAAATGAACCATGGTTCGTCACCCTCTGATAGGGAGGTAATAATCCTTCCCTGACATGTACAATGCCTGGATGGCCTTCATGTAAGGAATGTAAGACTCTGTCCCTCAATGATGTGGGAATAATAACTCTGTTGCCCCATAATATGCAGCCCTTATGTGAAGACAATTCATGTCTCCTGACAAAATAACTTTGGAACTCAGGGCCTGGACTTTTTTCCAACCAGCCCGTGTGTACCCATGACAATACTCTGCTCAGAATTATATCTGTAGCAGTCTCAGCAGCAATATCCCCAGCATGGAGGGGAAACTCAGGTAAATCCTGAATAGACAATATCTTAGCAGCAGGAGCTGGATCAGGATCCATCAGTGGCAGTGGTAATTTGCTGAGGCCATCTGCATGGCCCATTTCCTTTCCAGGTTTGTGAACTAACTTAAATTTGTATGCAGCCAAAAATATAGACCATCTCATCATTCTTGGAGACAGTATGTGGGGAGTTTGCTTATCTGTGGTGAATAAGCCCAAAAGGGGTTTGTGATCAGTGAAGACAGTGAAATCCCTGCCATATAAATAATCATGAATTTTTTTGACTCCAGCCACTATGGCTAAGGCTTCTTTATCGATCTGTGCATAATTACACTCAGCAGCAGATAAGGTTCTAGAATAGAACACAATAGGAACTTGTTTCCCATTCTTCTCTATGTGACTTAAGACTGCCCCCACCCCATAGGAAGATGCAAGGCAAACAGGTTTAGACTCAATGTAATGAGTTACAGTGGACTTTTCTGAAAGGAGGGCCTTTAGATCCTGGAAACTTTTTTCATGTAATTCAGTCCACTTCCAAGGGGCTTTTTTATCAAGTAACCTGAATTCCTTTAAGTGTGCACTCCATAATTCCTTGGAAAATGCCCGGTGCAACGCTAACCCCAAACTGCAAGCATTTGACTTTGAATGCTCCTCTATGAGTCACTATAGTTTGGGCCGTGGTTGTGGCCTTGTCTACCATCTGCTGCTGATATGCCTGCGCTAAATCAAGTTTAGGAAAAATGTTTCCCCCTTGCAAAGAGGCTAGAATATGGCTGACTATCGGTACCGGGTATGCATGTTGATTTAACGCTTTATTTAATGTGCATTTGTAGTCTGCGCAAATGCAAACCTCCCCATTGGGCTTTAGTGGGGTGACAATAGGAGTTTCCCACTTCCCCCCCCCATCAACAGGCTGCAATACACTTTGCTCTACTAACTTATCGATTTCAGAATCGATTTTATGTTTTAAGGCAAAAGGAACTCTGCGAGGTTTGACTCTTATCGGAACAACATTAGGATCTAATTTAAAAGAAATAGGTGGCCCAGTATAAGTTCCTAGTTTTGACTCGAAAGCATCCGCAAATTCCTCACACACAGCCTTGAGGTCTGCTGTCTGTGTCCGGTTAATGCTTGTTATTTGAATGCCCAAAGCCTCAACCCAATCAAGTCCTATAAGACTTGTTCTAGGGCCCTCTACTACTATGACATCCAGATGCCCCCAAAACCCTTTAAATTTCACCAATAAGGTGGCTTCACCCTTAATTTTAACCCGAGCATTCTGAAAATCTGTTAAAATAATGTCAGATGGTCTTAATGTAGCCCACTGTTTGCTGCATCTGCATACAAGGGTGAATGTGTCCTGTGAAATAATTGAGACTGCCAAGCCGGAGTCCAATTCCATTTTGCATGGAATTCCTTGTAGATCTACTGAGAGCTTAAGTTTAGGCTTAAGTATTTAGGATTAGGATTTATTAAATTTATATGCCGCCCTTCTCCCTAAGGACTCAGGGTGGCTCACAACAATAAAAATTAAGAGACATAAAATACAAAAATTAAAAAAGAATTAAACAATGAATATAAGAAATACGGGTCTTCCAGGTTAAGCCATGAATCCAGGAGGACACCCAAGTTGCGGGCCCTTTCTGAGGGGGGCAAGAGCTCTCCCCCCATCAAAAGAGATGGAACATGTTGGACAATGCGAGATGCCGGTATCCACAGCCACTCGGTCTTGGAGGGGTTCAGCCTGAGCCTGTTCCTTCCCATCCAGACCCGCACTGCCTCCAGGCACCGGGACATCACATCAAGGGCATCACTGGGTTGGCTCGGGGTGGAGATAAACAACTGTTCTGCACCAGCCTACTACCGGCCCTGCAGAAAAGGCAGGGACAACCCCTTTACAAATGGCAAGAGGCTGGAACTAAGCCTGCCAAATTTATTAACATAAAACAGAGCAAAACAAGACACGAACCATGAAACAGGAGCTATTCAAACGGTTGCCTTCAGCAAACCAGCCCTCCCACACATTCCCCTTTTAAACAGTTCAGGGCGTGGCTTCTCTCTGCCTCCTTCCGAGGTGCCCCATTGCCTTCCTCTGTTTACTCCTGATTGACTGCCTCCTGCATCGGGCGTCCTTGAACAGGGCCAGCTGTGGGTCATCTTCATCCACGCTGTCAGGCTCACACAGCTGGGTCTGTGTCGTAACCAGATGGGAGGGGCCTGGCTGAGGGCTCTGTGGAGCCTCAAGGCCATCATCAGCAAGCTCTCCAACACCCTCAGCAAGCTCTCCAACACCCCCCTCCTCCTCCTCTGAATCGTCCGACCCAACTGCCGAACCCACAGGCTGACCCTGAATCACAACAACAACTGGGTATCATCCGCATATTGGAGATACCTCACCCCAAAGCTATGGATGATCTCACCCAGCGGCTTCATATAGATGTTTAACAGGAGGGGGGAGAGAACCGACCCCTCAGGTACCCCACAGGAAAGGGGCCTCGGGGTAGATCTTTGCCTCCCCTGCCACTACAAACTGAGAATGGCCCGAGAGGTAGGAGGAGAACCACTGTAAAACAGTGCTTCCCACTCCCAACCCCTCAAGCCGTCACAGCAGGATACCATAGTCGATGGTATCAAAAGCCACTGAGAGGTCAAGTAGGACCAGGACAGAGGAGCAACCCCTGTCCCGGGCCCGCCAGAGATCATCTACCAGTGCGACCAATGCCGGTCTGAAACCGGACTGGTACGGGTCCAGATAGTCCGCTTCATCCAGGAAATGCAGAAGCTGATGCGCCACAACACTCTCAACAACCTTTACTACAAAGCAAAGGTTGGAGACAGGACGATAGTTATTTAACGAGGCTGGGTCCAGAGCAGGCTTCTTGAGGAGGGGCCTCACCACTGCCTCTTTTAAGGCAGAGGGGAAGACACCCTCTGTCAATGAAGCATTGACAACTGCCTGGAGCCAGCCCCGTCACCTCCCCAGTAGCCGAAACTAGCCAGGAGGGACATGGGTCCAATAAACAGGTTGTAGCACTCAGTCTATGCATAATCCTGTCCACATCATCCAAAGACACAGGGTCAAACTCACCCCAAATGGTAAAACCAAGACCTGCCCTCTCCACCCCGCCGGATTCCGCCCAGTTGGAGTCCAAACCAGTCCAGATCTGAGCAATTTTGTCCTGCAGATAATGTACAAATTCCTCGGCCCTACCTTGCAAAAGGTCATCCCTCGGTTGCTGATTAAGCAGTGAGCGGGTCACTCTAAACAAGGCAGCTGGGTGGTTATCTGTGGATGCAATGAGAGCGGAAAAGTAAACACGCTTTGCTGCTTCCATCGCCACTAGGTAAGACTTAAGATAAGTTCTTAGCTGTGTTAATTCATATTCGAATCTGCTGGACCTCCAACAGCTCTCTAGGCATCTTTTCCGGCGCTTCATCTCTCGGAGTCCCTCGGTAAACCAGGGGGACACCCGGGATCTGCGACGGGTCAGAGGCCACAAAGGCACAACTCGATCCAAGGCCCCAGCAGCCGCCCTCTCCCAGGCCGCCACCAGGCCTCAGCAGAGTCGTGGGCAAGGGAAGCAGGAAATGTCCCAAGTTCCATCTGGAACTTCTCAGAGTCCATCAGGTGCCTGGGGCAGAACCACCTAGTTGGTTCTGCCTCCCAGAGGTGGGGGGTGGTGTACTGAAAGTCTAGCCGGAGAAGGAAATGATTGGACCATGACAGGGGTTGGATGGTTAAATCTCCCCTACCCAGACCATTAACCCACTGCCCAGAGATAAAAACCAGGTCGAGTGTGTGCCCTCCATTATGAGTCAGGACCTGAATTATTTGAGTCAGGTCCATGGCCGTCATGGAGGACATGAACTCCTGAGCCAACTCAGATGCCTCACCCATGGAAGGCAGATTAAAGTCCCCCAGAACTATGAGCCTGGGGAACTCAATCGCCAACCCGGACAAGACATCGAGAAGTTTGGGCAGGCCACTGACACACAGCTGGGAGACAGGTACGAAATCAATAGGCCCAACTGAACTCCAGGACCCCACTTCAAAAGGAGACACTCACACCCGCCTATCTGAGAGATAGTGGCCACTCGCGGACAAAGACTCTCCCTAATAATAACCGCCACAGTTATTATTATAAGGGGACGACAAGCCCTGGTGTGACAAATGCTTCTCCAGCTCCTGAAAAACCCCACACTGACTGGACCCAGGGCCCCAGTACCTTTCCTAGTCGGTTCCTCTGACTGGTGCTTGGGTGGCCTGTCTCTCTGGCAAGCTCTACATACCACCGCGATGTGCCTGGTCCTACTGCAAGCTCTGCACGTGGTTGTCTCTGCACCCTTTACATCTAGGTAAGAGAACTGCATTGTAATTGTTCTCTCTTTGTTGATTTCTGTGGTTTTGTGCACTTGACTGTCTCTGGAGCTTGTTGATTTCAGGTTCCTCTTCTTCTGACGATTCTCCGTCACAAATAGCGACCTTGTGGTGGATGGAATCTTCTGTCTTTGGGGCTTTGGTGGGCTGTACCATTTGTACTGCACCTCCAGCTGCTTCGTCAGCCATGACCACATCTTGTGCTTCGGCGAATGTGAGGTTTGGTCTGGCAAATAATCTCTGTTGCAAGGTTCTGTCTCTCAGTCCGCAGATGAGTCGATCTCTCAGGCGCTCCTCTAAATTCAAAAATTTGCAGAGACATGCGGCCTGCCTTAGGCCCATGATAAACTCGGATGCTGTCTCACTGGGAAGCTGCACTCATTGGTCAAATTTAAACTGCTAGGCCATCTCCAAAATTTTTGGCTGGAAATGCCCAGTCAGCTTCTTCTTCAGGTCAGCAAAAGATACTGTTTTGATGGGCGTTGGTGCGAAGAGGTTCTCAGCTAGATCAAAAGTCGCTGGCCCATATACACACAGCAATGTCACAGCCTTAAAGCCTTCCTCTGCTATCTGGTTACCTTGTAGGTAATTTTCTACCTGTGAGAGGTAAGACGGCCAATCTTCTGGATGTTTAATGTCAAATTCTCTGAGTTTGCTGACCTTTGGCATTTTTCTTCAATTCCGGCACTGCTGTTGAATCTTGCTTCTAGTCTCAGGGAATGCTTCCTCTGAGCACACCGCCGCTAGCGTAGTTTACTAGCTGGCTAGAGGGGGGGAAGATGCCTCTTCCCTCCAGTGAGTAATGCCGTCCCCTCGTGACTTCAGCCCTTAGGCGGAGAAGCAGGATCCCACCTTCGTCGCCACTATTATGTTGTGGGCTCTGATGAGCAGGAACAAGAACACGCTGTCTGTCTGGGTTGCTGGAGAACCGTAGTTCTCCAGCAACGCACGTGGTGATATTCCAAAAGCCCAGTATATAACACCATATATATTTTTAAAAGGAAATATTAGTTTGGATTTCCTCAGAGTCTTATATTTTGCCATGAACTGGATTATGGCCAACAGCTGAATGAACTCATTTCACATAGGCCGCAATGTGCCTAAGAGAAAACCAAATGTCTCTGAATGTGTACCACATTCATAAATATATTTCTTAATTGCAATGATGGAGCCAAAAAAGCCAGTGCAAACTATCTCAGCTGCTTGAATTGTTAATGGATATAGAGTACTTCTGGTTTCAGAAAAAGGCAGGGAAAAACTACTTTTCATCTTCATATACGAAGGGACATAAGCCTATTGGATTCAGTGATTTGATGAACAAGCACACAGACAACCTGATGGAAATCTGAGATACAAAGTACATAGAGAACTGTGGAATGAGCAAGCATAGTTGTTCATAGGGAGGACAGTGATACCACCATTCAAAAAAAAATTGGCTAGCATACTAATGTGTGAGGAATGATTGTTACAAAAATTCATTCACAAATCGGCTTTATTCTTTTCCAGCAATTCTTACTTATATTCATTTGAAAATGTGCTTTGTTTTCAAACACATATATTTTGTCTGAAGCTGATTGAGAATCAGAGATGAGCACCATCCTCTTGAGGTGGTCATGACTGGGCCAGGAGACATTTAAACCTTTTGCCTGAAGATATAGATTCTCAGCTGCAATATGGTTTCTGAGGTGATGATGGTGTCATAATAATCACAAATTGAGAAAAAGGTTGGATAACTCTTGGAGTTATCAGAGCGTGTCAATTACGTGAGTTCACAATGGACTTGACAGAGATCAAATTTTGCATCTCAAGTGAGTATTGGATAGGCAATAGGACTCATTTACTTTCTTCTTCTATTATTCTTGGCCTACTGTCAACTCAGATCACATAATTACATTCCTTGCCTTCCCATTGCTTTATTTCCCATATGTTCTTTACAGCATAATAACACACAAAATGCAATATATGAGAGAATAATGCTTGATAAAAACACAACATAATATGAAAACAAAACAAAACCTCAGAGATCTGTTATGAAAAGATTGCATGTATTAATATACACCTTTAGAAAAATGTGTAATATAAACATGTATATAGATTTTTGTGCAACCTAAAAAATGATCTGAAGCAGATAAAGAAATGGAATAAAACCAATTGAATTTCAGACTAGAAAAATGAGAAACAAGAAGAAATGAAACTTTATCAATTTCTAATCACCCAGTCAGTTTAGGGTATAGATAACATGGGTAGAGAAAATGTAAAGTATAGCATAATTATTTTATGTGGGAATGTATTTTGGACACTGTGCCAGGCCATGTTTTGAGTAATATGTCATTCTTAGTTTTCAAGCATACATATCATTTGATGACTATGCAGTGAATGGTGTTATGACAGTCATGCAAGGGAAACCTTATGCACATCTACATTTCCATCAATCACCTTTTTGGATTTATTGTTATCCTGTCTGATGGGAGGGCATTTTTGAAAATTGCTTACATTGTCCTTCAGAGAAAAATGGAAATAAGCACCATGCGGAATCTTGGTAGAGTAATGCTATCTTGTTGCTAAGTAACATGGTATCCTCAAATGTCAGTCTCTAAATGTTGACAGATTTCAATTTTTCCCATTTCAAAAAAAAAGAGAAACAATAATGAAACAAGGCATAAAAATATAAGGTAATTTGAAAAGAAAAAGCTTTTTTCCCAATGGCAGGAAGAGATCAATTGCTACTTGACATGGTTTCAGGAACACTAAATCTCAGTGGTTAATGCTGACATTGAGAAATGCCAGGATTCTTATGCATAAGTTACTTAAATTTCAAGGAGCAACACCATATTTATGGCAAATATCCAGTGGTGGGATTCAAATACGTGAACTACAGATTCTCTGTGTGAATGCCACTTCTGGAAGTCCATTCTGGGCCTGGGCAACAAAAAATTAGCTACCAGTTCTGCTGAAGTGGTACAAACCGGCTGAATCCCACCACTGCAAATATTTCTCTGTCAGTGTCTTCGTCTATCTGTCTGTCTGTCTGCCTGCCTGCCCTCCCCCCTCTCTCTCTGTGAATACCCAAACAATCAGTTAAAAGGCTACATAAATATAGGAACTATTATATAATAAGTAATATTGCTATATTAGTATAATATTTGAGTAACAGCCTTGCTCCAGTCACATCTTCCTCTGGAGCAACCCAGATAAGATTAGAACATTTTTGGACTTTAAGATCAGATTTCCAAATTGGACTAGTTGTTTTCTAGGAACTACCAAAAAAACTCTGAGCTTTTTTCTGCAGAAATATTCAAAGTGTGGAAGTTAGTCCACTTTTGTATCTAGGCATCCTATTATGTTAATTTAACATCTTTTAGAATTAAGGTGATACCATAATTCTTTTCACTTTTAACCTCACTTGAATTTTGTGAGGTAGGCTAGGATGAGAGATAGAGACCAACTAAAAATCATTTAATGAATGGGACTTTGAATCTAGATTTTTGTAATATTTATTTTTGTAATTCCAGCCACAAACATTAAATATGAGTTGTGTTCAGCTAGATAGATCATGAACTATACCTTTCTTTTTCTTATACTGTATAGTTGCATGATGTGAAGGATAATTATAGAGAAAATATGTAGACTAAGAGGAAGATACTGATAAGATATGAATACATTGGATTTTTTTTCATCACAGAAAGCAGCTAAGACATAAAACACATCTGATCTAAATTTCTAAGGGTGTCAATATGATATAGTGGTTAACATTAAATTGCTGAATTAAGAGTAAGAAAACCCAGTTTCTACTACTCCTTTAGGTTTGGGGGAAAAAAGCCAGCCAGGTGTCTTCTCTATACTGGGTCGGTATGGTGGATATTGTGATGTTTAAGTTTCCAAAATATTTTTGAAAGTGAATTTGAATATATGTTAAAAAGAAGTTTTGAAAGATGCATTAGAATTGAGTTTAGATATAAAGAGGAATTTTTAAAATAAATATTTAGAGTTTTAAAGTGAATATTAAAAAGATACTCCTTTAAAGTTAAATAATTTGAAAAAATATAGTGATTTTTTTTATTAATGTAGACCACGGGTGTCAAATTCGTAACGTCATGTGATGTATCACAATGTATCGTGACTTTTTTTCCATTGCCCACAATGGGCTGGGCACAATTTTGGCATGACGCATCTGGCATGTGGGCCAGCAGTTTAACACCCCTGATGTAGACTACAATAGTGTAGAAAGATTAATATAGGTAAATAGAAATATATATCATTTCCTACAATGGGGGAGGAAATTGATTTGGTTAAGATGGCAATGTGAACTGTTTTAAACAAAAGGATTTAACAAAATAACAGTATAATAGAGTTGAAAAGGACCTTGGAGGGTTTTAAATCCAACCCCTATACAATTTCAGACAAATAGCTTTCTAATCTGTTGCTAAAACCTCCAGTGTCGGAGCACCCACAACGTCTGGAGACAAGACTTTCCACTGATTGATTGTTCTGTCAGGAAATTTCTTCTTAGTATCTCTTTGATTATTTTCCATCCATTGCTTTTTGTTTTGCTTTCAGGTGCTTTGGAGAATAGTGTTGAAAGAAAAATCTTCATCAGGGTCCAGTCCAAGCCAGGAATAAACAAAACAAAGATTGCTTTAGAAAGAATGTTGTAGTTTATTGAAGAGCAGAACCACAAGACATGAGGCTCTGGAACAGCTGACCACATGTAGCTGGGACTGGTGGGTTTTATACCTTCTTGGGCTTTTGTATTTGAGGCTGTTTCCTGTTCCTGGTGCAGGAACTTTGACCTGAGCTTTTGAACATGTCCTTTTTGGCATTGGTGGGTTAATCCTATTATGTCCTAAAGGTCATGTTTCCTGT
The DNA here is from genome assembly GCF_964194415.1 of Vipera berus. Classification (NCBI taxonomy): domain Eukaryota; kingdom Metazoa; phylum Chordata; class Lepidosauria; order Squamata; family Viperidae; genus Vipera; species Vipera berus. The sequence goes on along the minus strand of NC_138202.1, from coordinate 126,664,841 downwards.
TTTTAGAGTTTGGGTGAGGATGTAGATTTTAGGGGTCTTTGTCTTTCTAATCTCATCAGCTCCAAGCTTCCTGGCTCCAACCTTTCTGAATAGGATTATCACATCTGCATTTCTAAAAGCTGGCCCCTGGCTAGTTTTTGCTTGGGGGTATTAAGAAAAACTGGGCTTGCTTATCTGCCTTTAAGATCCTTTGGGGAAATATATGCATTTTAACATTCCCAAAATATTTATTTCTCTAGAGCAGGAGTGTCAAACTCAATTTCATTGAGGGCCGCATCAGCATTACGGTTGCCCTCAAGGGGCCGGGTGGGTATGGCCAGGGTGGGCGTGGCCTACTGGGTGGGTGTGGGTAGAGTGTGTATGGCCTACTGGGAGGGCATGGCCAGCTCTACATCGTTCACATCAAGGGTGCCTATGGGGGCCTGGGCAGGAGTGGGACAGATCTGAGGGTCTCTGGCAGAAGGAGGGTCTCTGGGCCAGGGCCAAGGCAGTGGGGGCCCTTCCCTCACTGTTTCCAGGATGGCTACGCGGGCCACATGAAACCACTTTGCGGGCCGGATCCGGCCGTCGGGCCTTGTGTTTGACATGTCTGCGAGGGAGGGTGCTGTCCTCCCACAATATATTGACCCCGTCTTCTTTCGTCGCGATCTCAAGACATTTCTGTTTGTACAAGCCGGCCTAGCCTGAGGGGGAGTGTTGGGGTTATTTTATTTTTCGTTTTTTAACTTTTCTGGGGGTTTTTAGTGTTGTATTTATATTGTTTTTAACTAGGGCAATTTGTTTAATCTTATTTTAATGTTTGTATTCGCTATTTTATTCTGCCCTGTGAACCGCCCTGAGTCCTCAGGGAGAAGGGCGGTATATAAATGTTATTAAATTAAATTAAATTAAATTTGTGGCAACCCCTGAGATATTGGAACACTGCTATCAAACATGACACACCTGCAACTGTTCTTCATATGTTTAATTTGATCTCTTTTGTAAAGGGATAATGCTTTCAGTTTTTATGTTTGAAATAGGAAAACAAATGAAATTTAGAATTTAATTTGAAGATTTAATAATTGTCTAGTTATAGAATTGGATTGTAATAAATATATGTAATGTAAAAAGTTGAGGTTGTAAAGGTATTAGTATTTTATTCTGTGGGAAAGAGTTGGAAGTCAGTATCTTTTTCTCTCTCCCTTTTTCCCCTTATCTTGCACTTCTTCCCCTTTTCTTTTTTAAATTTTTTAAAATCTTTATTTTCATTGTATTTTATGCTATAACAAAACCTTAATGATACTATCATTTAAAAATAATTTAACAACTAAGTTAATTGGCAAATCCTATCTTATGTTTTATGATGATATTTACAAATATATATTTTGCTGCCCAAGCTCCTTAGAAATGCCACTGGAAGTAACATTTTTCACACAGTGTTCACTGTACTTGAATTTTAAATAGTTGTAGGCAAGGCTGGATCAGATTAAAAGTGAATAAATAAAAAAGCACCAAAGAGAAACAGCAAGCTGAGTGGAAAATTAGTTGGAAACGGGAAATAAAACAGCAACAAGTAATGGTTGAAAGAGGCAAATAGTGGGATTTTATTTTTTAATTATTTTTATCAATTACATAGATGACAGGATAACAAGGCACCTTTCAAAAATGTGCTTCTGATACTATACAATAAGCAGAAGAAATTTGATTCTAAATACTATCGGTGTTAGATGACACAGACACCTGTAAATAGAATTTAAGCCCAGATAAGTTGTCTTTGCATAGTGAAAGTTAAATATTTTTTGCTAAAGTGAAGTAAATAACAGACAGTGCAAGCAACAGACATGAAAGAAATTAATGAACTGTAATAAATTCTTCCTTCAAATTTTCATTATCAAAGTAACACAGAAAAATGAAATATTGAAATACTTAATTTGAACATGAATTCTAAATAAATGGTTCCATGGTCATGGAATACTAGATCTATCCTGCTACTCGGAGCTTAAACATTTTGAAAACAATTTATTTGTAAGTCAAATATTCTCAAATCAATTTCCTTCTTAAAAATTTACCCTGACAACAATTCATAAATGCTTTATTAGGCAAATAAGAATCTGTCAGACTTGTAGTAGATTCTCACATGTACAAGTAATACATACCTTGTGACCCAAACATAGATTCCAACACCTTTCTTCAAACTAGTCACACCAAATTAATTGGACTACAGTTTCTATCATTTCCAGTCAGTGTCCCCAATGGCTATATGGACTAAGAATTACTGGGAAGGTCTAGATCCATACATTTGGAAAAGCCCAGATTGTGAAAGCCTGACTTTCACAATGAAAGCTTCTATATAGTATACAGTGTGCATACAATTAAGAGAGAGAGACAAGATGTATACATATATACTAATCATATTATTCCCTATAAGCAACATTACATAAAACACAGAAAAGGAGAAAGAAACCAAAAGAACATAAGGGGAGAGATGAGAAGCAAATGCAGTTAAATTCTATATCGTTCTGCCCTTGGTAACTGTCCTTGCTGCCACCTTGTTCACTGACTGCTTGATATATTGGTTCTTGCTGTTTAATATTTTTTTTCTTTTCTCATCAACTCCATCCAACCATTGCTTTTTCATTGATTTTCCCTTCCTCTAGACCAGTGTTTGAAAACACTTGTCCCACAGTGAGTTGGCCATGGCAAGTTGTCCCGTGGAAAGTTGGCTGTGGTGAGTTGTCCCATTCCGATTGTGGGAATTGGAATCCACACTTCTTAAAGTTGCCAATGTTGAGGAACACTGCTCTAGATTCATTTGCTCTTTCTATCTATCATCTATCTATCTATCTATCTATCTATCTATCTATCTATCTATCTATCTATCTATCTATCTATCTATCTATCTATCTATCTACCTACCTACCTACCTACCTATCTATCTATCTATCTATCTATCTATCTATCTATCTATCTATCTATCTATCTATCTATATATACAGTATATACATACATATATATATATATATATATATATATATATATATATATATATATATATATATATATATATATATATATATATATATATATATATATATATATATATATATATATATATATATATATATATATATATATATATATATATATATATATATATATATATAATTTCATTTGTGTCATTCTCTTTCATTCCCTTTCTCTGAAGCATCGGCCATTCACTTTGTATTCGATCTTTGAGAGGCAACATTGGAAGCTCTGCCTCTCACAAACTTTCACATAGTGTCACGAGGGATGGAGTTTGTGCTGCTACATTGTGATGCATGTTGAACTGCTTGTCACATTGATACTCCGCCCCCCCCCATGTCCTGTAGACTCCCATGCCTCTGCAGCCCAAAATGGCTTTGAGAAATTGAGAATACAGTGGACAAAAATTTACACAGCAATTTCTAAGTATTCTAAGATAAACCCGTTTACATGGAGTGGGCTGATGCTTGTATTGCCAACTTCGTGAAATGGAGCAATATTAGATAAAATTCAGATGTGTTAAAATAGGCATATTTATACTATTTCAAGGTTGCAGCATTCGCATATTGTAGAACTGTACCTCAAATGAAAACCAAAGGATAAAAAACCTCGTGTTACATAAACATAAGTACAAAAGAAAAAAAGGTAGGTAAGATTTGCAGCTGAAATTACATGAAAATCCAGGAGACTAGCATTTTTAATAGACATTGCAGGAAGAGATCTATGTTAGTGTATGGTAGCCAAAAATCAGGAGGAATCTGATATCACTATTTCAGACTAACAACTTTTATTAAAAGGCATAAAATTTCATGAACTATAGCTCATTTTACTAAATGTGACAACACAATATTGCAGGAAATTTCTGAACTCGCATATATCAAAGGGTTCCAGGCTATTTTAGAAGATTTCAGCAAACACAACCATTTGTTTGTTATTTAACATTTCAATTGTTAATTCAACATGTGCTTATAGAAAGCAGTTTGGAAAGATGATTTCATGGATTTATCTTGGCCAAACAATCCCCTTCAATTAAGACTCTACTACTTGGATGAAAAAGAAAGGTTTGGTTATAAAATTCCTACTATGGGTGTACAGATAACTATTCAAAAGTGTGTGGGGGGGATTTGATTAAATTCACAGTGGTAGTAAGAACATTGTTAAACAGGTTTGTTATTTCCTGTCAAAGCTATTTATTATGAATTTGGGAACAAAGTGTATCATTCTACTTGTTTTTCTTGTAAATTGCTTCTAGATTATATGTGGTTGGTGCTGATGAGGAAAATATTGTGCAGAATAATGGCACAGAGCAGAGGTTATAAACAAATAATGAGCCTAGAAAGTATGACAGCATGTACTAATATGTGCTCACCTGGATACACAAAAATAAAGGCAATCCCTGACTTCTAGCAGACACATAACCTTAACATTTGTAAGTACTTGGACATGCAGGGGCCAGGACTGTTAAAATATAGATTTGTAAAATTCATTGACATTCCTGGACTATGTCTCCTCAGACAATATTGATAGGCTGTTACAGTACTTTCGCTGCAATGTTAATACAGCAGTCCATTCCACACACAAGAGTCCAGTTTTCACTTTTGTAGGGATTGCTCTGTTATCTGTATGAGATCTACTACTTGATCACCTATTTGCCTGCTTGTTGATGAACTTACTTATTCTGTCAAGTTTTGGTTTCCTTAAATGTCCACAAAGAAGCTGTCCTTTCCATTTTTGGCTGCTATTCTGATAAATATATCTATGCCAGGGAGATGATTAAGAATCCAAAGTAAACATGGTGTATAAGCAAGAGGTACTGGATAGATTCCTGGGTAGAAATCTAGCAACCAGCCACCATTCCTATGGTGCCTTTTCTCAATAGCAATAACAGCAACAATTCTGAGTAAACTACTAAAAAGTATTTCTGAGGGAACATCGGGGGAAAATATGGAATGCTAATGTTCAGAAAAGACCAAAGTATATTTTTTTTCAAAATATGTCATCCCTAATTTCTGTACCCAATCTTAAGACTGAACAGTGTAGCTTTGAAAGGCATCCAGAGACAGCTAGAATCAGCTTTGCCTTAGGTTTGTTTAAAAAGAAGGACCATAGTCTACCAATCATCTTAAATATTATCTGCCTAATGTCCAGGTACCTGAGATTTGTCTGAAATGGAAAAGAATATCTGACAATTATGAAAAACTGATAGGATGGATGGAGAGGGGGAACCGCGGGGGGGGGGAAATGATTCTAGGTGAATATTATAGTTCAAGGAGAATATTCATTATCTCTAGGCCAGAGAGTGATTCATATGCTCTGTACAGATACTCAGGTTATAGAATTTAAGCGTTCAAAATGCTTTGCATGCATTATTTAGTACTGATCTTTATAATAAATCTATAAGCTAAGTTCGTATTTTTATTCACAAGTTGTTGGAGTGGAGGACAGAATTTGAAGCACCGGGGAAAAAAAGATTTTCATAGAACCACCTAGTAAATTCACCAAAGGAATTAAATTTTAGCTCTCTCTCACTGTATCACTTACTGCATAATCTCGGCATCTATCTATATTATGTCTTAGTGGTCAAAAGAGGGTGTGTCATTTTCTCCAATGGAGTGGAATAATGGTTACATTTGTGCAGCCTGTATTTGGGATCTCAGACGAACCACTTAGACCTGATAAATAGGAAATCCTGAATCAAAAACATACCTTTCGCTATCATTTTCTCTTTTTATTGAGGACATTTCATCCCATCCTTAAAACCCAAGATACCAAACTTCCCTTCTCAGATGAAAGGCTGCATATCTTAATTATCTCCTTATCATCAGAAAAATTTGGTTACAGAAGGAAGTCTTAGGTCTCTGCCTTCTCAAAAGTAACTTTCTCAGAAATGGGATCAGTGCAGTGAGGAGATGATATTATCATTGTCAGACCTCATGGATGCCAGCACTGAAGCTACCAAAACAATCGCAACAGAATTATCACAGCCAAAGATTAGTGGAGCTGATTAGTTTATGAAAGAAAAGTTCAGTCTACCAAATAGGCAGGTGATAGTAACAGCCTAATGGAAAATACTGTCCTCCTTCAGACTCAGCATGTTATTTCATTTAGGCTTAGTATTTTATAAATAATATCTTATGCTCAATTTCATTTATCACTAGGGCTTCTTATATAAAATGTAGTTTTAAAAATGGCATAATAGAATATCCCTGAAATTCACTGGTGTTAGAGTAATATAAAGAATTTTATTTTATTTATTATTATTAAATGTATTTGCAAGGTGGCTCAACAAGTTTGAAGGGCTTCAAACAATAATTTGAAATGTCCATGCTGATTTCTATTTTATTTCGGCTTACCCGGCTGTTCTACACTTAAAAATCATTTTATTTCAGTGGTCCACATCTTCTTTAAATCTAGATATTCAAAACAAATTGCTGAAATGTGCTATGCATAATAATGCATATAGAATCATATATAGACAGGAACAAATTTTCAAGGATTCACCAATTATGGCGTGCAAATTTATTAATTAAACAGAACAATGTAAAATTACCTGTTCATAAATTATTGTTAAAATGGCCATCAAAATTTTTCAGATTGCTCAAACTAGTGTTTGCCCATCAGAAAAAAATCTCTTCAGAAACCTAGGAAAAATGATGGACTGATGAAGATGAAGAATTCGGTGAGGAGTCATGCCAACATAGCATAATGGGTGAAAAAAACCATCTACTTCTGCTACTGAATATTGAAGTCAGAAAACATTATAAGTAAAACAGAATAGGATACTGTATATGTTCAAAGGCAACTACATGTCTTATCATTTCTTCATCTAACCCATTCTAAAGCAACACCTCCCCCCCTTCCTCTAATGGCAAGTTGCAACGAAGACGCATGTAACTGCCAAAGTTTCATTCTTGACAATGTACTCCCAACTGAAGTGCAACAACAAGGTAACAGCAGAACCACCAGCAAGAGAAACTGGACGTTGGAAGATTGGAAGAACACATGGGAGAAAGGTTAACTTTGTATGTATTATTACTTTACCTTACAATAAAGTTAGAACTAGTACATTTGAGTGTGCTGCTTGTCTGTATTACCTTACAAAGTTGATATCTTGCACATCTGAAGCTGCCCTCTTCAGTTTTACGGTCCAAAAAACTAGGAAGGGTCCCTTCTGAGATATTTGCTGTGCCCCCTATTCCCTCTCTGTTCTCAGCTGCCACTTGTCTGACCATTAATTACCCTGAGACTCTTCTTTCTATCTCCTAAGGTCATTCCCAGATACTACTACAGCAGAGATAATGCAGTTGTAGTCCAGTCTGTATGGTGCTACAAAATATGCACATAAACACACACACACACACACACAGAGAGAGAGACACCGTTCTTAAATTACTTTCCTTTATTTATTTGTTTATCTGCTTCTAAATTTTCTTCTTGGGATTTTCTTTTGGAAATCTTGGCCATTGCTATTCAGGGCACTTGCTAGAAAGATCATTTCAAGTGGAGCCCTTAACCCAGTAACTCTACTTCAGAAACAATGTTTATTCATAGAAAGAATAATGAGCAATGTTTATTTATAAGTGTGAGATGACATGATGAGCTATATTATGCAAATTGCTATCAACACAATGTTACTGCATTCTCAGTCAAATGGGTGAACACACACCAATTTATGATCTTCCTCTGCAACTGGGTTCTACCTTCAGGTAGCAGGCAGTAAAAATGGAAGGGCATCATAGCTGACTTGCCAAGTAATGTAGACTAGGCAAACATCCATCTGACTGTTATTCGTACCTATATAGGTTCCAATGAGTTGAACTGCACTTATTCTCAACTACATATGTTGGGGAAGGTGTTTGTGTTTGAATCAATTTTTATCGGGATAATTACATGGACAATTCCCTGCAGTTTTCTTAGCAACATTTCTCAAAAGTGATTTGCCCTTGTCTTCTTAGAGTTAAGAGTGACTGGATGAAAGTCATCCTAATGACTTCATGCCCATAATAGGTCTAACTCACAACATCCAGTTTCTTGCCATCTACACCAAACTGGCTCTCATGCACAGATTACCATCAGCCTTCAAATGATCTTGAAAAGTTATATCCTATCAGATATCTAACATATATATACATACATATTGCAAAACAAGAAGATTTTTTTAAAAAAAACAACACATGACTAAAACTACTGTAACAGTAGGAGGACATAGTACTAGTCATTTAAAGCATAACCAAAAGATTTATCACAAATTGAAGTAATAAATCTGGAGAAACATAGCATAACTGAAAAACTGTATAGAACAGTCAGATTTTATGTTATGTGAAGCTAAATAGTGTTTGGATCTGACTGACCTATATTGGAAGATGGTTTCTGCTGGAAACATGAGAAAGGGAAGCTTCTTGGAAACCTGAATTATAGAAGATTTTGTTTTAAGATGAAAAAGAAAGAAGCATTCACCCTGTTCAGTGGGGAAATGTCCTTTATAGTCAGTTGCCAAAAAAAGGTAACTTGCTAAGAGACATGAAAAACATGATGTGATAGCAAAAAAAAAAAGTTTTCATTACAATCTTGATGATGGAGACCAAGATCAAAAGGTCTATATACAGCAGGGAAGCAAGTAAAGAAACAAAAAAAAGCCAATTCAGCATATGTAATATTTTAGTATTTTCAGTAGTTTTGATTATATGAACAACGAAGATATAAAGATGAAAATATTTCTGCAATGGGTCCCCTAAGAAAATAGGTTGTCTAAAGAACTAAAGGTTTTCATTTGAGCTCAGCACACAAGATCTTTGTGCCTTGCTAAAAAAAACAACCACAAGAAAAACCCCAGGAGACTGAGAAGCCCATCGGCACAGACTTGATTGCTGGCAACTTATTTGTGAGAGATGCACACAATAAAATAAGTCTAATGTGAGCCAAGCTAGATGCTATCACAGACCAGGAAAACAGCAACAGTGGGAACTTTAATAGTACAAGCTGTATGATCATGCATTTGGGGAGCAAAGATAAAATGTTTATCATTGATCAGGAATTCAGGTGGGAGTAAGAAAAGAGAATGCCGGCATAGACAGAGTTTTTTTACTTCTTGCTTTCTACAGAGATAGTTTTCAATGACAGTTTGATCAATTGGTCAGAGATGACATAAGAATTGATTTTCAGTTTACATTTTGTTCTTACATCCACACCTCTGCTACTAATATAGAAGACGACCATCATGGCTCAGCACATAATCCTTTTTCTCCTGAGATGAGTTTAATTTATTTTATTCTTTTTATTTTATTTTTTTTTGATGCCTTCAAGTTAGTGTTGACTCCTGGCGATTAGTCCCTTTTTTGTGTTTCTTTTAATCTTATTTGTATAGTCAAATGCTTGTGCATTTAAAATAGGGCTTAAGATATTTTGTTTTGCTTTGATCTTATTTGTATAGTCAAATGTGGGCTCATTCTTAATCTTTAATTTTCACTTGTGGTTCTCAAGAACCACTCTGAACAGACTGCTTAGTATTTGGACCTGATTTTGTATGCTGGATTGCAGTAGTAGGTTAACTAGATGCAAGTTGATTCAGCATTTCGGTAAACCGAGTAATCTGTTCACTGAAGCCTGGGAATTCTGGAGGTTGTGCTCCTAAACATCTGGAGGAAAAGGCTACTTTGGGGTTTTTATTTTTATTTTATTTTTTATTTATTTTAATTCCATTTATATCCCGCCCTTCTCCAAAGACTCAGGGTGGCTTACAAGCTTAGCAGTAGCCTTCATTCTATGTATATGCCTGCTTATTAGGGCTTTTTAGAGATTAGAGTAAACCTTTTTTCTGCTCAGAAATAATTGATGAAATAATTGATGAAATAATTGATGAATTATTGATGAAATAATTGATGAATTATTCCTCTCTCATGATTCATCAGTGGTTAGGTAGCCCATAAAAGCACATCATGATCTCCAGTTTCTATAATGAACTGGATCTCTCTATCTCTCTCTCTCTTTTTTAACCACTCAAACTTAGCCTTCTTTTAAAAATTTGCAAACTCATTTGGACAATATGATTATCTTTTCCCAGATCTTATGGGACTGTAGAGATCTGAACAATGAATAGCTTAGAACAATGCTAATCATAATTAAAGGCACTAAGTCTAATTACATTCTAAAGTATATCATATTTTGGTATACGATGAAAATGATAGCGTTCTTCCATCTTCCCCTGAGGCTATCTCAAGATGCCTAGCAGTCTAATCTCAAAACAAAGGAATAGTTTGGTGGTTCTTTTTCTTCCGGTTTGCAAGTTAAATCTAGACTTTAAATACTGGGATAGAATCACAGAATCAAAGGGCTGGAGGTTGTTTAGTCCAACTCCATGCTCAAGGCAGGAGTCCTCATACCACCCCAGTCAAAAGATTGTCCAATCTCTTCTTGAAAACCTGCAGTGATGGAGTACCTACAACCCAGGAGGCAAGCTATTCCAATTGCTCTTATTGTCAGAAAATTTCTCCTTATTTCTAGGCTGGATCTCTCTTTGACAAGCTTCCACTCATTACTTCTGCTGTCTGGTGCCCTAGGGCAGGGCTTTTGAACTTTTTCACAAATTGTACCACTTGTAGGACGTGAAAATATTTGAGTACCACCAGTGCTTAGCAAGGTGTCAAAAACTTGATGACTAAAAAAAGGGGGGGATTTGGGGTTTTACTGATTAGATTCATTTGTTGTTATAGAAATGGCTAGTTTATAATATTATGGAAAAGTAAAAAGTTGAGATTCCTTCTACTGCAACAGAGGAAGTCTGTTCTTTTTCCCTTCTCCCCCTCACTTTTTCCCCCTTTTTCCTCCCAGCTGTGTCCTACTATTTGCTTTTGTATTTTTGTATTTTATTCTATAATCTAATAAAATATTACAAACTGTAGAAAAAAGTAAAAAAAGTACCAGTTTTAATTTCTTCAGTGGCTGTTCTTTGCTGAATCACTTTCCCTTTCCACTGACAAATATATGATGAATTTATCCATGTTTATTAATACGCACCACTACCAGCTAATTCAGGGGTCTTCAAACTTGGCACTTTTAAGAATTGTGGACTTCAACTCCCAGAATTCTTCAGCCCTCATGGCTGGTTGAGGAATTCTGGGAGTTGAAGTCTATAGGTCTTAAAGTTGCTAAGTTTGTAGACTCCTGAGCTAGCTGGTTGGCTGTTCTTCCTCTCTCCCTTCTGAGCTCTTCCACAATGTAGTAAGAATGCACACACCTCCATCCCTTTCCTGTACCCTTAAAAAAACAGGAATCAAGTGCAAAGCAAGAAATGCTCACAAAATAAGCCTCTGGGTTTTTTCTTTCTTTCTTTCTTTAAGCTTCCTCAGGCTTGTCATATTTCACAATGTTGCAATATAGACTGAAAGGCTCCAGCAATTGTGAAAAGCTTTAGCTTTAAATTAAGCCTCTTCATCTTCAAAGAAAACTTTCTAAAAGCCATATACAGACTGAATTAAAGGGGGTAAAACTAATTCCATTTGTTTAAAAGTATTACACGTTTCCTGTTGTCTTTTTTCCCTTCCCCCACCCAAACCACCTCCTTTTATAGCCTATCCTCTCCCCCACTTTTTCTTCAGTTCACCTCCAGCTCTGAGCGCTTCTGGAAGCACCAATCAGCTGGAGCCCTGCTGGCTCCTGGGGCTTCTGCCGAGCCCAGATAGTCATACAGCTGCAGCTGCCTCTCCCTCCCCTCCCCTGCTACACTTGACTAGCAATTACCTGCCACATGGCAAAGTACCACAGGTGGTACATGTACCACTGGTTGAAAAGCCCTGCCCTAGGGAATACATCAGTCCTCTTTTCTTTGTGACAGCCCCTCAAGTACTGGAAGACAGCTAATCATGCCCCCCACCTCAATCCTTCTCTTTGATAGGCTAGATGCACCTAGCTTCCTCAACAGTTCATTTTACTATTTCACTCTTCTCTGTACTCTTTCCAGGTCTTGATATAATTTTTTTTATTGTGGTGACCAGAACTGGATGCTGTATTCCAAATGTGATCTCATACAGTGTAAAATAGTATTAGCACTTCTCGTGATTTTGATGCTATCCCTCTGTTGATGCAACCTAGAACTGCATTTTTTTTCAGCATCTGCAGCACAGTGCTTTCTCATGGTGCTCCAGTAGGACACCTAGATCCTTCTCATAGTAACTACCAGTTAAGCCATGTACCACCCAGTCTATACCCATGCATTTGGATGTCCCTGCCTAAATGCCAGAAATAATAACTATTGTTATTATTGTTATGCTCTGAATGCTAAAACAGGATAGTTAAACAGTGAAAAACAGGACAGTCATTATAAAAATGAATACAAATGTTACACATTTCAGTAGGTAGCTGAGGCACATTTCGGTGCTATAAACTAAAGCAATGTCAGATGGAGAATTACCTGGATTTGCTTTACAGATCAGTCCCCTGACAACATGTGTTTTCATCAAGCTGGTGGTAAATGCCAGAAGCCAGCACAACAGGTTGCATTGGACAGTGACCGTAATTAAAAATCTGGTTCCTTCTGCATGTGTACACAAGCAAGAAGCTTTAGTTACTGATTAACAGAAACAAAGATGAGTTTGGGCACCAAGTAAGACTGCCTTGTCCAGCTCAATGCTGTAGCACATTTTTCACCAAGTGAGCACAAAGAAATGAATTTCTACCACACAGAGCAATGAGAATATCCAATAATTGGGCAGATTTCTTTATAAAGAAAGGCTTTTCTCTAATGAGATATTCAGTAAATTCCAGATTCTGCCATACAATATTCCTGGCAATATCTCTTTGCGTGTTCTAACACTTCCGCTTATTTTTATTCTTGTTGATCTCCTAGCCTTTTGAAATTTTAACTTTTTATTTTTATTTGTAATTCTTAACCTGTTTTAACTATCTATGCTTTTGTTCATATATTTTTATTCATTAGGTTTATGATATTTTGGCTGTGGTTTGTTCTCCAAGCTTCTTTCAATATAGTTTCTGAATTATATTGAAAAAAGCTTGGAGAACAAACCATAGCCAAAATCTAAAACCTGAGCTACAAGTATTTTCTTTTATTAGATTTATTTGCCACCCATCTCATTTCAAAACTCCAGGCAGCTTATGGTATTAAAAGCATTGAAATAATACTTCTAAAACAATAAAAATGGAATCAAAGATAAAACAATATTAAAGATGACGAAGGAGGAAAAAGATTGCATGGGGGCGGGGAGAGAGATGGGATTATTTTCTGAATTCATTCTAATTCATTAACCATTGGGTCCTCAAGCCAACTGGCAGAACTAGGTCTTCAGGTCCTCATGGAAGATCAGAAGGGTGGAGAGCTGCTCTCACCTCAGGAGTTAAGATCCTCCAAAGGGCAGGAGCCACAGCAGAGTAGGCCCTTCTCCTCGGCTCCTCCAGCCGAAATTTCTTGACTGTTGAAATGTTATTACGTTGTAAACTGCCCAGAGTCACTTGGGTGAGATGGGAAGTGTAGCAATTTCATAAATAAATATAATATTGTGCTTGGCAATAAAAAAGCTGAGTAGTAAGAACAGGATGACACCCTTATGCTCTCTTCCTAAAGCCCTATTATATCCTGTGCTAAAAAATCCTCAAAGGGCCTACTCTTCTCTCTGTTCGCTATCCCCCAGAGGGAAAAAAAGATTAACTTCTAACTACAATACTAGATGTTTAACTACAATTCCCAGTAGCCTAAGCAGCTCAGTGCGTTCAATATGAATGCCTCTACTTTGATATTTGATCTAAATTGTTAATCTATTTTGAAATGCCAATTCAAATATGCAGATTTGATTGCATACCCTTCAGATCAAATCTCCAAATCCAATCTTTGCACACATGATGTAAAGCAGCATCTCTCTTTTTTTAAAAAAGAATCTCTGGTGCCAAGCATTTTTTTCGTTTCACCATCTTAAGAAATTGTCTGGGAACTTAAGGTGATTTATCTGTAGAAGGGAAGACAAATCTATACAGCAATTTTTTTCTGACATTTCAACATAGGTATTTTTTCTCTGGGCTGTATACTTACTTGGTTGTTTCCCTTTTTATCAACATAACTATTACACAGCTGATTATTCTGAAAGCCTCATTCTTAGTCACTACATGAAATACTTTTTTTGCATTTTAAATATCTATTTTGTTTTGTTTTGTTAATATGCAAATGATGGTTTTAATGAGAGGGCAGTCTAATAATTATCAGGATCACAGCTAGGTGAAAGGTGAGGGTTTTTTTCCCCTTCTGCTATGCTGGATTGATCAAACTTCTCCTTAGAAGTTGTTATATGAGTTGGAGGAGAAATCTCTCCCAACCGTCCAAACAATTTTAAGGGAATTCTTTTTAATAAATCTACAATGCGAGGGCTGAGTTGCTGGTGGTAATCAGAGAGGAGCTCGGCCCACAAACTGAATCAGTTACTCAAGGTTTGAGAAGTAAAGACAGTAAGAGAATCAAAGCTGGAGTTAGAATCTATCTAGACAGGTCCCAGAGGCTTTCTTGGGAATCCAGATGCTGAACAAGACTGATTTTACACTGCTCCAAAATTCTACTTGAAGAAGGAAAGACAAGAAATAAAGCCAACTGCTGTCTTTTGCAGCTCACAGATCTGGTCTGCAAACATCCAATTGCCAGATGAAAATGAAATGAAATGTGAAAAATGAAATTTGAAGAATTACAAATTTCACATTTGAATTTCAAAGAAGCAACTTGGAATGAAGGAGAAACTTCCTAACAGTGAGAACAATCAACCAGTGGAACAGCTTGCCTCCAGAAGTTGTGGATGCTTCATCACTGGAGGTTTTTAAGAAAAGGCTGGACAGCCACTTATCTGAGATGGTATAGGTTCTCTAGCTTGAGCAGGGGGCTGGACTAGAAGCTCTATTCTGAATTGAATTGAATAGAGGGCAGCAAGAAAGTTCTGTATCTCTTTGCTGCTTGCAAGTGACAATGTGGACTTTTGCAGTCCAGATCCGATAGCTCTAGGGAAGTGGCCAAAGAGAAGAATGAGCAGAAAAAGTAGGGTTCAAGTGACCTTCAGCTGGAAAGGTAAGTGGGTTGACAAGTGAAAAGAATTAAATGCATTTCAAGTTTTCAATCACTGGCTGCATTTATTGTATGATGTGTCAGAGCTGGATTTTATTGCTGCTTGTTATTTATCATGAAGCAGCTTTAATTATATTCTAAGCACTGCAGTCCTCCACAATTTTTACCATTTCCTGGATTCTAAAACTTGATCCATAATTATAGAACCATCAAGCAGACTATCTAAATTTCCCTTTTGCCTGCCTGCTTTTCATTAGGTAACCCAGGCTGTGTCAAATCTTTTGTAGTCTTTTAATTTACCAATTCCATTGTCCTATGCTTTTGTATGCATTGTTCTGAATTCAATTAAATACCTCACAGATTTTTAAATTTTGACTTCTAACATTTAAAAGTTTATATCCCTTTTGGTATTTAGTAGAAATGAAAGAGCAGGAATTTTGTTTTTTTCCATTTTTTTCTTTTAGTGGTTCCTTTATTTTTCCTGAAAACTAAATCCCCTGAGTTTCAGAAAGATAGATACCCTAATTTTAACTAACCTAGATTCCGACTTAGTCATACTGAGAATATATCCATTGAATAGAAAAGGACAGGATGGTGCTATAATGATGCACTCTATCATGTATTGAAAATAATAAAATTTACAGGCCCAATCTTATAAAGTTATTCAGAAGTACACCAATTCATCTTAATTGAATGAGTCTTAATCCTAGGTAAGTGGGCCTTGGATTAAAACCTTATGGAAATTTAAATGCTTACAATGCCTCACTGATTTCTATCCTAGATTTAAGCATACTCAACTTTCTTCAGATTAAAGCCTAAGAGGGCTGGATTTATAGAAAAGCATCTGAATATGCAAGAGAGGATTCTATATCAGTTGGTTGAAGATAGTAAGTTCAGTGCACAAAGTTAGGCAGATCACACCTTGATAAGCAGGATTTTATACTGATTTATCAGCTTAAAAGACTACTTTTTCTCTTTTTCATAATACCACATAATCTTCTGAGAACTTATTCCAAAGAAATAAGTCCTGTCAAAATCAAAAAGATTCATTTCCAGATTAAGTGGATGCAGTCTTCCACCGTAAAGTTCATCCTCTTGGTAACGGCATTTCTAGGCATCAAAGGCAATCTGAAATTGTGGAGGGCATATCTCACAAATGTAAAGGCTTGATTCAACTAGAGGTTGAGAAGCAAATGTCAACGTTTTTGTGCCATTTTTGTAAGCATCCAAAACTCCTACAAACATATAAAAATGAGTTTGTTTCAAATAGGAGTTTGTTAAAGACAGTGCTTGCCTTGTCTGAAAAAACCTCCCACCTAACCTCAAATTTCACTAAGTTTAGAATAATATACACACAAAATGATCTTAAGCCTAACAAGAGTGTAGCAGAAAAAAAACAATTATGCATTACAATTACTGCATAGTAGTTTTCTTTAAAAAAAATACAGCTATGAGAGGACAGGTGACAGACTGGCATTCATAAGAATCCTAGAAAAACTATTACCCTGTATAATATTCACATTGCCAGTGGCATTAACTTGGCAGAAGACAAATTTTGGTAAGCAACATTGATGAAGAAAAAGATGAGATCATGCTTCCACATTTATCATAATCCCATCCTGGTAATTACCCTGCTCGCAAATTTTATATGTTTATATTTAATCATTAGATTTATATCCTACCCTTTTTCTAATAGCTCACAGTGGTGTACATACTGTTGTGATTCAGCGTCAGCCTGTGATTCCAGCAGCTGGGTCGGATGATTCTGAAGAGGAGGAGGAGGAGGGGTTTGGAGAGCCTTTGGTGTCAGAGGGAGGTTCTGATGCACTTCAGGACTCTCAGCCTGGCCCCTCCCATCTTGTTCAGACTCAACTGTGTGAGCATGAGGGATTGGAAGAAGACAATCCACAGCTGGCTCTGTTCAGGGACACTAGGAGCAGGAGGCAATCTAGCAGAGAAGAACAAAGGAAGGCAATGAGGCAAATTGGGAGAAGGCAATGAGAAGCCACGCCTTGGGACTGCTGATAAAAGGGGAAGGTGTGGGAGGTGCTGGTTGCTGAAGGCAACCGTTTGAAGATCTTCTGCTAGAGTCCTGGTCTGTTATTCTTGTTTAACTTTTGTTTAACCTTTTGGTTTAAGTCTTGTTTGAACTTTTCATTTCACTTTTGTTTGAACACTTTGGAAATAAATTTGGTTGGGTTTTTTCCAGCCTTTTGATTATAAAAAGGGGTTGTCCCTGACATTCAGACAGGGCCGGTCATAGGCTGGAACAGAACACATACTTTAATTTCCTTCAAACAACCTTGTTTGGGCTGAGAAATCATTGAACATCCCTAGATGAAGTTGGAATTGAATCTAGGTCTAACACTTTCTGCTTTAAATGTGACTCAGTTTTTTTTTTTTACTTGATTGTTGTCATTTCTTCTATCCATTACAATAGAGGTCCCCAACCTTTTAGGAAGCAGGGACCAGTTCTGTGGAGAGAGGACTGGAGGGGGCGTGGTTTTGTGTGCTGCTTGCATCCTACGGATGGGGCTTTTCTTGTCTGTGAGGACTGGTTGCTGGTGTGCGGTGGCCCAGGTACTGATCCACAGACCAGGGGTTGGGAACCCCTGCATTACAAGAATTAGTTCTCAAAATTCAAAATGTGACTGGTGTCCCTAAACAACTAGTTTTGCTAATTCATCACTCTACCATACTGGATCTCTGATGTAATTAACAAGAAAAAAAAAGAGAGAGAGAGAGAGAGAGAGAGAGAGAGAGAGAGAGAGAGAGAGAGAGAGAGAGAGAGAGAGAGAGAGAGAAGACAGCATTGTGCTATATGTTAAAATGTGTGTAAACATCTATGCTAAACAAATAAGTAAATATGTCTATAAATTTTTTGATCTAGACATATTGGGCTAAAATATATAAATGAAGTAAGTAACATTTACTGGTGATGAATAGCAAAAAAAATTATTGGCAGAGCAACATGGGGATTTAAGTGTTCCATCCTCAGCCATGATCATGATGGGAAAGAGAGAGAGGGGGGGGAGAGGGGGGGGAGAGGGGGGGGAGAGAAAGAGATAACACTAAATTAATATTGAGGGAAATTCCTTTCCTTGCCATTATAGTCATAACTTTCTGATTATTAGAAATGGCAGTACCATCTATCAAGTGAATACAGTATATCCTAAGTCCAGAGTGGCTTTCTTCATTCTGAAAGAGGAATGAATTGAAGATGTAAAACTGAGAACTGCTGCTGGCAGTATTTTGCTTAGAACCATTTTATATTTAAGGTCATGGGTGCAAAAGACACAAACCCTTTTGGGTGGAGTAACCAGGTCCTCTATGGAAAGAAGTATTGGTTCAAATATGGTCTACTGTATCAACCATTTTTCTACATCACAGTACAATTAATCAGTTACATATAATTTTGAACATTATTTCAGCATTTTTTCCTTTCCTCTCATATTTTCATTACAGGGAAAGGATTTCAACAAAAGAGAAGAAGGAAAACAATGGTCCTTTTAAAGATGCTATAAAAAGTGGTTGAATGGAGCAGGGCAGGTTTCTTTGACTGGGTTTAAATAAAACACCCTTCCTTCCTTCCTTCCTTCCTTCCTTCCTTCCTTCCTTCCTCCCTCCCTCCCTCCCTCCCTCCCTCCCTCCCTTCCTGCTTTGTATAGCCTGCCCAAATTAAAATACTTCAGACAGTTTACAATGTCTTAAAAACGAAAAACACTTAGCTCAGAGTGTAAGCTCACTAAAATAAAACTGCCTCTAATAATTTTCTAAATGCTACGGGAGAGGGGAGGGGAGGGGGGATAATGAACTTCTAGAATAAAAAGTTCTAAAGCATGAAGGTTGTTATAAAAAAAGACCTCTTGCCTTGTCCTTGCCCCATGATTTCAGCAAGAGGAGGGAAGTCTTAACAGACCTTTCTGAAATATTCTGAATGGATAGATTCAGTTTTGGCAGTGGGTTTATATTGATATAACTTAGTGATGTGCTATTCAGCATTTTCCAAATCATGGTAATTCAGAACCTACTGATAGTCACTGCAGTGACTGCAAGAGGAGCAATAACATGCAATAGCATGATTGATTTATTAGTAAACTTGCTGCTACATGGACCAGTTGTGGCTCTACACTTTGTTCAAAAACTGCCCACACAGAGCACATTACAATAGTCCAACCAGCTGATGACCAATTTATTTGTTACCAGGGTTAGGGTTCTCTATGTTCTCTCTCTATATCAGTTAAAGGAAAATCTTCACTCATCACAGACTTCATTATCTGTTTAAGTATTAGTCATAAGACTAGAAGGATCCCAAAGTCACACCCCAGCTACTTCAAAGAGAGTGTGACTCGTCTAGAATAACATCTGGGAATGATATTATGATATTCTGAATATCATAATATCCATATTCATGTCCATGAATATCATAATATCTTAATATCATTCCCAGATGTTATTCTAGACAAGTCACACTCCCTTTGAAGTAGCTGGGGTGTGACTTTGGGATCATCCTAGTCTTATGACTAATACTTAAACAGATAATGAAGTTTTATATATATATATATATATATATATTTGTTGTTGTTAGCTGTGAAGTCGTGTCCAACTTTATATATATATAACTCAATCTTGGATATATGTCCTCATTTGCCCCATACAGACCCTGAAAATTCCAGGCAGTGGTTCAAGCTTTCTATGGCTGCTTGAACCAAGGTGGCAATTTACAGCTGGTGACAACTTACCCCAAAAGGTCTTGATTGGTGGGAATATATGCAAAAACCTCTTTCTCTGTCAGGCTAAGAGTGCCACCACCTGGGTCATGTCTGTAATGAACAATTCATTTCTCCCTACATTATAATGCTTCTTAAAGTACTTTTCACGATAGCAACTGAAATTTAGGAGTTTATGCACTCCTAAACTTAGGACTTATGCATTTCTTAAATCTAATGTGAATATGCTCCAGATGTCATGCTTCGTCTATCCCCAATCTATCTCTGGTATGCTGCTACCCTAGATAAGAGGGGATATAATTTTATTGCAAAATTGAAGAAACCGAATTTACCATTCACATTTCCAGTTAGGACTTAATCTGAGAAGGATTTCCAAGACTGAGTAACTGCAGTAAATGTTTCTCAGCTCCTTTTGACCCATACTATCTTAAAGGTTATGGAACAAAATAAATAAATAAATAAATAAAAACTGAAATTGACTCAAACACAGACCTGAAATATGAAGGACATACAGATGGGTAGTGAAGGAATGTCTTGACTGCATCTCTTTAGAGGATGAATTCAGGCAGGTTTATAAATCATATAAACTTGTATAAAGTATATGAATGTATAAATTACATGGATTTAAGTAAATGATATAAATTATATCAATATCAATTATGTTTACATTTTGGTCATGAATAAAAGCAACATGCTTGAAGTTGTGAAGACCAAATTGCTACTTAATCTTCACATAAAAATTAAATGCCCATAAAGACAAGGAAATGGACACTCTCCTTTCAGAACCCTTTTTTCAGACTTTCAAGCCGACTAACATTCATTGCATGCAAAGCTTCAAATGCAAAGCTGTTCTCACTGACCTCCTGTTCAGACGTTACAATCTGAGATGCAATTTTGAAAGCCTGTCTGTTCAATGCTGTGATTAAAAAAAGAAATTGAGATTATTTGCTTTAGGTATATAATCTCTTATTCCAGGAGGCATTTTTCTAGGCAAACCTGGATGCAAAATAAAGGGAGACAGAGAAATTAGTCTGGATTTGGGGAAAGAAATAATTTATAGGAGAGTGAAAGAAATGCTTACGGTCTTAACACCTTCCTCCACTTCTCTCTCTTCTCTCTCTCTCTCTCTCTCTCTCTCTCTTTCTTTCATTTTGTATTCTCTTAAAACTGGTAGCCTTCCCCCTCACCAAGAATATTCAGGAAAGAGGAAACCTTCAGTCAGAACTGCTGCTAGGAACTGATAAAGAAAAAATAAGCAAGAAAAAAAGAAAAATGATAAAAAATAAAGGAATTTTTACACACACACACACACACACACACACACACACACACACACACACACACACACTGCTCAACTCTAGTTGCCTCTATTCTGGCCCAGTCTCATTTTTGCTTCCTTTAAAGGTAACGGATGTGGTGGCTCAGTGGGTTAGGACGCTGAGCTTGTCGATCAGAAGGTCAGCAGTTTGGCGGGTCGAATCCCAAGTGCCGTGTAACAGAGTGAGTGCCTCTTACTCGTCCCAGCTTCTGCCAACCTAGCAGTTCGAAAGCACGTAAATATGCAAGAAGAAAAATAGGGACCACTACAGTGGGAAGGTAACAGCGTTCCGTGCGCCTTTGGCATCTAGTCATGCCGGCCACATGACCACGGAGATGTCCTCGGACAAGCGCTGGCTCTTCAGCTTTGAAACAGAGATAAGCACCGGCCCCTAGAGTTGAACACGACTAGCACGCATGTGCAGGGGGAACCTTTACCTTTTTAAAGGTAAACAATACAGTTTTAAAGAGTATGTTATCTGAGATCCAATGCTCCTATGTAAATGTATTATGCTGTCCATTCTAATAGTAGGGCTAATAATTAAAACCCTTTACTCTATATCAGGCATGTCAAACTGCCACCCCATGGGCCGGATGCATCACACTGAAACCGCACCCACCCCATTGCTGGCAATGGGGAAAAAGTCCGGATACATCGTGCGATGTCACATGACGTCACAGGTTTGACATGCCTGCTCTATAAAAATGCTATCTTGCACATCAGCTCAACCACTGCTGAACTTAAGCAGATTCAGCATAATGATTAGCACGGAGGGGAAGTGGCTGTTTGGGATACAGTTAATGCCACTAAGAGGATTAGCAATAGCACTTAGACTTATATACTGGTTCACAGTGCTTTACAGCCCTCTCTAAGCAGTTTACATAGTCAGCCTATTGCCCCCAACAATCTGGGTCCTCATTTTACCAACCTCAGAAGGATGGAAGGCTGAGTCAACCTTGAGCCAGTCAGGACTGAACTCCTGGCAGTCAGCAGAATTAGCCCGCGATACTGCATTCTAACCACTGCATCACCACAGATTAAAAAGATTCCAGCCACAACATAGCCAAGGTCTGATTTGAATTCAAGTTCTGATGATGTCAAGAATGAATATGAGTTTATCTTTCGAGATATAAAGGCAACAAGTCTCAGTCCAAAATGAATGGAGATTTCATCTGAGAAAAGATCTGTCCTTAAATCAGAATGAGAAACTTCAAGATATATGAAGCTCTTTTACTTTTGGCAGAATTGTAAGAAAATAGCATAGGCAGTAGACTTTTTGAAGGAAATTAATTCTGCAATGTTTTGCCTAGATAGTTTCAAGGGTTTCACCATAATCAGTTTTTTTTTTTTGGGGGGGGATCCCTTGGTGGGTTTTTAAAACAGAGATAATATGGATGAACTCAATAGCTTCCAAATTAACCAGCAAAGGGCTTAGATAGAAAAAGTAGTGAATCAATGCAAAAGGTGTCCTACTTCACTATAAAATTAAAACCTCAAACACTCTAAATCTTTATTAAAAGAGTGAAACATTCACCATTCTCTGTTGATTTGTTTTTTCTAGGTTGGCAGACTTTCTTGGCAAAATTCATTTGCAAAGTTTGCATTTTAGAGTGTTATCTGCTGCCTATGCAACACTAAAACATATCTCGTGTATACTGTAAGTGCAGTGTAATGGGGACTGTGAAAACAAAGCTCATTATGTAGAGAGACTTTTTGAGACCCACTCATGCAATATGGCTTTCTGTCTAGGAAGTGTTAATGCTGAAGGCAAGACCTACTACTGTATGTCCTAGCAGACAGATACAGGACTGGATGTCAGTGGCCCTTTTCTACACAGAGAACTCCCTCAACTCTTGTACCTGTCCAAGACATGCTGAGATCGCCTTCATTCACCTTTGTTAATGATACCATATTGTTCATTAATGATGGATGGAGGGAGGGTTAGGGTTGATGGATGGATGAAGATAGAGATAGAGATAGAGTCAGACAGACAGATCAAACAAGGATTCTGCGTTATTTGAAACTAACCATACCTACACAAAGCAATTTAGATGTCTCTGTGTAGTCTGCTACTGGCTACAAGTAATGCTTATTCAGAGCTCCTATTGAACCAGTGTGCTGCAAGGTTAAGATTTTTAGAATGGAATCAGTTACATCCAACTTCAGGTCTTCACTCACTATAAGACTGCCTGGGGGACTGCCTGGGTGACAAATATCTTGCAGGTTCTTTTGTTGTGAGGATAACATATGGATGATCCTCCCCAACTGCACCATCTCATGAGCCAGAGTTGTTTAAGATGGGTGACCATATAAATACATACAAGCATACATATAATACTCTTAGAGGAAAAGTCAGTGGCCGATATATGTTTTGTTTTCTATATGTAAAAACTCATATAGAAAATTCCATCTTTATTATTACTGATTAAAGCTGCAAAAATATTTGTATGACCCTATGGAAATCTACTATCATCCATTGGTTTACCTCACCCAGCTGCCTCCAATCATAGTTTAACCATGCATCCTGACCTGTCCATGCTTTTTTATTTTGGCACCTGGATCATCCAAACCAAGTACAGATAGGCAAGACAAGAAGCAACGGATGGAAACTAACCAAAGAGAGAAGCAACCTAGAACTAAGGAGAAATTTCCTGAAAGTTAGGACAATTAATCAGTGGAACAATCTGCCTCCAGAAGTTGTGAATGCTCCAACACTGGAAGATTTTAAGAAGAGACTGGACAGCCATTTGTCTGAAATGTTATAGGGTTTCCTGCCTGAGCAGAGGGTTGGACTAGATGACGTCCAACCTTCCAACTTTTATTATTATTATTATTATTATTATTATTATTATTATTATTATTATTATTATTATTATTATTATTATTATTATTATTATTATTGTTGTTGTTGTTGTTGTTGTTGTTGTTGTTGTTGTTGTTGTTGTTATTAAAAACTTTTATTCATAAAACATGAAACTCAGTCAACTGAACACTCAAATTGACTGGCACTAATGGTTGACACGGGTTGCTGCCAGCATCCTAGGTATCAACCAGGTATCTCCTTAAAATGTAAGATGTTCCGAATAGCACAGTTTTTTTTCTTTTTTGAAAAATTTTTATTAGTTTTTATAGGGTTAAAAAGGAGGGTAGGGAAATGGGGATTTGGGATAGGGTAGAGGAAAGGTTGGAGGTGAGGGTTGGGGTTTCCCCTAATAACATTCAATATTTGGCAAACAGCATGTTGTCTGGGTAAATATACATTAATAAAGGAAATAAAGCTAATAATAACACTGATAGGTATAATAAGTTATCAGAAACAATACTAAATTTTCAATGTATGATATCATTCTTACTCAAATAAATTCAAAGTTGCATATCACATTCTTTTCTCTCTAACTCGTTTATCTAGCCATTGATAAAATTTATTCCAAGTTCTATAATAAACTAAATGCTCTTTTTCTTTAATCTCTAAAGTTAATCTATCCATTTCTGCACAATCCAATATTTTCTTAATTAATACTTCTTCAGTCTGTGACTTTTCATTTTTCCAATATTGGACATACATAATTCTCGCTGCTGTCAATACATGTAACATTAAGTATCCGCTCTCCTTATCATAGTTAGGGCCTATCATTCCTAAGAAAAACAATTCTGGTTTAAATTCTATTTGTTTTTTAATCATCTTCTCTAACCATAAATGTATCTTAAGGCAAAACCTTTTTGCTTTGGGACATGTCCACCAGATATGATAATAAGTACCTGGTCTTTGCTTACATTTCCAACACACATTTGAAGTATTTTTAAACACTTTCGCTAGTCTCACTGGTGTTATGTGCCATCTATAAAACATTTTATACAAATTTTCTTTATATTTATATATTTATATTTTCTTTATATGGAGCCTTGGTGGAGCAGTGGGCTAATGCCTCCTTAAGTAACACCAGCTGCCTGCAATTAGTGCAGGTTCGCATCCCACCAGGCTCAAGGTTGACTCAGCCTTCCATCCTTCCGAGGTAGGTAAAATGAGGACCCAGATTGTTGGGGGCAATTAAGCTGACTTTGTAATAATGCCGCTTGGGGTGTGTGTGAAAGCCCTAATAAGCAGGCATATACATAGAATGAAGGCTACTGCTAAGCTTGTAAGCCACCCTGAGTCTTCGGAGAAGGGCGGGATATAAATGGAATTAAAAAAAATAAAATAAAAAAATATGGTACAGCTTTGGTTAATCTAATATTTCTATCCCATAGCTTTTCCCATTCTTCAAGCTCTATAGTATGACCAACATTTTTTGCCCATATTATCATTGTTTCTTTAACTTGTTCCTCCTCCATCTTTAAGTTAAGCAGTAATCTATAGAGTTTTTAAATAAGCTTTTCATCTGTTTTTAACAATTTAAGATCAAGTTCTGTCTGTTACTTTTAGAGCCCCGTTGCTTTCACTTCTTTTTCATATCTCAATTGAATTTGTAAATATGGCCACCATGGTAGGTCAATACCTTGTTGTTGTAAGTCTTCTCAGGATTTCAATCTTCCTTCATTGTCCAGTAAGCCTTTGTATGTTACAAGTTAATTAAGTTTGCGTAAGCAAAGGCTTCCATTGTTGAGAGCCATTCAGGTATCTTAGTATAATTTTTTTCTTTTATTTTTTCCCATTCTAAGAGAATTGCATTTCTTATAGCATGGTTCTGAAAATATCTATGCACTTTATTCTTTCCATACCACAGAAAGGCATGCCAGCCAATCTGCAGCTCATGCCTCTCTAGGTATAATAATCTTTTGTCTCTAAGTGTTATCCATTCTTTAAAATAGCTGCTTGGTAATATAACTTCCAGTCTGGAAGTCCAAATCCTCCCCTTTCTCTAACATCCTGTAGCAATCTCACTTTAATTTGTGCTTTCTTCCCTTGCCAAACAAATTTCAATATTATGGTATTCAGTTCATCAAAGAAGGCTTTTTCTAATTTTACCGGAATGGTTTGAAATAAAAAGAATATTTTTGGTAAAATATTCATTTTAACTGTAGCTATTCTCCCCAATATTGACAGTTGGAGATTTTTCCACTTTTCTAAGTTCAGATTTATTTGTTTTAATAATTTTGTATAGTTGTCCTCTTTCACTGTTATACATCTTGCTGTTAAATAAATTCCCAAGTATTTAACTTTTTTAACTATTTGAAGATTTGTTTTTCTTGCAAGTTGCGTTTTCTGTTTTTCTGTTAAGTTCTTTGTAAAAACTTTGGTCTTTTTTCTATTTATTATCAGGCCTGCAACCTTACCATATTATGGCCAACAATTTTGTGCTTGTTTCCAGAGGTTCTTCCAATATAAAGACCAAGTAGTGCAGTTTTTTGTAGCTTTGCTGGAGTTATTGCAGGAAGCTGCAATTTCGTGATGTATTTTGCAAAGTTTTTGGACATAGTTCCCAGTGCCCCGATGACAATGGGTATCACTGTTACACGTTTCATCCATAATCACGCAGTTTCAAAGGCCAGGTCACGGTATTTCATAATTTTTTCCAGTTCTTTTTCTTTGACTCTGGCATCTCCTGGTACAGCGATATCAATCAACTGTACGGACTCTCCTGATGTATTCCTTTTGTGTTGACTCTTTGACTTTTCCATTCAAGATGTTCTCTGCTTCCAATATGCCTAGGTATTTGTAACCATCATCTTTGCTAGTTCTTTCATAATACTTCCATTTCCCAGTTCTATTCCTTCTATTTTTCCCATTTTTCCTCGCTGCATGGATAATATAGCACATTTTCCAAGTCCAAAGTCCATTCTGATGTCGCTGCTAAACAGTTGAACTGTGTTGAGTATTGATTCAAGTTCAGTGTGGCTTTTCGCATACAGTTTTAAGTCATCCATGTATAATAGATGGTTTATCTTGCCATGCTGGCTTGAGATGTGGTATCCCAGTTTTGTGTTTCGTAATATTATTGTCAATGGAATTAATGCAATGTTGAACAGTAGTGGTGAAAGTGAGTCTCCTTGGAAGATTCCTCGTCTGATGTCGATTTCACCAATGTTCTCCCCATTTGCTGTTAGAACTGTTTTCCATTTTTGCATATTTGCTTTCAAAAATGTGCAGATGTTTTTGCTGATTCCAAAGTTTTCCAAACATGCATTAATCCAACTGTGGGGTAATGAGTCAAATGCTTTCTTGTAATCAATCCATGCCATATTTAAATTTGTTTTTTGTCGTTTTGCATTTTTAAGTACCATTTTGTCAATGAGCAACTGATTTTTTATAGTTTCCTTTTTGTTCTGCGGGATACAAATTGTTTTCCATCAGATGATTGAATACTGAATTTGCCAATATTCTTGTAAAAGATTTGAACGTTGTTGGCAGACAAGTAATTGGGCGGTAGTTGCTTGGTTCTGTGCTCTTTTCAGGGTCTTTCATTATCAAGTATGTTCGACCAGCTGTTAACCATTCTTCACTTGTGGCATTTTGAAGCATTTCATCAAACTGAGTGGCCATGCGATGATGGAGGCTGGTGAGGTGTTTCAACCAGTATCCATGCAGCTCATCCAGGCCAGGTGCACTCCAGTTCTTGACCTTCTTTACTTGTTTTGCAACCATATCAATGGATATTACAATATTCTCCATTTTGTTTTGTGTTGCTTGTTTTTGGATATCTTTGATCCAGGAGGCAGTTTTATTATTATTTTTATTTTTTTTAATTTAATTTGTATACCGCCCTTCTCCCGAAGGACTCAGGGCAGTGTACAGGGAAATAAATACCAAAAATACAAAATACAAAAGTTAAAAACAAATTAAACAATTGTGCCCGAATAGAATAAATTAATTAAAACAGTAATTAAAACCCCAAACCCATCAGGCCAGGCTGGCTTGTTCAAATAAATAAGTTTTTAGATCACGTCGGAAGGAGCGCAGGTCGGGAGCCATCCAGAGCTCAACCGGTAAACGGTTCCAAAGGTCTGGCGCGCCCACAGAGAACGCCCTCCCCCTGGGGGCCATCAATCGGCATTCTTTGACCGGTGGCATCCTGAGGAGGCCCTCTCTGTGGGAGCGCACTGGGCGGAGGGAAGTTGACGCCGGCCGCAGGTGCTCCCTTAGGTACTCCGGACCCATGCCATGTAGGGCTTTATGGGTCATTACCAGCACCTTGAATCTCACCCGGAAGGCAACTGGAAGCCAATGCAGCTCACAGAGCAAAGGTGTAACATGGGAGTATCGGGAGACCCCCAACACAACTCGTGCAGCTGCATTCTGCACCAGTTGGAGCCTCCAAGTGGTCCTCAAGGGCAGCCCCATGTAGAGAGCATTGCAGTAGTCTAACCGAGAGGCCACGAGCGCATGAGTAACTGTACGCAAGGCATCCCAGTCTAGATAGGGCTGCAACTGGCGCACCAGGCGAACCTGGGCGAAGGCCCCCCTAGTCACAGTTACTATATGATCTTCTAAGGAAAGCTGTGAATCTAGGAGGACTCCCAAGTTGCAAGCCCTATCTATGGGGGGTAATAACTCACCCCCCATAGTAAGACATGGAATAATCTGAATTTCCCAAGATGCCGGCATGCACAGCCACTCAGTCTTGTCAGGGTTGAGCCGAAGCCTGTTCCTCCCCATCCAGACCCGGACCGCCTCCAGGCAACGGGACATCATTATGTTCCACTGGGTTTTCCCACAGTTCTTTCCAGAAGTTTAAGGTTTTTTCTTTACATGGTAGAACAGTAGTTTGGACTTTATTTTTGTCAAGTGACTGATAGAAGAGGTGCTGGTTTCTTCTGAACTGGACGTTTTCACGATATTGTTTTATTCGTCCTTCATATCTTTCAATTTTCTTTGCTGTTGCTATTACAAGCTGTTTTAGGTTTTCCATGATTTCCATTATTGTTTTTTCCTCCAAGTTATATTTTTTGTATAAACTCTTTTTCAGCTTTTCATTCTTTAGTTTCCTTCTTTCAAGTATTTCAATTTGCTGACATCTCCTCGTAGTTTTTTTGTTTTATTTTCAAGTTGAATTTTCCACTTTGGTGTTCCAGTGGGTTTCTTTTTTGGCATTTTATAATCCAATTCTGCAGTTATAACGGCGGCTGTACTGTACATTAGTTAGTTTGTTTCATACAGTGTGCTGGATGGGATGGAAGTTAAAATGTTGTTCACAGCGTTTAGTAAATCTTTCACTTGTTTGCTATGCACTTCATGGATGAGAGGCAGTCTTTTTCTTTCTGTGTTTTCTTTGATGTGGTTTTCAATCTTTTCTTTCAGCATTTTCGCTAGATTACTTAGCTTTACACTTTCGAGTTGTTGCACAGGGGAGTCTTCATCCTATGTGGTGGCTTCTTCCACTGGTTGGTCAGTTTGTTGGTCAGTTTGTTCAGGTATTGGAACAATTTCTTCAGCCTGTTCATCATCATTGCTTGTTGTTTTCTTTTTAGCCAATGTTCCTAGATGTTGAATTTCCACATCTGTAAATACTTTATTACGGATGATGAAACGTCTTTGATCCATTAATTGTTGTTCGGTTACGTCACTTTCTGGGTGCTTTTCCTTCCACAGTTGCATCATTCTTTTTTGAAATCCCCTGGCTGTTGGTTCTGCCTGGTAGTAGCATTGGATGATTTCTCGATTTTCTTCGGTTATCCAGGTTTTGTGCTTTTGTTCCAGTTGCTTTACAGTTGTACGCTCTGGTTCCCCAGCAGTAACAACTGAGCCCTGTGGCCCATTTTTTGATAGATGTCCAGGAGCCATAGCATCTGACATGGTCCTTGTTGACCTGGGCGACAACCGATCTGGTATGGATTTTTTTTTATTTCTTCTCATCATTGGTGATGGGAGGTGCCTGGGTTGGTTCACGGTGGCTAAACCACTACCAATCTGAAGACCGGTAATCCCATAACCATAGGGACCAAACCTGATAGCCGTCCAGGCCCAGCCACGAGATTATTATTATTATTATTATTATTATTATTATTATTATTATTATTATTATTATTATTATTATTATTATTATTATTATTATTATTATTAATCCCATTTATATCCCGCCCTTCTCCAAAGACTCAGGGCGGCTTACAATCTAAAGCACAATGTGCTTAGCAATAGCCTTCATTCTATGTATATACCTGCTTATTAGGGCTTTCGCCCCCCCCCAGTGGCATTTTTACAAAGTCAGCTTATTGCCCCCAACAATCTGGGTCCTCATTTTACCTACCTCGGAAGGATGGAAGGCTGAGTCAACCTTGAGCCTGGTGGGATGCGAACCTGCACTAATTGCAGGCAGCTGGTGTTACTTAAGAAGGCATTAGCCCACTGCTCCACCAAGGCTCATTATTATTATTATTATTATTATTATTATTATTATTATTATTATTATTATTAGTAGTAGTAGTAGTAGTAGTAGTAGTATTAGTAGTAGTATTAGTAGTAGTAGTAGTAGTAGTAATTATTAGTAGTAATTAATAGTATTAATTATTAGTGTTAATTATTAGTATTAATTATTATTATTATTTCAGCCTTGATTTATCTCGCTGACTCTTTTGCCCTAACTCCCTCCCCTTTCTCCTCTTCCCTATGGTTTTGGAAGGCCCGGGTTACAACCACTGTGGGAGAGTGGTTGAGATTTTCCAGCTGCTACCTCCTAGAGGTGACAGCTCTAGGCGGTATTGCCTTCCCCGGTTGTATGTTCCAGGCTGCTCCCCGGTTCTGACCATCGTGAGAGGGCGGGAATCGATCTGTTCCGGGGTTACCCAGCTCTAGTGGCAGTGGAGCTGGGTTTGCACTCTGGACATTCTCCTTCTATCTTGAGATCCTCCCGTTTCTATCTGGGTCTGCCTTTTTGCCAGATTTGTCTAACAACTACCATGCGCCTTACTTACCCGAGCACGGTTTTGTTCGCCCTCAGGGGGGCCCCCCATCCTGGGTGCAACCCGCCTCACTCTTCACGCTTCCTGTTGATGAAGGGCCCGATTGCTGGGACCCTGAGAGATGGTTGGGCAGGGGCAGGGGCCTCCGGTATAAATTTAATAAGAGGCCCCTGATTACTTTTTTAATCAAATCTTTAGTGGGGTTAGGGAGGGGGGAGGGTCGTGGTTGGTTGGAAATGGGGGGTAATCCACCAACTGTTGTTCAGGCCAGGCCTGGGATAGATCGCGGGGGGAGGAGCTGGGGTCTGCTTCCTCCGGAGCTCGGGAGCGGGTCGTGGGACTTCCTATTCCCACGACGTTAGGGAATGGCAGCTGGTGTATGAACAGAGGGCCGTATCGATATCTGGGAGGGCATCCCTGCTATCTACAAGCGGTGAGGCGCTCTGACCCTCTGCCTTCACCCCAAGGCCCCGGGAGTGAGGATGTGCAGCCACCTGAGCTCCGGCTGGTGTACCTGAACACCAGGTCCGTCGTTAATAAGGCTCCTCTCGTCCGGGATTTGGTCGTGCCCCGGAACGGTTTAAAAATATCTGAATGTGCTGTAAGGCATACATTATCTCGTATCTGATGGCAAATGACAGAGGTCACCATCTGTAGAAGAAAAGAGTGGGGGAAGCTATGTATTCAGCAAAATTTACAAGTGCTTGGTTAGGGTTGGCCATGAGGTCTCAAAGAGACAGATTTATTAGAATCAGGTCTTTCATTATCTAATTACAATACCCAATAATTGTGCATCCTTAATAGTCTGATGCCATTGATTTCTCTCTCACCTCTGCAGCACTGCAAACCTTATGCTGCACATTCTGTCCAGAGCTTATTTAGGTTAGTGTAAGGTATGGATTTCTCAAGGTTAGAGGCACATGTTTTAAATTGCTAAAAATGTCCAGGAAGGGGAGGGTGTCTTTTGAAAACCCATCTGAAGCTCTCTGGTGCTGTCCCTTGTTTATCTGCTCATTAATGTGACCAAAAATAGATTTGTCAAGAGAAATGTAATTCAAAAACATGGGCACACAGAGAGCATCTTGATAATTCAGCAGACATGTTCCCAATTTTCCCCTCAGTTTGCTGAAGAAATAAAAGGGCTTTCCCCTTGTGATAGCTTATTATTTTTCTTTTTCAATGGCCTAAGAAGTCTTGCACAACAATTCTGGAAAGGGGCTGAAAGAAATAGCCACCCACAGAGATTCCTCTCTGTTCACAGATTCTCATTCATCATAGCAGCCAATTCAGCACAGCAGAGAAGAGGTTGAAGAGCTGTTTACTCTTCAGGTAATCACCTTTCCATGTAAGAAAGGCAAAGTTGTTTGCTACATTTTGCATGGGAAGAAACAATGCTGCAAAGTTATCAATACCCTACGAAACAAACAGGCTGGCACAGCTGGTCAATGCAGGGCATATGCAGTTAACATACAGTATGGCTATAATTATAGGACTCGCCCTGGTGATTTTATCTTAATATTACAGAGGAATCGGTTCCTAAGGTTTAATGAACCAACTTTAATTTGGTTTACATTTTAATATCTGTTGCACCCTTGCATGCCCTCCCTCTGGGAAAGGCAAAGATGCAGAGTTTAATCTGCATAAACTATAATCTGCAGGGAAGTTCTCATATACAATACTGAGTTCAAGAATGAGGCACTTTGGTGTTTCCTCCTCATTTGTATGTTACAGAGAAGCCACTTTAAGTGAAAGCATTATAGTTTAGTTAAAGGAGGGTTCGCTGCTTTGCTCTGTTTTGCCCGTAACTACTGGAGGGATAAATGCTGAGGAATTCTGGCTCCTTCTTTGAGGCATTTGACTACTACAGCTTAAATGAACGAACATTGAATTTTCCTAGAAGGAACTGCATTCTGCAGGTGAATCTACATTCTGTAGGACTTTATATTGAGGAGAGCTTCAGTGAGACTTCAGGCAAAGCCTGTGAGCTAAGAGATCTTTACAGAGATTGTTTGAGATAGCTCACATCCAGTGGTGGGATTCAGCCAGTTTGCACCCATTCAGCAGAACCGGTAGCTAATTTTTTGTTGCCCAGGCGCAGAATGGACTTCCAGAAGCAGCACCTACACAGAGAACCGTTTGTTCACATATTTGAATCCCACCACTGCTCACATCTCAGAATTAAGAATCATTATTGTCATCACATATCCTCTTGTTATAAACCAGATTTTCAAACTTTTGATACTAGCATAACCAAAGAATTCTTAAATCTTAAACTCTAAACATAAACAAAATTGTGCCCTGTACAGAATTTAAATCTCTGACCTTGGGCCAGTCATTCTGTCTCAGCCTTAAAATGGCTGTGGTAACTACTTTCAAAAATTTTGCCAAGAAAGCTACAGGGACCACAGTAGTCCAGGCAGTGCTCAGGGATCACCACTGACGTGAGGGCACCAAAATAAATAAATTGAGTCATGGCCAATTCCCACAGGTCTATTTATCATTAGAAGCTTTATTAAAATCATCTTGAAATCATAGCTTTGACATCAGACTAATGAATAGAACTTCCCAAAATTTTCTACTTAGAACCTTCTCCTCATGGCAAACAGAAGTGCAAATTATGCAAAAATAGGACTATATATATAAAAATATGGTGATTGTGCATTGTTTAAATTACAGAAAATGGGGCAATTAAGCTGACTTTGTAATAATGCCGCTTGGGGTGTGTGTGAAAGCCCTAATAAGCAGGCATATACATAGAATGAAGGCTACTGCTAAGCTTGTAAGCCGCCCTGAGTCTTCGGAGAAGGGCGGGATATAAATGGGATTAAAATAAATAAATAAAATAAAATGTGTTGGAACATTATCTGTTTTTATTTTTCAGAATGAAAACCATGCACATTGATGACTTTATTGAAACTGATGGCTGTATTGAAGAATCTTTAGGAGTGACTATGGAATTTCTAGGCCTAACAAGAGCAACTAAGATGATTAAAGGCCTGGAGACTCAAACATATAAAGAACAGTTGCATGATTTGGGTTTGGCTAGTCTAGAGAAAAGAAGGACTAGGGATAGCAGTATTCCAGTATTTAAGTAGAATAGAATAGAGCTGGAAGAGATCTTGGAGGTCTTCTAGTCCAGCCCCCTACTCAAGCAGGAGGACCTATATCATCTCAGAGAGGGGACTGTCTAGCCTCTTCTTAAAAATCTCCTGTGATGGAGCACCCATGATTTTTGGAGGCAAGCTGTTCCACTGGTTAATTGTCCTCACTGTCAAGAAGTTTCTCCTTAATTCCAGTTTGCTTCTCTCTTTGATCAGTTTCCAACCATTGTTTCTTGTCCTCCCCTCTGGGGCTTTGGTGAATAACGTAACCCCCTCTTCTTGGTAGCAGCCCCTCAAATACTGGAATACCACTATCATGTCACCCCTACTTCTTTTCTTTAGACTAGCCAAACCCAAGTCCTGCAGCTGTTTTAGTCTCCAGGCCTTTAATCATCTTAGTTGCTCTTCTCTGAATTTTTTCCAAAGTCTCAACATCTTTTTTGTGATATAGTGACCAAAAATTGGCTGCAATATTCCAGGTGTGGTCTTACTAGGGTTTTATAAAGCGGTACTAATACTGCGTGTGATCTTGATTCTATGCCTCTGTGTATACAACCCAGGATTGTATTAGCTTTTTTGGCTGCTGTTGCACACTGCTGGTTCATAGTCAAGTGATCGTCCACTAGGATTCCAAGGTCCCTCTCACAGTTACTGTTTTTAAGCCAAGGCTTGTCCAGTCTGTACTTGTACTTTTGATTTTTTCCTGCCTAAGTGTAAAACTTTGGTTTTCTCCACATTGAAACTCATTTTGTTGGATAGGGCTCATTGTTCAAGTTTGTCAAGATCTTTTTGGATCCTGAGTTTGTCTTCTGGAGTTTTGGCTACGCCTGCCACTTTGGTGTCATCTGCAAATTTGATGAGTTCCCCTTTAATTCCCTTATCTAAGTCATTGATGAAGATATTGAAGAGAACTGGGCCTAAGACGGAACCTTGTGGTACCCCACTGCTTACTTCTCTCCATATGGATGCAGTGCCATTGAGGACTACTTGTTAAGTATGGTTTGCCAGCCAGCTACAGATCCATCTGGGGTGATGTTGTCTATTCCATTTTTTTCTAGCTTAACAAGGAGTAGGTTGTGATCTACTTTATCAAATGCCTTACTGAAATCTAAGTATACTATGTCCACAGCATTTCGTTGGTCTACTAGTTTAGTCACTTTATCAAAGAATGATATAAGATTGATTTGGCATGATCTGTTTTTAACAAACCCATGTTGGCTACTAGTTATAACTTTGTTTGCTTCTAGTTGTTCGCAGATCTGTTTTTTGATTATCTTTTCTAGGATCTTCCCAGATATTGATGTTAAACTGATTGGTCTGTAGTTTCCTGGGTCCATTTTTTCCCTTTCTTGAAGATGGGAACCACATCAGCCTTTTTCTGATCCTCAGGTACTTCCCCAGTTTTCCAGGATTCATGAAAGATATGGTGCAATGGTTCTGAGATAACATCTGCCAGCTCCTTCAAACAGTGGTTTGTTTTTTTTTGTATGTTGGGCTATAGGTTTTGTTTTTGTTTTTTTTGCATGAAGACTGATGTAAATTATGAGTCAAGCAGCTCTGCTTTCTCCCTGTTGCCTGTTATTTCCTTGCCATCTTTTCTCTTTAGTGGGCCTACAGTTTCCTTGACTTTTTTCTTGTTGTTAATATGTTGGAAGAAACTTTTTTTTTATTATCCTTGATTTCTGTTGCAAGTCTTTTTTTTTTGTTCTGAGAGGCTTCCACAAAGAGGAGGGGTCAATTTATTTCTCAAAGTACCAGAGGGCAGGATAAGAAACAATGGATGGAAACTAATTAAGGAGAGAAGCAACCTGGAATTAAGGAGAACTTCCTAACAGTGAGGATAATTAACCAGTATGGGTGCTTCATCACTGGAAGTTTTTAAGAAGAGCCTAGATAGTCACTTGTCTGAAATGGTATAAGATTTCCTGCTTGAGCAGGGGGCTGGACTAGAAGTCTTTGAAGGCCCCTTCCAGCTCTATTCTGATTAATTGAACTGGACAGCCTTTACTGTATTTTAACACGAGTGTAGCACAGAAATGAGAAAAGTGGACGATAAAATAGGATCGTATGAACAGAAGAAAAGAGGA